>NC_091015.1:37922377-38225988 GCF_041296385.1 Aphelocoma coerulescens | reverse complement strand
ACAGGGCGGGACGCGCCTCCCCCGCCCCTCAGTGCGGCCCCGCCCCGGCATTTAAAGGGCCCATGGCGGCGGTGCCCGGGCGGTGCCGCTGTGTGGCCGCTGTAGCCGTGTAGTGCTGCCCCGGGCTCTCCCTGCTGCGGCCCGGTCGTTCCTGCGGGGCTGATGGGGCTGGGGGAGCTTCTGCGAGGGCTTGCGTAGTGCGGGGGGGGCGAGCGGTAGGGCCCGTGCGCGCCGGGGGCGGGCGGGCGCTGGATTCTTTGGATCGCGGACGTCGTGGGCGAATAAAGCAGGCGGGCGGGCAGTTGCGCTGTTCCTGCCGCGGGGGGCGCGGAGCGGAGCCGCCGCCGGGCCCAGCGCAGATGGAGCTCGGCAGCCGCGGCGCCGCGCCCGGCGGACTGTCGGTGTCGGCCGTGCTGCCGGCGGGTGGGAGCGGGGAGCGCCTGGGCGGTGCCACCCCCAAGCAGTTCTGCGCCGTGCAGGGGAGGCCGCTCGTCAGCTACGCGGTGCGGGCCATGGAGAGGTAACGAGCCCGGCGCCGCTCGGCTCCCGACCGCGCCCCGCGGGCTCCTGCCGGCCCTAGCCGTGCTCCGGAGAGTCCGCAGGCAGTCCCCGCTGCCCTCGCTCAGGTCCTGGCACCCCCGGCGAGTCTAGTTTGCGTTGCGGTGTGTCTCCGTCCCTCCCCTCCCGGTCAGACCGGGCAGGGAACGAGGTGTGTGTGGGCCCCCTCACCTGGGAGGAAGTCCCGGGCGGGAGCTGGCGCTTCCCCCACCCCAGCCTGGCTCCAGCGCCGCCATCCCGGGCGGCTCTCCGCCCTCCTTCCCCAGCCCTGCCCATGCTTCGAGGGTGTGCCGCATTCCTTGGCCCCATGGAGATCATCTGTTCGAGGCCCCTCAGCCTCGAAGCTCGAGGGTTTGTGTAGCTACAGTGGCTGGTTTGGTGAGCTATGAGCCCACCGCAGCTGTTGGAGACAGTCATAGCATTATCCATCAGCCCTGAAAAGAGATCTCTACTGCCACTGCCACTAGAGATGATCTTTATAATGTCCAAAGGCCTCGAAAAATGATCTACATCCTCATGATGAGATGAATGAATTCACTGGTGTACAGCACTGCGTTATACTCCACTTTTGCCCATGGTAAAATACCTTGCATCAGCAGGAAGTTTAAAGCACAAATATTTAAGTTATAGTTGGACTAGAAACTGATGGCTTATGTAGAGTGAAGCTTCCTTTGTAACTTTTCCATGTTTATGTTGTAGTGATACCAAAAGGAGTAATGGGTATGAATTGAAAGATGGGAAATTTAGGTTAGATATTAGGAAGAAATTATTTACTGTGAGAATGGTAAGGCATTGGAACAGGTTTCCCAGGGAGTTGTGGATGCCCAAACCCTGGTAGAGTTCAAGGCCAGGCTGGATAGGGCCTTAAGCAACCTGGTCTAGTGGGAGGTGTCCCTGCTGATGGCAGGGGGGTTGGGGCTAAATGGTCTTTAGGGTACCTTCCAACCCTTAACATTCTATGATTCTATGTTGGAGCAATGGATTAAAGTAATGGGATTTCTTAGCAGCCAGGCTTTTCCTTTTCATAAGGCTGTTGAGTTCTAGGCATGGGACTGACAGTTAATATATTATTGTCAAATGTTAACATAATGTAAGTCTTGTATCTAGTGTCACTTGAAACACAGCAGGTAGGAGC
Organism: Aphelocoma coerulescens; assembly: GCF_041296385.1. Lineage (NCBI taxonomy): Eukaryota > Metazoa > Chordata > Aves > Passeriformes > Corvidae > Aphelocoma > Aphelocoma coerulescens. Next base: position 38,224,295 of record NC_091015.1, on the reverse strand, counting down.
AGGGTGTCAAGGGGAATTCTGGATATGTTGCAGTAACTTGTAGGAAAACAAACCTTTAGCTTAGAGAGAATAAATGGGGAGGAGTGGAGATTGGTGAAAGAAATAAAATTGCCAGCATCTCCCAAAGTTCTTGACACATGGAAACTTGTACACATCACAGTTGGGACTCTTTTTCCATTCCCACCCAGAGAGGCTTCCCTCAGGTCACTTGTTACTTTATGAAAGAAGTACTGCTTGTTTTCTTTATTTAATTTTCAACAGTAGCCAGTGGCAAAGCTAAGCACATCAGTAAGCAAAGCGTCCAATCCAAAGCTTGCCACGGCTGTAATTTCTGCCAAAATGTCATGGGAATCTACAGAGAAGAATTATATCCTCACTCAGTGTATCGGAGACCTGGAAAAGAGAACAGAGGGGGGTTTGGGAAGGAAATGTTATGCATAAAAAAACCCCCCCTATTTTTACTGCCAGTAAGCTCTGAGAAAATAGCCATACTTTGAGCAACAGCGTTATATTTGTCCTAAAGCTGTGAAAAATTAGAAGGTTGATTTCTAGTTGTACAGTTTAACCAAGTTGATTGTGAAGGTAACAGCTTGATGCTTTTGCTTAGGAGTGCAATAACTGCTGCCAGTGCTCTGGCAGGCAGAGCTTCCTGCCACCTCTGCTGAGTTAGAGTGTTGACTGGTATAGATGTGTATGAGCAGCTAGGAACAGATGTACTCCAAAGCTTGGGATGGCTTTCATTTTCATCTCAACACTTTTACTTCTGGCACTGAAACTGCAAAGGATGTACCTTGTTCTTACTTTGTGCGAATGTAAGTGCAGAAATGTAAAATTGAGGAACTGCAGTTCATCCCATAATCTGCCCAGAAGTGGCAGATTTTGTGTTTAGCTTGATTCTATCTTCTCATGTCTGTTGTTCACCTGATGTAATTGAATGGGTGGCCTGTAATAACTTCAACTGAACTGAGTATCTCAGCTACTGCCACTGGTTTTGAGCTTCTTTAAATCTGAAAAAAAGGTAGCAGTGTATAGACATGAAATACACGAACAGTTCAACGATGTGCAGCTGCTTTGCATGTGGTTTTTAAAGATCAGTAGAAAAATATTTTTATGCTGTTCAGCTGAAAGTAGTGAGACTGAATATCAATGTGGAAAACTGGGCGGATGAGACAAAGGCAGACATGAATGAATAAGCAGTGCGTCCTGTTGCATAGGATAACAGCATGTAGAACACTGGCCTGCCAATAATAATCACAGATGATACCCTGAGGAAGAGGAGGCGAGCAGAACTAGGGTAAGGAAAAATCATTGGTTTTAATTGCCAGTGCAGTGGCACTGATAGGAAGGTCAGGCCCTACCTTCAGACTAAAATTAAAGTGTGTTAGAAAACTTCAATGTCTCTTTTTTCCTCTGGATTTGTTCTTGCTTTTGTTGAACTATGCAAGGCTTTTGCAACAAGTTCAACTGATTTAGAATGGCATTCCTTGTTTTTGCTTCTGTAGCAACTATCAGAGTTCTTTCTTCATTTGATTTTTTTTTTTTTTTTGGTGTGTGTGTATGTTTGTTTAGAATAGAACTTTTTCAGTTCCTTTTCTGAGACAGGGAGGAATCCTAGCTCTGTATGCACATGTGCATGCATATTTTACTAAAGCTATAGAGAGGAAAACAAACTAAGGTAAAGACTGATTTTAAAATCATTGTGGAACAAATACACTGTTGCTATTCTTGCTGTGCTCATATTTCACCAGTTGTTGAAAGTACAGTGAGTAGTTATAAAAGAGGAAAAGCAGAGTTAATATCTTCGCTGGCAGAATTAAAATTTTTCATAGAGGTTTCAGGCAGCTTTGTTTACTTTATTGTAGTATCTCAAAACAGGTGGACGTCTCTTAAGTCCCCTGGGGAAGCTCCCAAAGGAGCACCTCTTTGGAAGTGTCTTGTATAGTTTATTTGCCAAGTATTTTTCTCCATTGACTGATGCATATTCACTGGCTCTATAGGTCACACAATTACAGTTTTGTTAAATGGTTCTACTCTGATAGTTCTTTTTGTTCCATTATCATTAGCTTATTTTTGAAATAGCTTATGAGCGAAAAATAGTTATAGCAAATTTATGGAGGTATCTTTTTTATCATGTCTGACTCATAGGGAGCATTTTATTTCTGGAAAACATTGGGTGGCTTCTGTACATGAGATCCTCCAGACTTTCTTAATATGCCATAAAAGCTTCCTGCTTCCATTTTTGTACTGTAAGAGATATATTTGTATTAATATATTTTTTCATATATCAATAAATTCATAACAAAGCTGTTATGGAGCAAAAAGAAGTTATGCTTGCATTCTGCAAATGCATTTTGTTCTTGATACATCTTTTTCTCATTTGTTTTTTTGGTAAGGTTGGCAAAAGTAATATAATGATTAATCTTGCACCTCTGAAAGTTTCTGTGGCAGTGAAAGATCCTGTCTAACACTGCTAAAGCCATCTCAGCAGAGACTGCCTGGTTCTGGCCTTGTTTTGCTGGTGTCAGTTGTTTATATTGAATAGTTTGTTGCAGGAGATTGAGTGTATTTAAGCCTTATGTCAGATTTCAGCACTGGTTTCTATGCCAGTGAACTGATAGAGGGTTAAACCTGGGTCACATTTGGACTTCAGCATGCCGTTTAGGGGATACAGTTTCAAAGTGGGTTTATTTCATTTCCTCTGCAGCCTGTTTTGAAGTAATAGCTTAATCCGTTGCTGAGTTAATGAGCTCCTCTACTTTCAGTTCTAACTCAGCTAGTGTAAGTGTTTGTACTTTTGTTTGAAATTTAGTGGAACAGTACTATTTTCTACTAGGCAATAAATCTGTCTGTAGGTGATGACAAGAAGGATAGATGCAGGAAACAAACATATAGTCCTTTTCTGCCTCACTGTTTGCTTTCTGCTAGTATTGGGGTCCTCCCAAGGCAGTTGTAAAGTGATTGTAACTGGGCTTGTCATTTTGCTTCATTTGGTCAGACTTGATTCTCCACTTTGGAACCACAGCCTGTGGTTTATTGGAAGCACTAGAATTGTGTGTTGTTAAAGCATGTTGGGGTACAGCATTGTGATCTTTTTCATGTGTTGTGCTGATTCTTTCTGAAGCTTGATCCAATATTACAGTTCTAAAATTGAAATTGTGTTTTTAAATTGTATTTGAGCAGGTCCTGAGTAGGTTATTATTTTAGTATGAAATCTTTCTAAAGGAAAGGATATGACAAATTGAGGGAGAGAAATAAGATTCATTTACTGCCAGATTGAGTGTATGCTGATATCTTTCTAATTCTTTAAAACATTTTGCAACATTTCCATAAGCAGATCTTCAGAAGAGCAAGCAACCTGTATGGTGCACAGCTCTCATTTATTAAGATTTGTGGCATACTTTACTGGATTAGTACTTTCCATGAGTTTTAGTGGGACAAAACCTAAGCTGTTTTGTATGTAGTCAATCTAGAGGATATACTTATGCTCTTACATGAATATGTTACATCCCTAAATCCCAGCTCTAATTACAGAATGTGGGTCCGGAATGAGTTTAAGGAGGACATACTCAAGTTTACAAATGTGTTTATGCAGACACAGGGTGGAGCTGTGACCGCATCCTGTCACTTTTTGGTGTATTGTACCACTGGAGGCCTTGAGCCATTCCACCCCTCTGTGTAGAGATTTATCACAGGCTGGCCAGTACTTGTGTTCTCTTCCCCTCTTCTCAGAAGATGCTGTGTACTACTACCCAGTTGCCTCATAAACTGTTTCATTTAACTCCAGAAAGGGCAATGTCAGTGCTCTTCTTACACAGTCACAGTGACTGTGCAGACCGTCCAGTTTCTGGGTACTGTATAAGGCTACAGTCTTTCTGCAAATAGAAGTGCAGAGCTCTTGTTCTCATTTAGTGTGAAATAGCTCTTCTTGAATTTTGCTTTGTTTAAATGACTGACTCTCGGTATTTAAAAGAAGAACTGAGATGAATCCAGTTAGTTTGCCCTAGTTCCAAGCTAAAGTCATGCAGAAGTGCTACATTTTGTAGCTAAATGTGTGCCAGAAATCATATGAGAGATTTTTAAACCTTTGGATGGACCTGTGGTGAGTGACAAGTTGAAATGAAACTTGAAACCACATGACTTCAGATTTCACATTTGAGCTACTTCAATACTTAAAGAATGCTGAGAATATATTGGTTTGGCTGTGTTTTCTACCTTTGCTAATACTAAAATGAACATAAGGACAAATATTTTTCTTTTGAAGAATGGTAATAGTACTTTATTTTAAATAGTTATTTTACAATTAGCTGAATACAATTTCCATGTATTACTAATTACAACCCCCCCTCTCCGTACATAAGGTGGAAGATGCTCTGTTGTTACACGTAGTTCTAAGGGACTGGTTCTAACACAGATAACTTTGCTTTTGAAGTAAGGATAGTTCCCAGGCAATGCCTACTCATGTGTTATTGCAGAAATCAGTATCCTGAGCCTGTGTATTTCTGAACTGTGAATTTCTTACTCTGATTTTTCTAGCTGGAAATATTTAGTTCTTAGTACCTTAGTTCTGCTGGTGTCTGCAAAATTAGTTTCAGTAGTTTTGCTAGTTTTAGTTGTGACAGTGTATTGTACTTGTCTCTCTCCACAGTTGGATGTGTAAGCTACCCATGGGTAATTTTAACATCGTAATTTTTTTTTTAATCATTGCTCATCTGATGAGTTTCTTGTCTGACTTGCTAAAAAGCTCTTCTGCCATCTGTGGAGACAACAGAAAGGGAACACAATTTTTTTTTTGTTTTTATGTTCTCTACATAGGCATTTCAAAAATAAGACACTACAATGGATTTGAATTACGGTATTTCTGTTGTTTTGAAGTACAGTATGCCACATATGACTAGAATTTGTATTCCTAGATACTTTGACAGAAGTATGATTTCAACCTAGCTTCAGTTGTGACTGGTTTTAATCATGTGGTCTGTGGGTCATCCACTTCTTCCCATACAACCCCTCAGTTGTAGAGCTTGACTGATACTAACAGTAAAATCTTGGACATCTCTAAAAATGTACTTTTGATATGATATTCTTAACTAGCACAGCTATGTTTTTACATTTTTCTAGCTTCCTAAAGCAGAAACCTTTGTGTTTATAAATATGTATTTTTTTCAAACTACCAGTATAATGTTTCCTGTCAATATTAAAGTGTTACAGTTTTCATTCACTACCATTCTGTAAATTACTGCTCATGCCTGTCTTGATAGTGATCTTTTTTCAGACTTTTTCTTGATTGTCTTATTCCCTTGTACACTGTGTACTTCACTGGAACGTGGAGTATACCAGGTCACAGGATTTACCAGTTTATTAGAAACTGATTAGCAAACTGTCACTGTTTGATTTAGAAGTTCTGCTTGAAGTTAGGAATGATGCTGAAGTAAGAAATGTTTTGAAGGCTTTTGAAGAGTTATCAGAATGTGCCCCTCTGCAAAGTGGTTGTTGGAAGGAAGTCCCTTCACAGAACTCCAGTGTTATTGGTATAAATCTGTTATAGCTCTCCCTTAAGGAGTGGAGTACAAAAACATGGATTTGAGTATATTGAGAGATGCTTTATTTAGCCACCTTGAATATTTGTTGTAATGAATTTCTTTGTTTCATATAGCTCCACTTTTATTTGGTCATTCATATCTACTTTCTCTGGTTTTGTGCTGGTTTTTCTAGGATAAGTTGGATATCTGATGTTATTGTGGTGGTCTCTCCTGAAAATACTGAAACAATGAAGACTATAATTGAAAAATACGGCCACAAAAAAGTTACAGTAGTAAAAGGTGGAATAACTCGTCACCGGTCAATATTCAACGGACTGAAAGTATTTGCAGAGAATGAATTTTCCAGCCATTTGCTCCAGAAGCCAGAAGTAGTGATTATCCATGATGCTGTGAGGCCTTTTGTTGAAGAAGATATTGTTGCAAAAGTGGTTATAGCTGCTAAAGAACATGGGGTATGTACTATACAGCAATGTAACTCTGCAATGTGCTTTATACTGTACAGCATAAAATCATGATTGATAAATAAGGAATTTTCTAGCAATTCTATTAATGTGTGATGGGTATTTTCTAAGTAGAACAGATCCAGGTTCCCAATTATGCAGAGAAGTCAGGTGGGGGAGGTTGACGTTTTTAAATGCCGCAGGTATTATTTTGCTACAGGGGATAATTATTGCCATAGAGACTGTCAGTGAGAGATTGAATTAATCAGCAATTTGTTAGTTGAAAGGTAGATTATGTAATCACAGTTTACCTTTTTTTCCATGCAGAATTATCACCTAATGCTAGCAGTTCTGTTAGTGATTACTAATATAGCCAAAGAGTGTACTGCATTGGTTGACTTGTAAGCTTTGTGTTTTTGTCTCAAACTTATATGCAAATCCTGAATAAGCAGCAAAAAAACTGTCTCTGTATTAATGCTAAGTTGTTTTAGAACCTGTGAGCATTGCAAACTGCTGGTAAGTAGGAAGCCTCCAGCTGTAGGTTGGGTATTCTTCTGTTTATCACTGCATCTGAGGACTGGGATTACTCATAGAAACTAAAAAGATTTCTGAGAAAGTAAGTGATATATGAAGGAGAAGCGTTGGTTGAAGTTGTGTTACGCAAGTAGAAGGGTAGGAGAGGCATGCAGCAGCAACAGGAGGAACTGTTAGATAAACTGGCTAAGTCAGAGATGTAAGAAATCACAACTAAGCCACAGGCTTGTTTGCAAAATTTGCTATCTTTAATTTGTTCTTGAATTCTCCATTAATAAGATAGCATAATGCTTCCCTGCTTCAAGGACATGGCTTGAGGTAGAAGTCATTAGTGATAACAGATTTTTTGGGTACTAGAAAACTAGGAAAATGTACCACTGCTTGTCTTTTCCAGAAAATGTGGTGAAAGATAAGCTAATTGACAGGTGGTTCACAATTTTGACAGTGGAATAATGAGTCTGAAGAATGAACCGTGGTGTTTCCTTAGTGCTCCTACACCTTTTTTTGAAAGTTCATAGTGTGGGAGGGCAATATATAGCTTTTTAAAATTTTTATTATGAAAATTGAATTATATCAAGCCTCTCAGAACACTCTGTTGGAAATCTAAATATATCGAGCCTCTTCCTAGTAGGCCTGTAGTTTTGTAGATAGGCTCAATAAGAAATGGCAATAAAATATAAACTCTGCACTATAGTTTTCAGTGATATAGAACATAAGTTTCCAGTCATTAAAACTTAAATTCTGCTTGAATTTTAACAAGGTTTTTGACCTTTCTCATAAAGCACAAAATAGCATTCCAGAATTGATTCTCTGCCAAAGACTTTAAAATAAATCCTCTTTGTAAATCAGTTTTAAATGTGATTCTTTGAGAGTGGTAGAAGAATGGAGGTAATTGTACTGGTTTTGGGTTGAAATGAGAATAACTTTCCGGAATGTGTTTGTGTTGTCTTTGCATGTTAAGGTGTATCATATCTCATTTGAATTTGTGTTTAACTTGTTCACTTTTTTCTTGAAAGTTTTGTGATTTTAATGCAATATTTTCTCCTGGTTTTCTTTTTAAAAGAAAGGTAAGGTATTTTCAGTAAAAAAGTAGGGGGAACCAAGGTAATCTCCATTGACCTTCTCATGTCCGTGTACTCTAGTTCATCTGAACTTCTGACTGGTAAATATTTCCTTACCTAGATCACTGAAGTATCATTTGATCTCAAAAAGGTGATAGTGTACATGTGTAATAGTCTTTTCCACTGTATAACGTTTGTCTGAAATGTGTGTGATATTCCTTTGCTCTGTGGTGGCTTTCTGTGTTGGCTTAGATCCACTGAATTCAGTGAGGCTGGGCCTTCAGAGAGATGTGTGCTCTAAATCTCTAAGAGATGGGTGCTATTGATGCTACCTGGCAAAGTAATGGAATTAAGGAGCATGAGGAGAATTTCATTTTATGTAACAAATTGGAAAACCACCTTCCCAGAGACAGGTGGCTGTCTCCACTTGAGAACTACAGAATTCTGAAAAACTAACTGGAAAGCTAGGACTTTCTCAAAACTCGTATGCATGGTTTTGAATATCAGAAAAAAAAATTGATCAAGAGCAGCTATCATGTTTAGTTCTTCCTATGGTCAAATTCTTTGCATATCTAAAAGGATGTCAGTTCTTCAATCTTTCAGTACAAAAAGTAATTACTTCCTCTTGCGTTATGTAGAAAGGTACAGAACCTGGCAGAAACATCATATTGAATAACTTGTGTTAACAGGGGTAATGCTGTATTGTTATGTCTGCATACCATATGGATAACATAATTATGAGAGGCTTTAATGTTCTTTAAAATGGCAATTGATCAAGTAAGTTGCTGCACTTCTAGCTGCCAATTGTCAGACAAATAAACTGCTTTATTACACTAACTAATCAGTTTGTTATTTGCCTGTGGGAATAAAAATGTGTACCTTAACCAGAACTAATAAATTATGCCTTAAACCCCCTAAACAATTCCTTGATTATGTCAAAATATTACTTTGTAACCAATTAAATTCAGTTTATGTTTTTGCAGTAATTTTGCAGTTAAAATTATATGTTTCTAGAAACAATTTTTTTACAGCTAGTAAAAGCTGGGAAAAGTGGAAGCTTCAGAAGGCATCAGTCCAAAGCCTCTAGCAATATCTCATTGCCAACATTGCATTTTAAACAACATAACTAAAATGAAAAATACTTACATGAAAAAGAAATCAGGAAGGTGGGGGGGGGGGAACTTGTCAGTTCTTCTATTGAAAGTTTACAAAAAGAAGGCACATCCAAAGATTTTTTTCTCTAGTTAACATAAACTAGATTTGAAAGTACAGTCTGTTATGTTGAAAGGACTAAGTCGAAATGGCATTCTTAAAAGCTGGTTTCTGGAAGCTGTCTAACATCATTACTTTATTCTGAGCTTTAGCAAGGACCTGAACAAAGTTTACATGCCAATACAGCTGTACAGTGCTACTCAGTCTCGTGGTCTCCTACTCACAGAGGCAGTCAAAATAATACTCCCAGACAGAAAACACTGTGTGTTGTGTTCAGTCTGTTCCTCTCGTGCTGCCATTATGACTCTTACTGTAGCGGAAGGCTGGAGCAGAAGACACAGATCCCTGTGGATCCTGTTCTTTCACCCACTTATTTTTGCTATCTATGGTTGCTGAGTTACATTAGCAAAACTTGGTGGGTGGCAAACCAAAAGCTACCTGTTTCCCTCCACTGATGGTAAAGGAAGACTTGGGTGGATAAATAGGAAGTTCTGGTGTGGTGTACTTGAATGGGAACAGAATGCTGGCAGGGTTCTGCCCACTCTGACCTTTCTTTGCACTTTTTCTCTTGGAGCAATTATCTTTTTGTTTTGTTATCTCCTCCGGTTTTGCCATGTATAGAATATTTTACACGTGGTCTTTGTCCTCTTTGTTATATTCAAAGACTGATTTTAGCCAGCTGCAAAGGCTGCATCAGTGACAAGACTGTTTTTGATTAATATTTATACACTGGGTCATCTGAAGTTATCCTCTGTGTTCTTAGAAGTTCTGCTTTCATTGTATGCTTGGTGCTTTGGGGAGCTCTCACTGTCCTGTCAGACTCCTGTACAAAAACAGAATCAAGAACTGATGATGTATTACCATTACCATCTCGACATGAATGGAATGAGTTTTGTACTTTAGGAGAGTGACTAATGTCAATGTAAAAATAATTATTAATGAGTTGTAGGGTGTTATTTATCAATTTGAGAATAAAATAATATTTTAGACCTACATCCTCTTAGCCTACTAAGGCACATGGAGGACAGGGAGGGGATTAGCACCATTATGGCTTCACCAAGGGCAAGTCCTGCACACCCAACCTAGAGGCCTTCTATGATGGAGTGACTACATCAGTGGAACAAAGAAGAGCTATGGATATTGCCTCTCTGGTCTTCCCTAAGGCTTTGACAGAGTCATCCAAAATATCCTTATCTCTAAATTGCAGAGAGAAGCATTTTATGGGTGGACAGTTCAGATTGTTCAAATGAGGAATTGGTTGGATGGCTGTGTCTAGAGGGTAATGGTTAACACCTCAGTGTTCAGGTGGAGATCGGTGACAAATGGTGTCCCTCAGGGGTTCATATTGGGACCAATACCCTTTAATACCTTCATCATTGACACAGACACATTGGGATCAGGTGTGCCCTGAGCAAATATATAGATGACGCCAAGGTGAGTGGTGTGGTTGACATGCCAGAGGGGTGATGCTATGCAGAGGGACCTGGACAAGCTCAAGCAGTGGTCTGGTGGTGAGCATTGAGGTTCAGTATGGCCAAGTCCAAGCTCCTGTGGCTCTACTGCGGTAATTCCTAGTATCAATAAAGGCTGGGGGATGAAAGGATTGAGAGGACACTTCAGAAAAGGACTGGGGTGCTTGTGGATGAAAAGCTGGTCACGAGCTGACAGGTATGCACTTTTGGCCAGAAAGCCAACTGTGTTCTGGTCCAGGAGAGGTGTGGTCAGCAGGTCCAGGGAGGTGTTTATGTCCCTCTACTCCACTTTTGTGAGAACCCACCTGAAATATTGCATCCGGCACTGGGGCCCTCAGCACAAGAAAGATGTGACCTGTTGCAGCAGGTGCAGCAGAGGGCCACAAAAATGATCAGATGGATTGAACATCTATGATGAAAGGCTGAGAGAGTTCAGGTTGATTAGCCTGGATAAGAGAGCTCTGGAGAGACCTTATTGTGGCCTCTCAGTAGTTGAAGGGCGCTTATATGAAAGATGGGGACAAACGTTTTAGCAGGCTCTGTTGAAATAGGGCAAGTGGTAATGATTTTAAACTAAAAAAGAGTAGATTCAGACTAGATAGAGATAAATATTTTTTTACAGTGGGGGTGGTGAAACACAGGAAGAGTTCCCAAAGAGATGATGTGTGGGGTATGCCCAGCCACTGCCCTGGAGGCACGTCTGCTGAGATAAGGAAGATTGCTCGATCTCCCAGCAGGATGCCCCCGCGAAGGCAGCTACTCTTCAGTTACGAGAAGAAGACAGACCCAGAATCTTCTGGGAGACCCTATGCAGATCCTTTGTAACCCATTGGCCTTTACCCTCTGACACCCACCCCCTGTATCCCTATAAAGCTAGCCCCCTGCCCCTGCGAGGGCAGAGCGATGCTCGTCCCTGGCGTCCCCTTCACAGGAGTACAGACCAATAAAGCTACCTCGTGCAGAACAGCTACGTGGGCCTCTTGTCTCTCTCCCTGGTCTGGCCTGGAGGTGCCCTGCAGAGCTGAGCTGACAATCACTAAAGAGCTGACAGCTCCTGCATGGGCCCTCCTGCCAGCAGCTGAGGGAAGACACCGGGCCTTAGGAAGACGATCCTCCATGGGACCATCTCTCCGGACTGGTCACAGCTTCCTCAGTCAGAGCTACTGACCCCACACCAGCTGCCGTAATGATGGATGCCCCATCCCTTGAAGCAGTCAAGGTCCAGTTGAACAGGGCTCTGAGCAACATGATCTCACTCAGAGTTTAAGACGTCTCTGCTCATTGCAGCAGGGTTGGACTACATGACCTTTAAAGGTCCCTTGCAACCCAAACTATTCTATGATTCTATGTTATTGTAAAGATCAGAAGCTCCTTAGTAGCCTGAATGTGTGAAGAAATGAAGTGTGGTTTTGCTGTTGTACAAAAACCAGTTATACAATGCATTTTTCCTTTTTAATGGATAACTATCGAAAGCATAGTGATGTTTCCATAGCTTATGGCATTTTTGGTCCCATGGAAATTAAAACCTTCTCAGCCAAGTTGCTAAATGTTTTTCTGTATTGAATGGAGAACTGATGCATTGTTAGTAAATACTTGTAGTCTTAGTCCTAACAAGATGTAATGTTTGACAGTGGGAGGGCATTGGTAAAGGGAGAAACAGCTCTGTCATTTCCCAGTCTCAATTTAAGTGATTTAGATGATTCACTGCATTTATTAGAAAGGATGCAACTCAGCCAACTGAAATACCTAAATCATAGACAGAAACCTGAATTATAATCTCCCTTTTTTTCTTTGCAGCATTTGTATGTTGTACTATCAGAACCAGCCTAGTACTAAAACTAGTATTTTTAAAAGCTTAATCCACCACTTTTTAGCTTCTGAAAGTCTACACACATTAATTTTTACCTTCCTTTTTTTTTTTTAATAGGGTTAGTTTATCCTGAAAATAAATTCTGAGCATAGTTTCCTATATTTAAGTGGTTGTTGCCGTAATTTTTTGTTATGTCTATAAAATGTACCTCCTTCAAATTTAGAGAAATGGCATAGATGGTACTGCTGTTGATTTGAGGCTAGTTAAAATCTATATGCTTCATCTGAGAAAACAATATTATGTTTGGGAAATGAAGCAACCTTAAGCAAAGATGTGCAAAAAAACTCCCTCAGATTTCTCCTTCCTGCAGCAGATCAAAGTTTTAAAGAATAGTTCCTTAAAATAAGGGAAATCTCATCTTGTCCAGCATGCATGAGAAGCTGAATAAAGACCTTGGATCATTCTAGCAACTCTTACATGGCAAGATCTGGAAGAGGTTCTTAGCCATACCTCTGTGACTAAGGGTTAGGCATGTAAATTTTACCCCTTTTCACCAAATATTGCCCTGAAAAGAAAGATTATCTGAGTTTTCAAGCAGAAATGTTCCCAGCTGCATTTTGGCTGAGTTTGTGATCTGAGTGGTTGTGGCAAGGACACCACCAGCCCTGCAGGTTGGGTGAAGCTTCAGAAAGCCAAATTGGCCTGTTTCATATGCTGTAATAGTTTGCTGGACTGGTTCTGTGCTTATCCTCCTGTTTCCAAGAAGTAAGTGGGCTGTGGTACAGATAGAACTAAAACTGCCTTGAGGAGCCTTGGAGCATGTAGGAGAGAATTCATGAGGTATGAAATCCACACATACATGTATTAAAGTCACTATTTGAGTCAAACTGTCATGGTAAGGCGTAATGATCCATTTTACAAGGCCCTTGATAACAGAAGGTATTAGATGAAGCCTGTATAAAGAGGTAACTTGAAATTTTGAATCTAATGGGCTGTAAGGGAAAGAAGCTCAGGTCCAAGGTGAGCTGCAAGGAGAGGCACAAGCAGTTCTGAGAGAAGCAGCTGAGCAAGTTCATAACGCAAAGGCATTTGATAAGCAAGTGCAGAGTTGCTTAGGGCACTGCATGACCACAAACTCCAGTGCCTGTGGGTTTGGTTGCTCAGGACTGTATGTGTGGGAAAGAGTTATTAATTAAACATTGCAGTTTTGCATTTGGTTGATTAAATTGTGCAAGAGTCTTCCTACAACACATAGAGATTTTTTTTTCTTCTTTATAAAATGATGCAAATCATGTGTTTAATGACAGGCAGTGGATCAGTAGCCTTCACATCATGAGGTTGATTTTGTAATGATGCACACTGTCTGGAGATAAAATATTCTTCTTAAAGTATAAACTTCTTAAAAACAATTTTCACTCCTGTGGCAGTTATGTCAAGATTTCTGCTCCATTGAATACAAGTGCTAACTCATCCTTCTATTGATTTACTGTAATATGCAAAATCCTTTGTGGCAGAGTGCATGATCACTGATAGCTTTTTGCAATGTAAATCAGTATGTGGGGTATGAAAGATGTCTTGCTGCCTGTAAGCTGTGCTTCATTACTTGTTCATGCAAGGGGAGACTATGCAGTCAAAGTAAAATAAACAGTCTTGTTAATTTTAGTGGCAAAAATTATTGGTTTTGTGTTTCATTAATTTTAGAGCAAATGTTTTGTTTAAATTTTGCTACCTAGATTTGCAGTATGAGTTAGAACAAGAAAGTGCTGGTATCTCATCTTAGTGTCAGTTATTTTGAGTGACTGCCAAAATGTAAAGCTGTAAGTATGCTTTGAAATGCTTCAAAAAGTATTGAAAACTGATGATGGGATACTGGCCACGTGATTTGCTTTGCAATGTTTGAATTGCTTAGACTGAATTACGCATCTTATAGAATCCATCATAATTGTGTATAATGTACAATTATTGCTGACAACTGAAAAGAATAAATAGGTCATAAGAAAGTCTTGAAGCTCTGCACCAGCGTGTGCTGCTCTTACGTGTGGGATGCCATGTGTGGTCTGCATCATATACTTAATATGGATCTTCAGTACCATTATACAGACTCTATATCACAAACTTTAAAATATTTTTTAAAAACCTGTCTAGAGGAAAACAAAACCTTATTAAATGAGAGGATGTTGTTAAACATTACCAGTTATTGCATTGTGACAAAAAAATAGTTAAATAGGTTGACTAAGATAGTAAGACCTTTTTTGGCTAATAATATGACAAAATTTATTTTATGTAATGTTCTGTACTATTGTGTCTATGAAAAACACTGACTTCCTTCACCATTCTTGAATTCTCACAAGGAATGCACAGATAAAGAATGCAGTAGAAGAAATGCTATATAATTTGTATGACGCATTAAATATATATATACTGGTTTAATCCTGCTAACTTTCATAATTTTATGCTTTATTGTTTCAAAAATTTATGTCATTAATTCATGATACAAGGACAATGTAAATGACATTCTTACGACTTACTTTCAGTCTGCTTTTTAAAAAAAAAATCCAATTTTATTATGAAATCAAATGTTCACATAAATGTTGTGTCATTGTTTGTAGTACCACTCTTTTTCTTAGTGCTTATGTACTTGGCTTTGCTTCTTTTCCACTTATGCTATGTTTTTGAGCTAGTTTTCAGTGCTGTGTGTTGAAAAATTGCAGCCTGTGATACACCTAGTTCTGCTTCCTTCCTCTACTTTAAACATATATATATATTCAGTTATGTATTCCTATTGTTCTCTCTTTTTGAGGGAGATCTTTTCTATTTTCTCTGAGAAATCTTAGTTGTTCCACAGAATAACATTTAGAATTTAGCATGTGGTTGATAATACCAAAACAATATTTACTGATGCTTAGAAGTAAATATTTTAACTATGAAAGAACGGAAATTATGTAAAGTAAAAAAGAACATGTGCACTCTTAATTTTTGAGCAACAGTTTCTGTTATCTTCCTTATTTTGCTCTAGCTGATTGGGGCTCTGACATGTATTGATGTACATGTGCTATACCCAGTTACTCAGATAGTATGCTCTGATAAAAGTGACCTCATTAGAAGAAATGTTTTCTTTTTCTTAAACAGTGTCATAAATATACATTACATTTGTTTAAGGCATCCTATGTCTTTGAAGTCATTTCAATGTACAACACAGTGTCAGCTCATTAACATTGGATCAAAGTGTATATTAAATTTCTGATTAAACATCCCCTCTCTTTCAGCTAGGAATAAACACAATTATAACTTCTTCCTTCCTGGTGTTGGTTTAAGATTAACATGTGCCCAATTTTAGTGAGTTTGACTGTTGCTTCTAGCCAGCTGGGTAAACAGACTTTAAGGAAATTAGGTGAAGTTTAGCATACAAGCCTTTTTTTCATAGTGTTCAAAACTCCTTACATGTGTTCTAATTAACCTTCTTTTTGTCTAGTTGATGATTAGGTTTAATATCTGTGTAAGACTAGGCTTGTTTAACATTTCAACCAGTTCTGTCCTTGGGCAGTTAAAAGCTGCCAGTGCAAATGTGTGAAGATAGCTGAAATTGCGCTGGCTGGTGATACTGCCTACATAAAAGAAATTTTAGTGCTCACTAATGAGAATCAAACATGCTGTACCCATAAAGATTATGAATTTTGGGGTTTTTTTCCCCACAAAATTCAAAATAAGACAATTTAGAATTACTCTTTTTGTTAAAGAATTTAACAGAAGATACCCTTGCAGAAGAAGGTAGTCCTTTTTCGTCAGCCTTAATTTCTAATGGATACACAACCCAGGTTGCAGACTGTGCTTGTTTGTCAGTAGAAGGAATAAGTAGAAGGAATCCTGATCCCACCACAGCACAGTCACATAAGTTATGTATCTGCTACATGGGTGAGTGTGGGTGTGGGTGTGAGTGTGGGTGAAAGTATGTGATGCCCTGGACTCAAATTTGTGTTTCTGCATGCTAATGACAGTACCTCTACCTTTATTGTGGTGCGCTGTTCTTTACTGAGTCATCTTGCTTGTCCTATAGTCCTGACTGACTAGTTGCAGTATCTGGTCCTTCAAGAGAAGTGTACAGCTGGTTTGGGGGGGTCTTTTGGACATGACATTTACAGAATGAGTTATGGGGGCAGACTGTGACAGGTTTGAGTTGAAACCATGCAACCAAGCTGCTGCCTTGCCATGCTATCCAGAAAGTAGGTGGGTTCTGGGTCCAGAATGAGGTTATGAACTCTGAGGACTGTGTCCAGGCTTGTATTAGTTTAGTTTGGAAGCTTGGCTAGTTTGGGCTTGAACAAGTGTTCACACCTAAGTTTAGAAAACTTTGCTTGCGTAGTTGAATTGTTGTTTTCAACTGCTCTTCTGTACAGGAGTGGTGGCTTATGGTTTGTGTCATGACTTTGTTTCTGCCTCCCTCTTGTCTGTTGAAATAGAGTTGTTTTGCTAGGATTTCTGTAGATTGGAGGAGGAAATACTCTAAATCTTCCATCTCTGCTCTGGAATCATAAAACTCATAGATCAAAACTTTTGGTTATAGAAAAAAAAATGTATCCCTAGATAAGAGCTGGATACAAAATACAGAAAATGAAAAGCAAAAAAAAAAAAAAAAAAGAAACAAGAAGATAAGGTTAAGATATGGTATTTTAATGCTATACCTTAAATGTGCATTAGAAGTAATTCTCTAATTGCTTTATTTTACAAAAATGGTTATATGCCTTTGTTTTATTAGATATAGAAGAAATTTAGAAGAACTTCCTCTTAAATATGTGAAATATTTTAATCTTATAATTAAGTTTTTGAATTTTTCCTTTGAAGGTTCTGTTTGATAAATTTGAAATAGGAAATCTTTCAGTAGAGACTACTCTTCTAACTTAAATGATAATTACTGAGTGTGGCTGAAGTATGTTGATTACTGTAGATACAATTAGTTTGAATGCAGATGTCTGAATAGAAATGCAAGTTTCTACCTGTTTCATGAATCAGAGGTACTGTGTTTATTTCTGTATTTTTTTTCATACTGTAGATGGCTGTGAGTGCCCTTCCTGGAAAGTAGTTTGATCTGTGTAAAAGAATACTTTCCCTGTAGTAACATGTGGAAACAGTTTGATGGAATAAAATGAGAAGAAATTAATCATAGTTATTCTGAGCTGCTTCTGCTGGTTCACAGCCAGACCTAATTTAGACTGAAATGCTTATGAGATGGTAGTGTTTGGAAACATATAAATAATCTTTCACCCAACAAAAACCATTCCAGGACATATTTGTAAACTGTTAGATACCTAGCATGTCTAGATTACCATTGATTGTTATTGTTATGTAGTTCACCAGTGTCCTAATGCAATCCTTGTCTTCATGGAAAAGCAAGATAAAATTGCTTGTATGTTTACCAAGTTCACAATTATAAAACTGGCTCTAATGGAGTTCCAAGATGGATATAGTTGTCCTACTAAGTGTGACAAGCCCCACCATCTCCATCATACAGTTTCAAAGAAGTTAGCTGCTTTGAAATTATGAAAATGTATTTCTAATGTACTTCTATTTTCAGTGTATATATGCAAGCCAAGTTTATTTTTTCTAAAGCAGGGTGGCTAAATTATTTGTGAGCCTTGCTCCAGTTCTATTTTGCTTGTCAGAGGTGAAAACAACTCTGAATAAAGAATTAAAATTTATGAATACAAATATTGAGAAAACACGTAAGGGCTTAAGAGTAGGAACATTCTTTTAAGCTTAGCACTCATAGGCTTGCTTTTCTATGTCTCATATCAGGCCTATTCCTAAGTAATATTAAAACATTGAATTGTTAGTTGGGATGATTAAAATATAAAATAAAGAAAACATAAAATATACACTTTCTTAATGCTACTAGAGGCTGGGAAGATAGCATAGGGAAAATTAATTTCATGGCAGACAGAGGCTATGAATGGAGACAGAAAGTATTGTTGGTGTAATTAAAAAGTAGAAAAGAAGTCGTGTTAGAGAGGTGGAAGGCTTTGCCTGTTTATGACTAGACTCTCTACAGTTTTAAGCTGTCATTCCCACTCACTTGAAGTTGAGGGTTCCAGACTGGCTGTGTGAGTGGACTTTGTGGGTCTGCATTAGTACTTGGGGCTTACTGTGAACAAGGGCATGCCAAAGACAGCATACTTTTTTTAGTATGCCAGCCTGGAGGATCTGTGGTTGTCTGAGTTTGTTACCACACTGTTCTAAAACAAAAGGAATTGTAGTTCTGACATTTTTTGTAAGGATTTTGTGCCACTACAACTTTTTTTTCTTCCTAGTCCATGTCATTCAACTTGTTGAGCTTTGCAGCTATTTAGCATTGTTCTGTTTCAACTCTGGCTGCCCAAAAAGACCAAATCAGCAATGCAGTTGTGTTGGTTTTCATGCTCTTTTGGAGCTTTTGGGTCTTTGATAACTTGTTCTTGGTGTGTTGTGATGTAAGTGGGGTGTGTTTGTCCCAGGTGAATATTGCACTGTGCTTTGGATATCTGTAAGCTGGATAATTTGTTTCTTGTGATAAAAGCTCCATCTCACTGCCTAATCCTTATGATAATTTTAATGGGTTCTGTTTGCATTTTATTACCTAATATTACCTTATTATAAATAAAAATGAGTATTTAAAACGTTTATGAATATTCAGTAACAGAAAGCTACACTGCATTATGTTAGCCAAGTTGTTATGTTGTGTGGCGGCTTCTGTGATCTAAAAATTCATATTTCATTTTGTAATAAAAAGTGTCATTAATACTTTTTGGATCCAACATTCATTGAACTGACTATGTTGTCTGATCGTTAAGCACACCCTGGTTACAGATTCACTGGATACATACATCTAAACAATTTCTTGTTAGAATGGAAGTATGATAAACTGAGAACAATATGTTACTGTTTAGTGAAAAGGTGGGTTAGTACACCTTGTATCCATTGAAAATACCCTGTTATACTGACCTTCATCATGCACTTCATTCTCTACCTTTTTTTCAATCACCATTGAATCTTTAATTCTTGAATGCATGTTGTGGTCTAGGCAGTTATGCAAAAAAGAGGAGCACAAAACTGAGAACTTTTTGCAAATGTTTTTGATTTGTGCGGTCTAAAATGGGTCATAAAAGACACCTGTTGTTTATAAAAGCATCTGGAAGCAGGTTCAGTTTCACCAGATCGATGGATGAGCTTACTTCTGAGTGACAGGAGTCTGTCACTTCCCCTGAAGTTGATAGAATTCTCTATTCTTAGGACATTTTAGCATTGTTTTAAGGAAGTAATAGATTAGGAGGATGTTTTTTCTTCCAATGTGTTCCAATACAAAAGAAAAATAACCCGTTAGTGGTATTTATTTCAATGTCTGTTAGGCTATAAAAGAGTATTTTAAGAGCTTGTCCACTCATATTTGAATACTTTAACTGGTTTATTTAAAAACATATGCAAAAATGGGGGAAAGAAATGCGTTTCCTGGACATGCCAAAGCTAGTGCAAAGTAGAGTGGCTTGAAGGCTGTAAAGTGAACATTTAAAGAATTTCAGTTTAACTCTCTGTTAAGTATTCACATTGAAGAAGGGTGTATGATGCATTATCTATGATTTTGAAACCTCCTTGAGGTCTGACTCAAAACTATTAGAAATCAGAAGATAAGTACTCTGAGTAGAGAAATGTCAGGCTAAGACCCAGGCACTTGCTTTAGACTCACAGGATTTGTATTTTGTGCTATGGTAATTCAAAGTACAAAAAAGATTTTACAGTGACATTAGCAAGTACTTCTAATTTTAAATGAGGACACGTTTTCTTTGTTTTATTCATTTTTAAGTTCATGTCTGAACCTTGCGTGAGAGCTGGGCCAAATACTTGTGCATTCCTGACATAAAGAGCAAGTCAATGCCTCTCAAATTAGAACAAATCAAATTCAAATACCTGAGACTCAGTATATACTCTCTTTTAGTAATATGGAAATAATTTTTTGTTACCAATTTATAACCACAAAAACCAACATGGAAATTCCTTGCAAAAATTAAAATGCTTTTTGTTGTAACTGAATAGATGTGGACTAGCTGAGTGATTGTGTTCTTCACTTACACCCCACAATTATCAGGGACAGAACTCCCATTAACTACAATACTGCGTTATTGTATTATTGTCCCTTCTGTGCCCTAATATTTAAGTTTCTGAACTAAAAAATGTAGTCTGTCGCCCTGTCTTAAATTCCTAAATTTTCCATTCAGTTCATTGCAAGGCTGCTAGCTGGAATTCAGAAAGGCTTTGTGCTTTTCAGAGTTGGGGGGAGGCTTGTGCTAACCAGAAGGAAGTACTGCAGAATGAGCCATACTTCTTAAAAGTCTGCCCCTCTTTGGCCTGCATATAAGACAAAACTCACAGCTCAATTCTTTTGATTTTACATGCCCAATATTATGCTTAGACCATGAATGAAGATACAATGAGCCAGTTTTGGAAGCAGAAGCACATGTGGTGAGGTCTGTGTGAGCCAGTGTGGGTTTGGCAGCTCTGTTGGCTTATACCAGCTCAGGGATGTTGCCAGCAGTACTGCAGATGCAAGGTTTCCTGTGTTTGGGATGCAGCTCTCTTGTGCTGTAAGAAGATAGTGCAGGGCCACAGGCCAGTATTTTCCCTTGCTTGGTCCCAATTTCACCCAGTCTGAAAGTGGCCTTAGGAACTAGTGTAGTTCATGTGTCACTGGGGTGGTAAATGCAGTCCTGTTTTGGGTCACATCATCTGGTTGAGGGAGCCTGTGTGTGTTTGTGAGACAGGGAAAGGTCCTGTGGAAAGGTGAGCCAGTAGTGAGCAAAACAGACAATCAGTTTCTGGATCTTGTCTCAGGATTTTAAGGTATTAATACTGCTGCACCTTAGCAAGTATGCTCGAGCTCAGCTTTTGGGGCTTTTGGGCTGCAGCTCCTTATCATATGAAGGTTTTCTGAGCAGCTGAAATTTCTTGGCTTTACTAAGTACCAGAGCTCTCTGTTCTGCTTTCAGTCATGGACTGGGTTGTTCTGTTCTGTAATAAAAGCTGGGGGTTTCTTTTTAAATCAGATGACTGCTTATTATCCTGTTTCTAAATACACAGAATTTCTCTCCTTTGCATGATCAAAAGTCAGGCATAAATCTTATTCTTTGTATTAAATTTCATGTTTTCAATCAGTGTCAGGTATAGTTTGAGTGGACCTGCTGCAGAAAAAAATCTTCCTGTGCCCAATTTGTAATTTCTTATTGAAGTGGTGGGAAGAAAGAGGAAAATCTCAGCCTGCCACGCTGGACTCAGTTATGGGGTATTGTAAAAGAAAACTGTAGTTGTTTGAAAAATGCACTTGTTAAATGTTAAGTGCCGTGAAGCTTTCAATTACTTGAGAAGTTAATTGCAGAGTTTAAAAAAATGTTGCATTTGGATTTAGTAGAAATTAGGTCTTTCTGAATTGTTTGGAAGAGCTAGGCCTCAGCAGAGCAGGAGTTGTGGTTCAGTATTGTCACAAAGATACCAATACAGATATTCATAATTTTTTATTGTGCAATTAACCAGATGGCAAGAAAACAATGTGTTTCAGAGTTCTTTTAAGAACATAATTCTGAGTATTCAATTTTATTTAGAATTGCAGTTTGGTTTTTTGTTCCTCAGAGTGCATGTTTCACTTGTGAGATTTGGTTACGCAAGTCACATTGTATTCTTCCAGCCGGTTTTATGCTGAAAATGTAACATGACAGGATTGTTAAAAACGGTAATAAAATATTGGATCAGCCTAAGGAATCCTCTTTGGCTAAATGGCTTTCTGGAATGGTAACTGTTCCAGAAAAAAAAATTCAAATATATAGCTAATTACAGAAAAACTGTGGGTAGCATGCTGCTCTCTCTCTTTTCCCATGACCTTCTAATTTTATAATTTTGTGTGTGTATGACCAATTAAAATATGATGGCAGAGCAAAATAACATAGTCCAAATGCCCAGCAGCTGGGATATAGATGTAATAATGCATGTCCTTGAATCACAAGAAATAGAGGGAGGACAAATTACAGATAATTTAGTCTCTCTACTTCTGCTATGCACAGCTTTTGCTCTAAGTACGTCCGTTAAATTTACACCTCATTTAATACCCTGACATATTATTAAAATTGTAGTGATGTTTAGTTTTCTCAGTTTGTCTTTTCTATTACAGAAATAAAATTGATCCTGTCTAGGACAGAAAGGTGGCCTAGATGACCTCTTGTGGTTCTTTACAGACAGTTATTATGTGATTTCACAATTTTTACTGGTCTTTCTGTACCACATTTTGCCTTTGGATAATAGTGTTTTGCTCCATGTAGTTTTTATATAGGTATCTCTTCCCATGTATTAGAAAGAAAAAGTGCTTTTCAGATTTTGAGAAAGTAGTTCAGATATATCTCTTGTCACATGAATCTTTTGTATCTTTTCACTTCCTTCACCCTGCCCTGGTTGCTCATGCATATCAGAACTCTTTGGGCATGAGAAATTGGTTCACATCTCTGTATTCATTCTGTAAAAGAATGAACTAAGTAGTTTACTAAACTGTAGTTTAGAGCTCATAAAGTGCTCAACACGCGGACTGCGTTACTCTTTGTTTAATTGTTTAGTAGTGTAAAAGGGGGAGAGAAGAGAACTTGTTCTTTCTCTTTCTGAGGTCAGAAATCTTCTGAGAATGGACAGGACTCATATTAGGGCAGGATTTGCCAACAGAGATAAGTAATATCAATAACAGCAGTGCTGATATGTGATAAGGGACTTTTTTTTTCTGTGTCAAAATTCACTAAACCTCAGAAAATCTGTGACTTCAGTGAAAAGTGTCAGAATTCACCACTGGGAATGATTTTCTAGGTATACTGATTTAAGATGTTGGATAATTCCACATGTTTTGAAGAAGCATCAATTATTCTTTTTTTATTATTCTTAAAAATTGATAATAAGCAGTATAGTGTGAAGATGCTGTTCTCAGTGGTTAGCATTGATGAGGAGCATGCTTTTTGCCCTGTGACTTCGTAAGCAGTGTTCTGCCATTACATTCTTCATATTGTATGAACCACTCTTGTCCCAGTTTTTTTGAGCTACATCCAAAGCATGTGAGCATTTGATAAGTCACTGATGTAGTGTGAGTAACTTTCTGGTATCAAAATGCCTAAATCCACATAGGAGAGTTCTGTTTCAGAGATGCCGCAGATCTTTAATACTATATATTGATGAAAAAATCAAAGGTATGTGTTTAATTGGTTTCAAATCTAAGCAAAACTGAAACTGAAATATAAGCATTTAAATATCTGTTCAGCAGCACAGTGCTGCTGGTTATTGAGTGCTTTCAGATGTATATGCTGTGTTCCCTCTGATTTCACTGGTAAATGTGATTACTTGGCATTTCACAGGGTGAATTCAACACAGAGGAACAAGCTCAATTTTTTTAAACTTTTCTTGTAGTATGGTTCTGATCAGTTTAGATCTATTTAGATCAAGTTGAGATCTGTGAAAGCAATAGGTGTTGTGGATTGTCAAGGCTTCTCAGGTTTGTCTGCTGCTGTTTGCTATCACAATAGGCCTAGAACTGTCCTCACTGAAGCTGCCTACTATGTATACAGAAGAAAGTCTGAAGAATGAACATCTCAGATCTGTGCATGTATTTGCAGTAGATGTTTATGAGGGGCTTAAGATTTCTTTTTTTTTTGGTAAGGTGTCCCTCAGTGTGTACTTACATAGTCTTCCATGCTCCATTAATCTTGAAAGTCTCATACAGACTAAGTAGTATGACTTATATATTTTAAGATACAGGAAAGATAAAGAAGGGATAAAAATAAATTTCAAGCTTTTTTTGACTAAAGCTATGTGATATAAATTAATATTAATAACACTGAGGTCTCGTGTTGTGTTTTCTTTCACAGGCAGCTGGAGCAATCCGTCCTTTAGTTTCTACTGTTATTGCCTCTGCTGCTGATGGCTGCTTAGACCACTCACTGGAACGTGCCAGGTACAGAGCGAGTGAAATGCCTCAGGCTTTCTTGTTTGATACAATCTATGAAGCATACCAACAGGTAAGACATTAAGACTTTCTAAGACCTTTTTTCCATTTACTCCAATTAAAAAGAAAAAAAGGTAACTTTATTTCTCTTCTTTCAAGAACAGAGCTTCAGCATCTCTTTCCGATCACATCAAACTGTATGCATCTTCTGAGTCTTTTAACAAAATCCTTATCATTCTAATGTGTTCAAATTTATGATTAGTTAACTGTCAAATACAAGAGGGGTTGATAGCTGGAAAGACAGTTTTCTTTAATTTTTATTGTACATTAAATGTATTACTTAAATGAGTGGGTTTATATGTTTAAGTTAGGTGTCTATATAAAATATGTATTGTTGACTGAGTATCAAAGGGTTTTGGATGCACAGTGTAATAATGACATTTTATAGTAATTTAGTGGGATACAGGCTGTTCTAAAATACTGAGATAATATAACTTGCTACATCTAGGTAAATGTTTATTTTGTTTCTTTTTGCATGTGTATTATACATACTTTGATTAGTGGCTGAAAATAATATTTACTTAGTCTCTGTTGTAGTTCTTCATTTTTTCCTAATATATTGCTTCAACATTAACTTTATTAAAGAGAATTAAAGTTATGGGTAGTGTATTAAACCCTGACTCTTTTGCCTTTATTTGCCCTGAAGACTGCTTTAATTTGCCTCACCCTGCATTCACAGTTTACTGGAAACATTCCAGCCTTTCGTCTCGACATTCTACTTCCTTTTCATTCATCACCTTGTGGAAATTGCCTGTCCTCCAGGTATCTTCCAGACTGACTGGAAACAGAGCATTTCTTTTGTCACTTGGAAGGAATTATTTTTCATGTTAATGCTGGCAGTCATACTTCCCATCAGTCTTTCAATTCTAAACAAGCCCAAGTTTCTGATACTCACTTTCAGAGAGTACAAAGCTTAGAAGTCACTAACAACAGAAAAATGTGAGGACAGGCAATGAAGAAGCTGTTACTTAATTGTTCAGTAATTGTTTTCCTTAGAAATGTTGGCACAAATTCCATGTCATACCCTTTATGCTTGATACTTGAAGCTATTAGATGCTGAAGATGAAGGACTATTTGAAATAAAGAGCTGCTTAAGTGCTTGGACTGGCTTCAACCTTTTTGCTTCTGATAGGAAGCAGGGAGGTATTCTTAGTATATGACACACAGCTGATACTTTGGAGATTCTACCTGGAATGTAGTGGGTATACTCATAAGAAGTGCAGCCTTTGTGTGCATAAGAACACATCTCAAGAGACAACTGCTACTGTTGGTCATACAACTCTTTCTTGATGTGTGTATCTTTTGGGAAATTGCATGTTTATGTGCTGTTTCTTGAAACCACCTTCCCTCCCCACCCCCCAAACAACCCAGTACTTTTTCTACCGTGTTTGCTCATGATTTGCAAATACAGTAGAGCTGGCAGATACATTAAAAGCTCTTGCCCTAAATGCCTCACTCAAAAGACAACTATATTTGCAGTTCCTATGCTCCTCTGAATAGTTTTTTTCTCACATATGCATTCCATCAGTCTTCTTTTTTGTATCCCTGCTCTTTCAAGAACAAGCCACCAAAGTTGTTAGAAGCAACCAAGGCCATGGTTTCTTGTCCCCAGTTCCCTTAGCTTTGGCTAAATTCTGGCCATTTAAATGCTCTGTGCTTTGGCCCCTTGGGAAGTATAACACTCTGCTAAAATCTCTCAACTCATATTGTTTCCTAATTATTTATGTTTCAATGGTGTCTAGCTGTCCAAGTCAAGGATTAAGACCTTATTGTTCTGGGAACTGTACAAACAAATAAAAAAAGACAGATAATCGTTGTCCTGAAAAACCTAGTCAAGCTACTGTAGGACAGATTTTTGTAGGAATGGATGCAGCTTATGATGCTTCCTAAATATTAACATATCCCTAATCAATTCCCACAACCTGATGAAGGTAAGTATCATTGTACAGATGAACAAAGAAGAGAAAATAATTTTGTTACTCATGTTGCAAGTCATTCACAAAGCTGGGAATGATATTAATTTTGGCTGACTCCACATGGGATCATGATCCTATGCCTGTGTATTTTATACAGTTGTGACCTTTATGCAACAACAGTGTGGAGAAAAACAACAGTCAAACATGCATTCCTTGGAAAGAAACTGTCCATCTGAATTAGTGCTTTGAGTAACACAGGCTTTTCAGTTACACTGTGGGTAAGGTGCAATACTGCTTTTAAACTCCATCTCTATTTAAATGCACCATCTGATGTGATAGGTCTAGAGTGTTTACTTCCAGATGTGTTCGTGAATGTAAGATCTCTAAATATATTGACCACAAACTTGCAAAATTCTGGGGTTTTCCTTGGGATTTTAGGTAAAAGGACATATAAATTTGTTAAGGGGATAAATGTTATGTTGCAGCACTACTCTTAGTTCTAGTATGTCCTAATTTGTGAGTTCTTAGTAATGAACCACGGTAAATATTAGTAATGAACAAGTTAAAAATTTTAAAATCAAAAATGCAAATCTCTAATAACTAGTAAAACCTCTGGAACCTCTGTTGTTAAAAAATGACAGAATCCATGATTTACTTCAATTCTAAACTACCTGGGATAAAATCAGCCAGTTGAATTTTTTTATTATTATTTTTATTTTGTTATGTTAATAACAAATTCCTGATCTTTGAAAATACATATTTCTTTTCTATCCTTATAAATCCCACAGAAATTCGGGAAAGTTTAAGTGTTAATTGAAAATCCACCCTTTCCAAAGATAGCAAATAAGGGATAGACTTCTTAGACCAGACTTGTTCATTTTTGCTTAAGGTAGTTTCATGTTTCTTTTCTGCTTCTTAATTTAAATAGGAACAAATGTGAAGTATGATCCTGCAAGCCTGGGAAGAGGTGGGTGGGGGAAAGACTTCACTTTCCAGAAGTCAAGTGTTCCCTGGAGCATACCTTTTAAAAGAATTAGAGTATCAGGAAGTCAGGTAGACTACCATTTTCCTTTAATCAGAGTAGGCTGAGACTGATTTCTGTAATACTTGTTTTTGACATACTGTGAAATGTGCAAAGATCTCAAAGTTTTTTGTCTTTAACACAAAGCATCTTGTTGTGTCATATCATGTGTTTGTACAAAGTAACACAACCACAATATATAAAGGCTGAAATACCCAAACTTAACAAAGCATTGAACGCTTGAAATGTTTCTGCTAAAGCAAGAAAGGTAGCAGGAACATTTAAAAAGCTTTGCCTTTCATGATCTGGAAGAGAAGCAACCAAAAATGGAAGCAGAAGAGGAGTGGTAGGTAGAAGATTGTGACCAGGTTCTATGTCAGATATGTAAACAAACAGCCCTGGGAAGACGATACGATGGTTAAGGAGTTGTCAGCATGAATTCAGGGAATTCTAGAGAGTTGCTCACCAATGCCACCAGTCCAGGGAAGCCGAGAACCTTGTGAAAGGAATAGCTACAAACAGCTGAAAAAAGAGCAGGACATGTTAGAATGCTATTCTTTAGGAATCCTTCATATGTGGGTGGCAAGGCAAAGTCTGATCACTAATTCAAAATTGAGGGATAGCTTTATAAGAATCTTACTAAAAAAAAAAAAAAAGTGATACACTTTTGGGTTTTTTTTCTGCTTGCTGATCATTTATACATTATCTTAAAATTTTCCTCAAGATCTGCTGTACCTGTGGAAATTTACTGCAAGAGTGACACACTTTTTTTTGGGGGGGGGAGAGGGGGGGGTGTTTGTATTGCATATATAGTTAATCATCTGTTGATAATAGAGTTTTTGCAGATTATAGAAGTTTATATTTAGCTAATCAGAACAATGGAGCTGAGCTAAAAAAAAAATAGAAATAGGAAGCAGGAATACTCATCGAAGGAGAATAAACTTAAGCATGTTTAGAGACATTTCTCTGATTCATGTCTATAACCTCCTTACAGATATCCACACAGATCAGCTGATACTAGGATTCTTTCTAATCTGTGTAGAAAATATGTAGAGATTAGTTCTTTTTGAGACTACACTAAATTACAGCATCTGTTCATAGCCAACATTAACCACTCTTTGAATATTAAGCAATTACATTTACTTATGGGCCATTACAGCATCTGCCTGCATAGGAGAGAATGACTATATATAAACATAGTAATGACAAGATACAAAACAATAGTGTGTCAGAGAGAATCATGCACATACTTTGATGCTGAATTCTGGGAGGCAGATGTTCTTCCACTCCCCCAAAAAATCATTACAAGATGTCCACAGTTTGGGTTGAGATAGGGAGAAGAGATAGTCTGCAAACTGTCCAACCTGGTCATTAATAGAAGAAAAGAAAATCCTAAAACGGTTCTCCTCTAACAAACCCCTGCAAATGTTCAGGGAAGATTTTGCCAGAGTAAGAAAGGAAGTTGGCTATTGTTAGGGCCACTGTAAAAGTATTTGCTCAAAGTATTGTCTTTTCTGTATGTAAATAATAGGGAGTGTATTCCATGTGGATTTTGTAAACTTCTAAAGTACGTTTTGAAAGGGCACAACATTACTGGGATTCTTCTTCAAACATGTGTGAAGCATTTTAGTATCCTCTGTAGCAGGGAAGCGGAGTCAGCTGTAGCAGTTTAGCAATATTTTGGCATAAGTCAGGCAAAGTCCTTCGAGGCAAAATGTCTAGACTGATTTGGGGATTTTCCTGTGGCTTCATTCTTTGTTAAAAACATCAATGTCTGTCAAATTATTATTGCCAGGAGCAACAAGCGATTAGATGAACAGTAGCAGACAAATTGTTGACTAAAACTTTGGTGACTTTGGAGGAAAGGGTCAGATTCAGAAAAAGGACTGAAGGGTCAAGATGTTAGTGAGATAAAATTTGGGCATTTAATTCTAGTGCTGGAATCCTGAAAAAAACCACTGCTCATCCCCTTGCCAAGATTAAAGATATCTGAATCTTCAAGGCACCTTAACCTTTATTTTTAACATTCACCAAACGTGAAACTTTGTGTATGTCAAGGCATGTAAGTTGTCACCAAGTTTGACCAAATTAATATTTTACTTCCTGTAAGAATTCACTTGGAGATAATTTTTTTTTGTCTGACTCTATTCCATCATGAATTAGTGGTATGGGTCAGGGCTGTTCATTTTTGTAGTGTAAAAGCATCACCATTGTTTTAAACGTATGACAAAAAGTGTGTAAGATATGTAGGTTTTATCATGAGTTGTACTGGGTTGTTTCTTGGCCTCTGTCTTTTTAAGAAAAGCATCAGAAATCTTCCATTAAGTGTATTGTGTTGTAAGGATGATTGTTTAACCTCATTCTTATTCAAATGGATTTTGCAGTTTCTGTATGCTCTATGTGTGTATATGGAGGTCCACTTCCTTTGCTATATCCCCAGCTCTGGTCACCCACTTTACTTTTGTAGTTTATAGTTCTATGTTCAGGTCTTATAAATATATGCCATTGTTGTTGTATTTGTCCTAATTCTGCATTCAAGTTTGTGTCTATAGGCTTTCTTCCTTCTCATTAAAGGTATTCTGAAATACTGAATCAAGAAATGATTTGTGAGTTAGGCAAGAGCTGGCTAGACTGATAGTAATCTTGTAGTACAATTTGTCGAGGACAGTACTACAACCCAACGTTCTTCTTTGTATGGAGTCGTAAAGGCAGCATTCTTCCATCTGCCTATGAAATATAACTGGTAATTACAGTTTTAGTGTAACTACCTACTTGGTTGATCCAAGTAGGCTGGATACTCAACTGAATATTTTTTTGATATTCCTACCCCTAATTTTAATTATCTGTGTAGTGCTAGTATGAATTTGTGAATTTTTCAATGTACAGTCTAAGCATATGAAATAATCTAACAAGAGGAAGCCTTTCTGATTTTTTCATGGGTCATTAGGATTTTAGATATGATTGTTTGACAAGGAAATCTGTGTAGCTCCTAAATGTTAAAAGAAAATCTGTTTCTTCTTACATGAGAAGTTTCGTGTAATTAACAGCACCCCTTCATTGTTGTGGTCCATTTCAGCTTGGATTTTATGACTTTAGTCACATTTTAAAAAAAAATATTTGGAACTTCAGTAGAACCTGAGTTCTACTGAACTACATTTAATGCATGCTGAAAACTGATAATATTTTTCTTGTTTGGATGCAAAATTGCTACAGTGCTAATTTTTTAATAATGCAGTTTTGCAGGAGATTTTGTTCTGCCTTTCTCCATTCTCCATTCACATTCCAGTGTGCATCACTGTCAGGCTGATGCACACAGACTGTTGCTTAAATACAGGGTTGTCAACCTCACTTAAATGAATATCCTTATTTGTACAGTCTACAGGTTGTAGCTCTGAGATACCTTCCAAAGAGATCTCAGTTATTTCATCTGGCATCTTTTTACCCTGACAACTTTGCCCTGAGATTTAGAGGAATAAATAATTTTTTTCCTATCCTTAAAGCCTACCCAATTCTACAGAATACTTTTCAGGGTCAATATGCTAAAAGAAATTTTGTCAGTAATGCCTTCTTTTATTCAAAAACTGAAGCTAGTTTGGTGGTCTGGAGAAAACTGTGCTAGTTTAGATAGCTCTGTACTTGATTAGTTCTTTGGCGCAATGGTAGAACCAGGATATTGTCTGAATCCCCACCTTGCCCTAATTAATTTCTGCCACAAGAATGTTTGGAGAGATTCTAATGCCTTGCACAAGAAAAAAAGTATTTTTGCTAATGGGATAATTACTTCCATTTTGTCACTCCTCATCCTGTAGGATCTCAAAGAACTTTGCAAATTCACATATTAGCTCTTGGAACTGTTTGCTGCAGTGGTGCAAAGCTTCCACTCCATGGGTGAAATTTAGCATCTCTATGGCTGTGAAAAGGTATTTTGTCTTCAGATATAATTTGGAAGGAGTATGTTAAGGAGACACAATGCAAATATTCAAGTTGGAAGTTAGATTGGATTATGAGAATATTGTTGTGTTACTTGATTTACCCTGGTAAGTGTCCTGTATCCATGAGAATCACCTGTTTGGCACAGGCTCAGAAAATGCTGAATACTGAGTGAGGATCTTGGTATCCCGCATATGGGAGACCACTCACCTACATTGTCATCTGTTGCTTGTTCTGAGATAGCAACAAAGAAGACAAGGTAATGAAGCTAGAGGTTTTAATCTCCTAGTTATTGACAATTTGGTGTATTGAAAGGCAAGGAAAAGGACCATTTATGATTTTGCATAATTCAAGAGGTGATTTTTCTGAAGTAAATTGTTCAAGAGTTAATAGTCTTACCTCTTAAAAAAAATATTTTAAATTTTAAAAATGCATTTTAGCTTGGCCTGAATTTGGCTTACCTCTGCTTCCGACCTCGATTAAATTATCTGTTGGTTTCTTAATTTTGAACATGATATATTTAGAAATCTCTTTATTGGGAGAATGTGAACAATTACTTCTTCAGATTTTCTTAGAATAACCTAAAAATCTGTATTTTTCTGCATTAGGGCAAGATTTTTCTTGTCTTTGTCTAGTCCAAATAATTCTTTCCCAAGTATTTTTCCAATTTGCAAGATAATTTAAAAAGTGTAAACAATGAGTCCTAACACAGTGTTTTGACTACTACTCTTGTCACATAGAATATTACTATTTTCTTATTTCTTCATGTTGTAACTGAAAGATGGGTATTTCGTGTACTTGGAAGCAACACGAGTACCAAAATATTCCAATGTGTAATCAGGAAGTGTTCAGGGGTCTAATTGTCAGGAAATCATGGCATGTACAGAAAAGGCACTTGCAGTTACTGCACTGAAAGGTGTTGGGATATAGATACAAATCTGTGTGAAACCAGGCTTGGTTAATTCTGTTAGAGACTAAATTGCTGTATCTTTGTTCTCTTCACTACTACTGCATCTGGATGTATGTCATAGCAGTTTTAATAATTAACTACAGTAAAAATAACTTCAGAGGTGAGATTATCTGGTTTAATGTTGATCTCAGTGTTTCCTCATTCACGTTTCCTCATTCTGTTTGCTGCTTCTGCTATCTCTCATTTAGCTGTGGTATATTGATGTAGGCTGAGTGCTTGCTACAAATCCACTGTTGGATTCAGCACTTTCTTGGTTTCCATGGTAATGAGCATGGCAAAAAAAATCTTTATAAAATAGGATAAAAATAGACCACTTCAGGTGCAGTGAAAGCTTGTGTCTGCTTCTTTTCTTAATTCAGTTAAATGTTCCTGATGATGAATGTTCATGACGTCCTCTGGCATTTCAGCAGTGGAAACTTCATTTGCAAGGATCTGGAAAAATCCTCAAGCTCTGCTATTGTTGATTAGTTATGCATTTTAAATGCAAGTGTTCTGGTATTGTTACTGAATGGATTTACATGGGAGAATAAAATGGATATGCTGGTGGCAGTGGAAAAAGTGCTAAAGGTCACACAGTCAAGGGTTACAGAAGTGTGAATGCTGGCTCAACACAGGCGTTAAAGGTACCTGTGTAAAGGAGCAAATCTGAAGATTTTCTTTTAGTTAATGCATAAAGAATATTAATTTGTGTCCTTATAAACTAAGGAATTATGAAAAGATAAGAAAGTGACAGTGCTGTATTGAACCTTTTTTTTTTTTTTCATCTGTGCTGGTTCCGTTGTATGGTTACCAGTTCCCATATAAAGATCCAGTAAATTAGTGTTCAAAGTATTGTATTCAAAACTAGTGAGCATATGGACTCTTAGTAAATACCAGGGAGACAGAGGCTGCATAGCTGCTCTTTTCTCTAACCTCTTACTCTATGTTTACATATAAGGAACAACAATGTACCTTGCATTTTAGGAAGTAGTAGTGTTTTTCAAAATGTTTTCAAACTAATTTGGAAGGAAGAGGAAGAAGACTTTGTGTAATGCTAAAATCTGTATCTCATTCCACTCATAGCACTTTATTCAAACTTTATTCATTCTTGGAAAACAAACAAAAAAACACCCACAAAAAAGTCTTCCCAAAGCTACCTATTATAATGTCTTTGAATATTCAACACTACAAAAGGATTTTTAAGTAATATATTTCCTTCTGTGTCATTTAAAGAGCTAAACTATTATGTTTTCTTTCTTTTGTGGATATGTTTTCTGCCAGTATTTCCAGCTGTTTCCATCATTTCAAATCTGTGGTGTGAAACTAAAACTATGTCTATTGTTTCACAAAGCTGTGTGTGCATGTCAAGTTCAGTTAACTGTACACTGTCAAACTTATGTTAAAAAGGCTTTCAGTCATAAAGGGGCTTTAGAAAGAGTAAGAGTTTTAAACAGATTTTTGTATTGTAAATTGAATCTAGATGTACACTGAATTACATACAGAAGATTTAGGATGAGAGTGGTTGTATACCTGGGTGAGTATGAATTTTCTTCACAGATATTCTGGAATTTTTGTAGAATCAGAGAGTGTCCTGAGTTGGAAGGGACCATAAGGATCACTGAATCCAGCTCCTGGCCCTGCGCAGGATATTCCCAGTAGTTCCACCATGTGCTTGAGAGCATTGTCCAAGTGCTTCTTGAACTCTGCCAGTGCTGGACCACTTCCTTGGGGAGCCTGCTCCTTCCCTCTGGATGAAGAACCATTTCCTAGTATCCAACCTAAATCTCCCCTGACTCAGCTTCAGGCCATTCCCTTGGGTCCTGTCATTGGTCACCAAAGAGAAGAGATCAGTGTCTGCCCCTCCACTTCCTTGTGGAAGGAAGTTTTAACTGCGATGACGTCTCCCCACTCCTTGTAGTCTTCCCCTCAAGGTCCTTCACCATCTTCGTTGCCCTCCTTTGGACACTCTCTAAGAGTTTAATGTCTTTTTTATATTGAGGTGCCCTAACACTGCACACAGGACTCACGGTGAGGCTGCCCCAGTGCAGAGCAGAGCAGAGCAGGACAATTCCTGCCCTCAATTGTCTGGGGATACCGTGCCTGATGCAGGACTTTTTTTTATAGGAGCTCTCTGATAATGCTTAATTTGCTAACTGAATTTCTTAGAGCAGTATAGAAGCTTTTGAATTCTGCTCTTTGAATATGGATTTAAAATTTCACATGTGAAACTGTTTAGCATGTAGATTGTATATAAACAGCTGGCCTTGTGCTACTACTTCATTTCATTGTTCTTCTCTGACATCAGTGTATCAGACTTGGAGAACAGTACACTCTGACAATATGTTTAGGTTGAAACAATTACAGATAATTAGAGTAGTAAATGTCATGATATACAAGTGTTAGTGAAATATGTTTTTAATTATTACTTTGCTTTGTGTCATATTTCATCCCTTGAAGCAAGCAATACCCTCAAGATGCCTTAGCCCATTTATGGAACTTCTCCACTCCCTACTAATTATATGTGATTAATACCTTGCTAAAAAGTTGGAATTGCTTTGTTTTGTCTTAGTTGCATTCATTACCCATATATTAAAAAATGTAACAATTTTATTGCCGAGTAAATTCTTTCGCAGCCAAATTTATTTCTGAAGTTTTCTCTTCCATTCTGAAGCAAAAATAAAAATACATGGGTTTTTTTAATCTGTATGTTACTCACATTAGTGAAAAATAGTTTGTGTTCTACCAGAAAATTTTCCTTAAAAACAAAATGAAAAAGGAAACATTTTGGTAATAAATATTTGGAATTGACTAGGCCATTTCTGGTTTTACTGGCACTTTATCTCTGGATAGCTTTACTTAGAAGATCACTGCATTTTTATGTATTTTGGAGCTAGAGTTCCCTCTTCCTTTATCTTTTCTGTTCACCTTTTTTCTATCCTATTTATTTAAATTTCTGCTTAATTAAAAAATGTTCCAAAGTGTTTTTTTTGAAACCCCCTTCTTTTTAAGTTACTCTATGTTCTTGTGTCAATTTTGGTTTGTAACTCAGCTAAAAGTCTGTAAAGAACAATAATATTTAA
Organism: Aphelocoma coerulescens; assembly: GCF_041296385.1. NCBI lineage: Eukaryota > Metazoa > Chordata > Aves > Passeriformes > Corvidae > Aphelocoma > Aphelocoma coerulescens. The sequence goes on along the minus strand of NC_091015.1, from coordinate 38,189,290 downwards.
AGTACTTTTTAAAGTTGGCTGACAAATTAAATGGTAGAAATTACTGATTTAAAGAATATAAAAGTCATAGCTATCTTTTTTCTAAGATATCTGTGTGTATGAGTATTGCAATTCAGATGTGTAATGCTGATGAATTCCTTGAATTTCACTGATATGTTATAAAACAAGAATAGAACAAAAAAAAATTTCTTCATCTGTTTTAATAAACTTCTTGAGAAACTTAATAAAAAGAAAGGCAGGTTGTGTTGCAGTACTCTCTTTTGGTTCTTTAACCCACTTAAATTTTTACGTGCTTGGCAATTTTGGTTTCTTGAATCCTGGAGGGGCTGGAAATTACTGAGCACAGTATCTTTGAAACATGGACCCAGGGTTAAATTTTACACAATGGAAGTGTTCATAAAGGAAAGCTTATGTATTGCAGAGCTAATTGTCATTCCTTAAGGACCTTACTGGCATCTTGTTTGAGGTTGATTGAGCTGATAGCAACCTAAGTGCCTTAATAAGATGTTTCACAGAAGCTTTTACCAAAGACTCTTGAAGGACTCTTACAGATTTGGGATAAGAGAAAGGATTTACCAGGGTAGATTATTTTTTAGAAGATAAGAAACAAGGTCAAGTGCATGACCAGTTTTCATTGCAGTAAATCACCAGTGGAGTTTCTTGATGGTCTGTACTGAGACCTGTGCAGTTATTTTGTTCATAAATAATTTGGAACAGGAAGTGGAGGTACCCTTTCTTTTTCTGTGTAATGGAGATGAGGGCTAACTGAGAAGGTTTGTAGAAGGATATTATGATAAAATTCATAGGCAAGTGTAGATAAATGGAGGGCAAAAGCGTTGATCAAAGTTTTGAAGTAGTTTCCACACATGAAATGACTGAATAAATACTGATCTCTTTATCTGTGGAAAGATGTGAGAAGAAATGTGGTAGAGCATTTTGAAGGGTTGAGAAGGTGGTTTTTCTGTCAGAGTAATAGAGCATGCGATGAAAAAAGTGATGAATGAGATACTCCCTGCTGCAGTTGCTAAAAAAATACTGCTATTCAAAAAATAATTGGGTGAATTCAGGATTCCTGTACTTCACTGAGTACTGTTAAGGCAGTTGCTTCTGGTTCAGTGTGTCCCTCAGGGAGTTTTTATTAAAGTGATTTCTGAAGCCAGAATAATAGCTTTATATGAGGCAAAGGGAACATTCTGGGAAGGTAAGAACATATTATTGCCTTGTTTTTTCTTACTTACTGTTGACAAGTCACTCTGAAATAGAGACTGGCTATGGTGCTAGCCAGCCTCTGATCTTCTCAAATACCTCCTTTTTTTATAAAGATGCTATCTTAAGTTACCCTTCCTTGTTACATGGCATTTGTGTTTCTGTATGGACTGGTAATTTAGCAATACGAAAATAGTAGAACTTTCTTATCTTAGTCAGGCTAATTCATCTTGAGGTAGTCCTGACTGATAAGCTCCCAGTTCCTGCTTTTCTACCTATGTTTTGGCTCAGGATATTCTGCTCCCTACTCAGTTTTTCATTAATGAGATTCTTACAATCGCTATCAATAGGAAGCCAAACTGCTTGGGAAGGGTGTGTTGAGAGAATAATATCTTTTCTAGATGCCTAAAAGGTAGACAAACTTTTGTTTGTTGTTTTTTTTTTAATCTGTAAGGATCATGGAGCAGCATGAGACTGCTATTTTTTGTGCAGATAACTGGAGAAAAAAATAGAGGGAATCACGTAAGGAATACAGAGGTTACTACCATCCCTTTTTTGATGCTGCAATAACCAAAACAGGCCCAGCATTTGAAGAGTCATGCTTCTACATCTATTGATTTGTTCCCATACTCTAAAGGTTTGTCACTGAAAGGTTAATGGTGTCTTTTGGTGAGGCCTCTCTTGACTACGTCAAGAATTTTTTTATACATGTAACTTCTCATTCGTTTAGTTAACAGTGTAAAGGTTTAGCAAGATACTAAGGCTTAGCAGCACCTAACTGATTTCATCTGTGCTTGTAAAGTGTTTGTTTACTTCTATAACATTTTGCTGAATAGCCACAATTTGGCATAAGCTTCTTGGAGCGGTTTTATTTCTGATCTATCCTAAACCTATGTGCCTAATACAGATGTATTACTGTGGATAGGACTGTTGAGATGTAAAGTTTAATTAATGAAAGAAAATGTGTTATTGCTTAGAAGTATCGAAGACTAATTGAGGATATTTTTGGTTTTTAATTACTACAGTGTACAGACTATGACCTGGATTATGGAACTGAATGTTTGCATCTGGTTCTGAAATACTGTAAAACAAATGCCAAACTTGTTGAAGGAACAGCTGACCTCTGGAAGGTAAAGACAATAATAATATCTAGTTCTATATATATAATTTAAAATTAATAAAATTTGCATATTACCATAAAAATTCAGATGTGTTTTCAACTGTAATTTAAACTTTTCTGTTTCATATTTCAGAATTGGTTTTGTCTGAGCTCTTTTTAGAGCTCAGTATTGTAGAGTGTCTTGGACAGTTTTTACTTGAGATAATCAATGAAGACAGTATTTTCCTGTAAATAGGAAAAACATCTAGGTACTTGAATGACCTAAGAATCTGTAAAACTATAAATCTGTAATCCCCCAAACTAAGAATGTTCTTTTATGATACGGGCTTTCTTCTGCTATTTCTGTATCTTTTGTCTATTTTCCTCTACTTTTCCTATGAGGACATTGCTTTTTTTCTGATGCCAAATACCTGGCTATCAACAGTTCGATTTTTAGAGTAGTTCATTACATTCAGTAGCACTGTAATATTTAAGACGTTTTCAAATAATACTTTAAATTTTTTTAAACATCATTTACCTTGTCTGGTAATCTGGTAGGTTCCTGATGACTGACAAAACATCTATGTGTGCAGGTGCCAAAGTATATGTCCCTTCTACTCCAAAGTATCATGTTTCATTGTTTTGGATGGTGGGACATTATTCTTTCTTAGTGGCTGTTGTGTCAAGCAATTTTAAAGTTTATTTTATTTTATTTTATTTTATTTTATTTTATTTTATTTTATTTTATTTTATTTTATTTTATTTTATTTTATTTTATTCATTACCACACTGAAAGATCTGGAAGCAGCTCAAATCACTGCATCTGTCTTTGACAGTACATTTCCTCCAACGAGACATTATTTTTAAAAGTATAACGATAAATCTTACACAGAAAGGTAATTTCCTGAATCTGCAGTGCACATTTCCTGTGCAATTTAACAGGAAAATTTACTTGTGCATTGGTTCCATACAGAACTTCTTTTGATATCCTGTTGGGGACATACAGTCTTTCTGAAACTGTATATGGTCTGTTTTCCTATTCAGTCTTCTAAGGGACAGATTATGTCATGCATATTTACATTACATAATTTTTTGGATGATTTCATTGTTCGCATTGCAAAGCATGATAGTTACATGAAGGGTAGCAAAATACACCAATAATGCTCATTTTTCTCATAATAATGTTCATCTGGTTCTTTGCTATCTGTAGATGCTATTGATGCCCAGCAGATAAATGTGGCTTAGAATGACAGAATAATTAAGTCTGAATGAAATAGATAGATGTTATCTGGTCCTACACCTTGCTGAAAGTGGGACCAGGTTAGTTAGATTAGGCAGTGCAGGGCCTTGTACAGCTAAGTTTTGAATATCTCCAAGAATGGAGATTCTCCAAGAATGGAGATTTCACAGCCTCTCTGGGGAAGGCAATTCTAATGAATATCACCCTTGTATGGGGACTTTTTTCATATTATTTCATCAACATTTCCCTTACTGCGTCTTGCACTGGAGAAGGAAGAAAGGCCAACAAAAAGTTCTGCAAGAAAAGTCCAGTTTATTCTTCTCTATGGCCATGAATTAACCCTTCCCCATCTTCCATCTTCTGTTCTTTGGGCTGAACAAGCCAAGTTCTCTCACACCATCTTAGCAGACCTCTACTGGCTTCCTTCTGTTCCTCTTTGTGTTATACTGGGGAGCCCAAAACTAAAAACAGTACTCTGGTGTGTTTTCTAAAGGGCCAAATAATCCCTGTATTACCCGTAATGAGATCTACTTCCTTACTGATACAGCTGTTTGATTCCTTTTCTCCACTGCTCCAGACTGCTGACTCATGCTCAGCTTGTCCAGAAGCTCCTTCTCTGTAAAGCTGTTTTCTATATTTCAGCATCAGTATGGACTGCTGCTGCCCAGGGTCGTTCTGTCCCAGATGCAGGATGCTGTATTTATGTTTGTTATAGACCACAAAGTTTCTCTCAGCTGCTTTCTCCAGCCTTTCAGGATCCTTCTAAATTATTGTTGGACCCTTGAGCATATTGAATGAATACTTGTTCCTTTGTTGTCATCTGCTGGTTTTCTGAGGGTATTTCCCCTTTCTCAGGTTGTTAATAAAGATATTAGACAGTATTGTCCCCAGTATCAGGCCCCAAGGAGTAGTATTAGTAACCAGTCCCCAGTTTCATTGGGACTTGAACTTGTGCTCATCTCTGTTTTAAAAGACACTTGTTGAAGTGTCAGTGTCACCCCAACACTGTTAATGAAACAAAATCCTGATCCTATTAACTTTGTAGTGTGTGGAACACATTGCCGTAGCACTGGACTTTAAAGAGGCCTATAAACATTTGGAAAACGATAACTTGGAAAGGGAAGGGAAGGGAAGGGAAGGGAAGGGAAGGGAAGGGAAGGGAAGGGAAGGGAAGGGAAGGGAAGGGAAGGGAAGGGAAGGGAAGGGAAGGGAAGGGAAGGGAAGGGAAGGGAAGGGAAGGGAAGGGAAGGGAAGGGAAGGGAAGGGAAGGGAAGTCCTCCTCCTGAGAAGGAAAGAGCAGCAGAGACATTGTATGATAAACTGACTGCAACCCCTATTTCCTATCCCCATTTACCACTGGAAGGGAGGAGGTAGAGAAAATTTGGAGTAAAGTTGAGCCTGGGAAAAAGGGAGGGGTGGGGAAGATGTTTTAATATTTGGTTTTATTTGTTGTTGTCCTACTCTGATTTGATTGGTAATAAATTAAACTAAATTAAACTAATTTCCCTGAGTTTAGTCTGGTTTGTGTGATCTCTCTCTGCCCTTATCTTGACCCATGAGTCTTTTGTTATATTTTTTCTTCCTTATCCACTTGAAGAGGAGAATGACAGAGCAGCTTTGGTGGGCACCTGGTATCTATCCAAGGTCAACCCAGCACAGTCTCAGTGTTGACAGTGTTGTGTAGAGTGTGACAGTAGCAAGAGCAGCCATTTATGTGCAGACACTGTGCTGCAGGCCATGCAGAGCAGTGAATATGTTACATACAGTAAACACAAAGATGCTGGTGCCAGGTCATTAAAGTACCTTCTCACATCCTATGCCCTGTCTAATTTTTGTAGCTAAAAGTCATTGGTGTTTCTGTGGCTTGTAAAGACATTAAGAGTGAAAGGCATAAAAATGATGAGGTATGTAAAATATTACGTTGTTTCTGCAGGAAATACTGATTTCAGTTTGGAGCCTACAGAGCAATACAGCTCCTTCTTGAAGAGCACCCAGCATCGGTCACTCTGTACCGAGGTGTTTGGCAGGTGATTTGGAGCAGTACCATTAAAGAACAGTCATGCTCAGTCTTTGGTTTGATGAAGTGCAGAAGACTGCCAGTTTTCTCAAGTGGTACTTGCTTACAAAATGATTAGGAACTATTGCTGTTACTAGTCAGCTCTCAGAAACACAATAATCTTTCATTAGCTGTCATAATACTGTAATTTGTAATATATTGTTATTTTTTTCTGCTAGGTTTTTAATGCTGAGCTAAATGAAATTTCATATGCCAAGAACTGATGTTCTCCCAATGGTTCCAGCCTTATTTTTCAACACAAGGCAAAAAGATATTCCATCCAGATAAATAATCTGAAATAAATAATCCTCGTTCAGTTGAGGTTTCAGAGGATGTGTAACAGAAGGACTGCAGTCAGTTAACAGTTTCTGAAGTTCAAGTATTAAAAACAAGTTTCATCATATGTGGATCTTGAATCTTTAAAGAGCAGATCAGATATTTGTAAGAATTCAGTTTATGCATGAGATGCACAACCTACATAACATTAAATGACTCAAAGTTGTGGGAAAATGTTGTGTGTGTTTATATATTATCTTCTTGAATTAACACTAATTACTCTACCTGAGCACTTCTACATTAGGAAAAGTAACATTTCAAAGTCACTGTTGGAGCTAAAGCAAGAGATAGTTTACTTTCTGGGAACAAACTACAAAATTAAAATCATTCTTTGTAGTGAAAACAACCAAGTAATTCAAATTACTTCAGTATTATAAATATTCCTAAATTCTATTTTAAAGATAGTTATTGTATAACTATTTATAAGGTATTTGAGGTCAGGACAGCCAAAAAAGGAAACAGAAAGACTATCAACACCACATTTTTAGTTTCTCTGTGTTTGATACCTTGAAAGTAAAATTACCTTAAATATTCTGGGACAATATGCTCTTAAAGTGTAAAATCAACTAACAGAATGTATTATACTCTGATATATGTGTGTATGCATAATGTAGATAAAAAATTCAGTATAAGAACATTTTTTAAAATTTGAGGCAGATTTATAGACTTTATGTTGGCAGAGTGAAAAATCCACATTTCTAAAAAGCAACAGATTATTTTCTAATCCTACAAAACTATTCCATACAAAGGAGATCTGTATGATGTCTTAGCATAAGAGACAGGAAAAACTTCATTAAACTGAAATTCAGTACATTTGTGTATGTGTGTGGTCATAACTTTATTGTATTTATTCAGTAAAGAGTTGTATTTTTGCATTTGATGTCCACTTTTGTAAGTCTGAACTGTTCATCAAGCTAAGTCAGTTTGAAGAAGACTTTTAAACATTACATGGAAGTAATTTTGGGGAATAACTTTTAAAAGAACATCTTCCTAGGTAGTGAAAACTTACAGTCTGACAATTAACAAAAAAGGGCACACAGGAAAACAAACTCATCTGATGATTTTTGAGGCTTTATTAAAGAAGTACAATAGAGTATTTATTATACAGAAGAGACATTTACTAAGTAAGACTGCTCTGTCTTTCCTATAAGCAGTTCATGTTTTCATGCTCTGTGACTGTGAGGTATTTGTGTTGAGTTTTAATATTTGGCCTAGTGATATTCTGGATTGCAGCAATAACGTTCTTAAAGTCTTGGAGCACTGGATGTCCAAGAGGACAAAATGAAAATTAATATTGTCACGTAAAGAATGAGAATTTGAGTAATTTGGAGCCTGTGAGTTTGATATTGATCAACAAAACAAAAAGGTGCACTGCTACAGGAAAAACTTGGTTATTTAAAGAGTCAAGGGATTAATGTAATTAATGTGAACCAACATGGAATTTAATTATTTTGTGAAATTGACTTCAAGACTTTATTACAAGTCTATAATCTTGACTGATAAAGATAGTGCTGCTGATAAAACATACAACTGGCAGAAGTTTGACTTGTAATTACATGACATCTTAATTAAAAATAGGATGACTGTAACTGTACTAGTTCTCATTAAATAGATGAAAAATTAGATAATTGATATATTTCAAAAGATAATTCTCACCATGTCTCACCAGTTTCTGCAGAAGCTGTTATTGTCTCTAAGGTATTTAATAGTTGTCTGGTAAAGTTTGCAGACAAAGATTTAAGGATTTGTAAATAAAAATATAATTGATCAGAAGTAACCTATTTATAAGGATTGCTTAGCAAACAGTTTAAAGAAAAAAGTATGCTTTTCATTGCAGCCAAATATCAAGAACTGATTTTAGAAACAAATGAAGTATAGGTCTTATTTAATGGATTGTTCTTGGAAGGCAGTGACTTTGAATGTGGTGTAGGTATCACAGAGGGTAGCAAGTTTCCCAAGTATGTGGGCAAAATACCATATGTCAGCCATGGATAGAGAAACAAGAATATGAAATTAGAGAAGAGAGGTTCTAGTATTACAAGTGCATCTAGAATGCTATGGACAAATCTGGGCTGAAGCTCTGTGCAACTGTTATAAATAGGGAACATTCAGGGAATTGAATTCAGCATCTTACTCGAAAGAGGTGTAGAGAAACCTTCCCTCCTTGACTGGTAAGGGGTGGTCACATATGGTATCTGGAAGGATTTTCCTGTGAACTCTGCAATTTTCACAAAACTTATAGGAGCATTTATCTGAAATTAGCTTATAAAATCAAAGATTATGAAAGAAATACATACGAAGCATGTGATATGGTCTTCAATGATTTATTTCTCTAGGAAACAAAGCATTTGCTGATGTCTGTCTAAGAATTTCAGAACAGATTTTTTAAAGGTTCATTCTTAATTTTTTATTCGCCTGTGCTGTTTTCTTGAAGACTGCACCTACCATTTTTTTAGATCAGGCTGTTCAAAAATACTTTTGCACCTCAAAGAGACCTTAAATGTTAGAGTATTTGACACCATTTTTGACAGACCTTAGTCTTGTTTCTTGAAAGGTTTTGGGATTATAATCTGTTATACTTTACTGAAAATTCAATATAAATGCCCTCTAGAGTCTGGTGAATAGAAAGAAACTTTGCAGCAAAATCACTCAGTTGGTCACTCTATCCTTAAATCTAACTTCAAGGCATTGATTCTTCCCAACAGTAAGTAGAAATGTGAAAGTCTGTTTGTAAACTGATACTCCTAAGATTTATCAGGATAGATTCATTCTCTGGCTGCTCCTCCTGCAGGACAAACTATAGGGAATTAAGTTAGTTTTAAATTTTAAAAGAATGTAATGCATTGGGGAAATCATGAGATGTTATTCATCTGTTTCTGAATATAATACAGAGCTTAATTTATGAGATTGGAAGGAAAGTGGTCACAAGAATCCTTATGTTAAAGTCAAATAATCACTTGCTTGGAGACTAAGTATACCATTAATGGTATCCTGGTGTAAGATTTACTTTGTAGCACTAATGCTGTTGGAATCCTGTTCAGTTAATTTCAAAAAGAAAGAAATATTTATTCAGGCTCTAGAGAAAAAAAAAACAGAAAATCCAGTAAATATTATTTAGCATTACAGGAAGTTACAGTAAAAAGAAATACAAATATTTAAGTCATATCAGTTCAAGTCACTGCTTGTTATTGTGAAGGCAGTGCTAGCAAACACTGTTAATGTCTTGGGTAGATCTGACTTTAATTTTCTGTTATTTTATTTGCAAAGTCTGTGATTGGGACTGTCAGCCACCATGAGTGTACAAAGACAGATATAGAGGGTGTTTTTGCAAGTACCAAGTAAATATTCAGCATCTTATTGTTCACCTAACTTGATCTGATTAATGTCTTCAAGGTGAACTTGATGTTTATTAATTCTCTGAAAACTCATGCACAGTCTACTTGTAGTCTCACTGACTCCCACTGGTTGATTGGACTCTTGTTAACAAAAAGAGTCTTGCACTACTGAAAAATTGCACCTACATTAGTAAAAGCAATAACAAGGTTTCTCCCTGTCTGTCATTTTTATGATCCCAAGTCCTGTTGAAAATTAATCTATTCTGCAATAAAATTAGCATAGAATTGATATGTAAAAAAATAGATGCATTATTATGTTTTTGTGATTTTTCAAAGTGTTGAAAATAGTTTTAGGTTTCAAATGAGTTCTAAGCAGATGTAAGTATTTGGGAAAGGGGTTTTGTCAAGTCTCCAGTACTTTCTGCAACCTCTGTTCTCATAAATTGCCAGTGATATTTTACCAAATTAAGAAATTGACAATATCACTTGTTTATGGTATTTAAAATGTAAAGAATTGCCTTCAGGGCAATTGTGTTATTGGTTTTACATTCCTTCCTGCTGTGTTAAATCTAATGAGGCTTGTCTGTCCTTTAGGTGACCTACAAGCGGGATCTGTATGCAGCTGAATCGATCATTAAGGGTATGTGTTCGTCCTTGTGACTGTCAGTTTGCATATTCCTGATTATAATTAAGGATTTTGTGTACAATAGTTTGAAATTTCTTTAAGAAAAGTTTTATGATGGATAAAATGTGCTTAGGCAAGTTGTTTTAGCTCGTTTACTAGAATCTTTGTATTACGCATATTTATTTACTTCTCTTAGAATACAGAACCTTATAAAAAGCTGTGTATATTACAGTCAAACAGAGATTAATTTTGAAGGACTTTATAAGGAATAAACAATCTATTTTTTTCTTTCATTTGCAGGTCAATTCTGAATATGTTCCATCTTTCTATTCTACATTGTAGAGTGAAAATTAAATATTAACTCTTTAGGGCTCGTCACTGTTTTACATACAGTCAGTTGTTGCCTAAATTGATGTGGCAATTATGTGATATTGAGATACTTCATTAATTTATAAATATCTTGTTGAACAGTTTGTTAATATTTTTTTTTTCCAGTGGCAGTGGTTTCATAGCAGTTTAACTTAAAGACTGGATTTAGCCTTTATCTAGGTTGACTCACTCTAAAAACAATGTAGAAAGTAAGAGTTCTCAAATACTGTATAATGACCACACTGATGGTTATTGTAAACTGACAGGCAGTGATTCAGGGGACTCTTGCCTGACTCCTTGTTGAGAACTGAGGGATAAAACCCCAGAAACTGATGAAGAGAAAGGGACTTCCTTTTGGATTAAAAATACCTTTCCAGAGAAAAGAATGAAGTTCCTATTTAAGAAAACCAGAGCAAAACCTGTTCTGTTGAGGCATGGTGAGTGAATGGCTAGTTGTCCACTCTGGTTATTATAGTGGGCAAATGTTGCATATTAGATGCATTATTAGAATTACTTAACTGAATTTTTCAGGCACAAATCAAGAAGATAGGGCTGGGAAGCCTGGAAATTTCTGGTTCTGACAGGCAATGGGCTCTCATATTCATAGATAGAAGCCTGGGATTTTTGAAAATATTACTTTTTGTAGGATTCTTAGATGTTCCACACTCCTAGCTTTCAAGCTTAGGAATTCCAAGCATATTGAAGAAAAGAGGGTGGCAGGGACTAGTTGACATGAATTTACAAAGCAGTATTTACGCCTCACCAGCACCATAGCCTTCTTAGCATATGTAATGTTATCACATCTTTTTGTTTTCTTTAAAGCCAGTACAATCTTTTTCAGCTGTTACTTATAATAAAAAGCTTGTGTAGTTTAAAGTAAATATGAAGACCTTCATGGTGGTCAGTCAGGCTAATCCCTTTAATAATGTCTAATCTAATGTCCCTTTGCTGTGGCAGCATGCAATATATCTACTTCAGTAACCGCAGCAGTCTTACTATGGTGGTTTCTATGAAAATCTGTACTTTAAGATTACTGAAGTTTAGATTTGCTTCTTGCTGCATTGTGTGAGTTCAGGAAGCAGAAGCTGTACGTGTTCTTTTCTCCTTATGCAAGCAGTATAATGAGTCCTCCATAGCAAATTAGGACACTGCATAACAGAATTATCTTACATAATTAATTATCTTTAATGGGGTTTTGAATTGGCACTGTTAGTTGTCCAAGACAGCAGTTTGAAAGTTGTGCCTTATCTATTTTGTGCCCTTCAAAAGGCTTCAGATCTCAGATCTTCAGGTTGCTGTAGCATGAATCATTTTGGTAGTGGACAGTTGAACCATGTGAATTAATATTAGGCACGTGCTCTATTCACAGTTCATTCCACACTTAAAGCATATTTAAGGGGAGAATATGTTTTTGTCCTTCAGAGCATCATCCTGATGTACCCCTGTATGGCGTCATTTACTCTTATGGTTAGTTTTACAGAAGAAATCTTATTAGCTATGATCTGCTGTGTTGTGCTATACCTATAGGAAACCTTCAAGGATAGGTCACCTTAGAGAATGGCAACCATCCTGCAAGCCAAGGCATGTTCAGTTAGGCCTTTCCTATATGCTGGGTAATTGACTATATGACAGTGTTTGCTTTTCTTGAGAGTTCAAAACCCACTACATGGTGCTATATCGTAGAATCAATAGAATAGCCTGGGTTGGAATGGACCTTAAAGACCAACCCCCTGGCCATCAGTAGGGGCACCTTTAACTAGATCAAGTGGCTCAGAGCCTCATCCAACCTGGCCTTGAACACTTCCAGGGACAGAGCATCCACAACTTCTCTGGGCAACCTGTTGCAGTGCCTCACCACCCTCACAGTAAAGAATTTCTTCCTAATATCTAGTCAGAGCCTACTCTCCATTTGAAGCCATTCCCACTTGCCATATCACTACATGCTCTTGTAAGTGATGTGCTCTTGCTTATCATTTTTTGTGCCATGTAGAGTGCCTGAGGGGGAAGTCCTACATGGCTGTCAAGTTGAGTTGCAAGATGCCAGCTCTCCAAATGCCACTTTGCATGCTGTCAAGGCCCTCTGGAGATGTCCCAGAAGCTGAATGTGTGGGTTAGGAGGGTGCAGGGAACCAAGGGCTCTGGCCTCACACTGGCTCCCCACTGCTGTTTCAGTCTTTACAGCTGATTTCTTTATTATTAAGTTACCCAGTTTACTGTGCTGGACACACATTTTCTCACTGGATGATTTCAGTAGTGATGAAGAAATTTTGAGTGTACACATTTGATTTTGTGACTACAATTCCAAATTTCATGTCATTTGCAGTTTATTAGTGATTAAAACATTTGGTTTTCTTCAGGAATTCAACAAATTTCAGCTTGCTAAACTTATCAGGTGGAAGTAAGAAAATCATGCATCCCTACATACATTTTTTTGCCTTAGATATTTATACACAGGCATATAATTCTTATTCAAGGCAAAGAAACATTTCACTGATGTAAAAAGACTAATGAGTTATTTTTCTTTTGAGACTGTTTTTTTAAACATTTCTTTTTAGTTTCCTCACTTCCTCAAATCTCTTTTTATAACCGTTTTGTAAAAAGCAAATTTAATGCTTTTCTTTAGTTACACAGGTATAAACTTGTAGAGCATGCAGACAAGGTGGCACACGCCTATTTTGAATAGTCTTGAAGTAAGAAAACATTGTCTTACAATAAGGGTGACTCATCTAGAAATGTAGTTAAGATCAGGCTAATACAAAACATCCTAAAAAAATTCCATTAGGATTACTGCCCTCGAGGTAGATAATTTTGAACTCTAGTTCCAACATGTAAACTTCAAACGGTGCTTCTCAGAAGAGGTTTGTAACTTACAGTTTGACTCTCTCCTCCTCCTCCTCCTTGTTTTTCTTTTCTCAAGGGCCTTACTTTATAAGTAACTTTTTCACAAGAGCATGCATTTGCAGATTGGATAACTTGCCCTCACATTTGGCTAAAGAAGTATCTGTTGATGTAGATAAAATGATGGTTTTTGCAAGTGCCGAGAAAAATATTGTAATGCCTTCAAACTGTTTATGACTGTTGGGAGCTACATATTATGACTTGTGTTCTGTGAAGAAACCACGTGACTTTTTATAAAAATAGAAATTGAGCAAAGGGCAGAGAACTTATGTGAGGTAGGCTGCATTTTCATGGGCACACTCATGAACCAGTGGCTGTTCTCTGCTCTGAGCCAAAGAAATAGACTGGCAGGTGGGGAATACTCCTTGGAATAGCTACTGTCAAGTGAGAAGAACCCTATTTTCTTGCCTTCTACCACAAAATTTTCCTTTCTTTCCTGTGTACTAATATTGGTAGGAGGCAGTGTCAAGTTTGGTTTTTAGTTTTTGTGGCTACAGAGACATGTGGGATGGGTAAACAAACAAAAAAAAGTTAGATTTTTTGGTTACCTATATTATTCAAATAAAAATTTCAACTCATTCTGTTGAGCATGAATGAACTAAATGCGTGGCAGTATTTATTTTTTTTTTTTGTATGTTTACAGTGGTAGCATCTCATAACAAAGATGTTTCTAAAGATGCCAGGGGAAACCATACTGAATTTCCAGACCAGTCAAGCCATTGCTATGTAGAAAGTGCAAATGGAATTCTGATAAATTAATTTACTACTTGGAATTCACTGCAAACTTCAAAAGTATTTTGATGAGATGTGCTTCTAAAATAGGAAGCAATAGGAATTGTAATAGCATACCAAGAGTGGTGTGGTATGAGCATGTTTCCAAAAACAAGTGTATGTACACACATATATGTGCAATTAAGAGAAAAAAATTATGTCTGTAGGCTAAAACCTATTTGCCATTCAGATGCATTTTTTTTCTTATGGTATTAATTCCCTAGGATGTGATATTTATTATCTTTATTCAAACAAAGTATTATTTTAATTGCTGCTTATTTGTGGCATGCTCTTCAAGGTAAACTTCTAAGTCTTCCATTAGAGTACACTTAATACATCATCTAACTATGGTAGTTCCATAAACATGCACACATTTTAATTTATGATTGGGTATGATCCTAGGATAAAGACTGCAGCAGGTGTTGGTGAATAATAATGTCATCTAAAGCTTCTGGGATATCAAAGGAGGGCGTAGAAACATTGAAAATCAAGTTTCCTGATGAAGGAAAAATGACGTTTTATGGAATGAATTCTGAAATCTTGTGTCAAATTTAGGTTTAATGAAGAAAACTCCTGATTGAGAAATTTAATGTTTAAATTTGACAGTGTAAAGTTTTAACTATTTCTTATTTCATGCAAAAAATATGCTCTGAGTGCATGTTAAAAGTGATGGATGGGATCAAATGTGATGCATGTGAATGGGGAACACTACTCCATTATCAGGTACAGCTGGAATTGGGTGATGTGTGTTGGGGAGAGGAAATTTCCAGGGAAATAATAAGTTTAAATAAGTAGAGGAAGGGGAAGCCAAAGCAAGGTAGAGGGTTTGATATGTAATGTAGTAGTGAGAAAACAACTGAAAAAAAACATTGGGCAGATGAAAAGGAAGTTATGGCAGAAAGTAGTTAAGTAAAGTAGAACTGTGGTTCATTGTGGGAGGACAGGAGGAGATGCAAAAACCCAACCAAGGGAAGTTCCAGCTCAGTAAAAGGAATAATCTCGTTCACCCTTGACAGACAACCAAGCGGCAAACAGGTTGCCCAGAGAGATTGTATGCCAGAGCAGTAAGGGGCTGAGTGACAGGCCTGACCTCATGGGTGATCCTGCTTTGAGAAGGAGTTTGAATGAGAGACCCTGGAGTTCCTTCCAGCCTCAATTATCCAGAGGTCCAATGGAAAACAAAATGTTTTTAGCCGAGTATTAAAATTCTTGGTGACATGGCCGTGTCGTGCCTTTCCAGTATAACTGTTTCGTTCACCCAAACAGAATTCTGAAAAGCAGGAATGAAATGCTGCACACAGCTTTACTGGCAGGCAGCAAAACTCATGGAATCCCTGGAGTTACGAGCCAGCACTCCAGATGTGCTCACTGAATTCAGCATGACTATGCTGAGTGACAGAGCTCCATCATCTTAGCAGAGGTGGGACACGGGCAATCTTGGGGAGGAAGGCGCCATTCAGTCTTCCTTCCCACAGTGCAGCAAAGGTGCAGTCTAAATTAACACATGGATCTTTGACCACTTGAAATTAGATTTAAATGGAAGTTGAGTTTCAAACCTCAACTATAACAGAACTGTTGCTTTACTATGATGATTTTATAAATGATGATTTCCCAGACTTCTTTTACTCATTTCTTTGATCATTTAAAAACATGCAGCATCTTTTCAATGTGGGTATTATTACTACTTTAATGTTCTCCTACTTTATTAACATACTTTCCCCTTATAACATTACATTCCTCCTCCAGATAAAAAATAGTTTTCCACACTTCATTGGATTTTCTCTCTTCTTTATTAAATTCAACCTGAAAGTCTTAGTTGCTTTTTTGTAATTGCCTCTCCTTTCTCATCTATATTACAGGAAATTAGAGATCTAAGAGGGCTGGAGAGAGGAGTGAGATGGGTTTTTATAGCTGCAGCCTTTGAGCAGCCTTTTGTAAGAATAGTTCTGACACTTACTGTTGATTACAGACTTCTTTTTAAAAACAACTGTTTGAGCTTAAGTTATGGTGCGTTTTTGGACTCCACAGCCTTCTTCCACATGTGGATTTTTGTAATAGCTCCAATCTTCATTAAATTACTTAGTTCAATAGAGTCTGAGTTCTTGAAATCTGATATGCTAGTCTGGTTTATTGTGTATGTCTATCTTGTATCTGCACTTTGTGTACAGTACTAAATTCAAGTGGCTCTTGATCTGATTTCAATCTACCCACTGGTTTCTTTCTGCTGATAAGAAATTAATTCAATATGGTTTCCCATTTTTCAGACTGTAAAGTTATTCTGTATTAAGTAGAAGCCAACTGTGATCCATGTTCAGTATACTTTTTTGCCCAGTGAATCTATGGGAAGATAATTTCTCCCACACTTGTGGTATCCTGTGATTTCCAGTCCTGTGAGAACTGGTCATGCATTTTTTTCATTTGCACTTCCATCTGGTTGTGATGGTTTATAAGCAGATGTTTATTGTTCTCTCTCTTTCTTCCTCCCTCCCCATTCTTGCTAACTTAATACAATGTCAGTTGCCACCACTATTTTTGTTGTCACATTATAAATATTGGACGTAATAAATACCCATGATTCAAAAAATCATTCTAATTATCTTTTGGGATTCTCAGTGGTTAATTCACTTTTCCTGCTCACAGAAAATTGCTTAAAAATCACAAGTCACTTTCCAATAATGTTGACTTTACAGCAGCTTTAAAATTAATTTTCAGGTCTTTATGTCTATTTTTGTAAAGAAGTCTGTGTGTTTACAATAGAAAGTGAGATGTTTCTGCACTGCTGAAGTAATGCATCTGATTAAACTTATTGTGTGGTATGTAATTATAGAAATAACTTCCCACATGCAACAAATACATAGGTTTATATCCAGACTTGTTTGAAGACCAGTTAGCCCGTATTTTTATAATTTTTCTTGTCTTTCACTCCTAATTTATTTTGTGGTGATGTTTGGTATATTTCTGTCCCTGGAGTTCATTGTAGTCCGCTTTAAATATAATTAGACTTTACTTTTATGAAATTTCTAGTTGCTTATGGAATGGCTACCCCAAAAACATTGGAAATCTTATGTTTTCTTCTGTGTGTTAATTCAGCATCTAAAGGGTAAAGTCCTGAATTAGATTTGAGAGTTTCAGACTTGAATTTTGATTTGTTATCTTAAAGAAAGGAAAATGTTCACTGAATCTAAAACCTGTAGTCAATAACAAGAGAAATTACTAATTTTCTGAAATACTGGCTTTGTGGAACAGATCAGGAAATAACTTGAAACTATTGTTCTTGATAGCAACAAAATACTGTAGTTTGCCTCCCCCCCCCCCCCAGTGAAACATCTAGGAAGTTGCCCATGCCAGGATCTTTGCCACTAACTTTGCAACTTCTTTGCTGTTGAGGTGAACAGTTACATCTTCTGTCTCCTTAAACAGTATCATCAATAAATTTTTGGGCTATTTTTTAGTATATATTGTTGGGAATAGGATTTATGTTATCTCCTGGGGTTTTTTGCTTTTTTCCCCCTTAATTTACTCAATATTACTAACACTGCATTTAGTGATCTGTTGAAATGATAAGAGAGATGAAATTTTCAGAAAGTTTTCTTGATGTCAACTAGTGTCAATATGGACCCAAACAAATACATTTTAGTAGACTTAAATGGGCTTTGGGGACAGGCCTTACGTAATGATATCATGTTGTACAAAATCATATAAAATATAATTTGAATTTTGAGATGTATGTTATATAAATTACGTAGTTACATTAACTGTACCTTGTAGCCATTAAATTTACAGCTGTTGAAAAAGTTCTGTCAAGAAACAACAATATGTGGATTGAAGGTAATGTTTAGCAGATTAGTAATTTGGATTAATTTATTTTTGCATGAAATACTAAGGTTTTTTTCTTGATCACAGACAACCTATCACAACAAGTTTGTGTTATCACCAATGTGAAGGAAACTCTTACACAAGTAGGTTTTCTCCTTCCTGAATCTCTGAAAAGCCAAATAAAAGTAAGTACAACTCTATGGCTCTCAACTGTACGATTAATTTAATGTTTCTGGTTGCCACTGCTCCTAAGAAATGGTCTAAATAATGTGAAAACAGAAAGTGAGGCTTCCTGTGTCACTGTAGTATTTATTACAAGGGATTAACAACAGGTGTGGAAGTTACCAAGAAGGAAGCATCTTCTGCCCAGTTGTGCTGTACAGGGGGATCTTACAGATCCACTTAAAATGTCCATATTAGATTAGAGGAGAAATTGAATCCAGACAACAGAGAGGCAATTTTCTTTAGATTTTATGAATTCAGTAAGACCAAATTGTTACAAATATGTTACAGAGGAAATGCTTTTGTTACTTTGAAGTCTGGCTTGGAGTTTGAACCAATTAAAGAGTGTGTTGTTTTCCTGCAGAGCTGTGAATGCAAAATCAAATTAATCAGCCTTTTTGTAGAGCGATAGGGGTACATTTCCCTCACAGTGAATGCTCATTGAAGCCTTTGCTTTAGGATATTGATGGAATGTTCTACTGGCATTTAACGATCTTTTTCATTATTCTTTCTAATAGAGCTATCATATTTCCATTTTCCCAAAGGCAATTAACATTTGATAATTGCTTAAATTTAGACTGGTGTTGGGGTGAGTCTTAATTATATCTTATGTGATGATATCACATGTTCCTGTTACCCTGAGAAACAGACAGGGAATAGCTGTTCAAAAATACAGGTTTTCTGATTTGCATATTGTTACTTCTGCAATGTTTTATTTATGTCTGTTGATCTTCTGCATGGTGTGTTAATTATTAGAAGGCTATATTTCTCTACCAACCTGTATGGCTGTTTTATATCTGGAAATGTCATTGGACATTGTACTTACAGTTTTTGTTTGGAAAGAATTGTATTTAGTATGGAATCATACTTTATATCTATTAAATGTCTGCATCTAAAAGTGAAAAAAATTAGCAGAGTTGAATAAGATCTTTTCTTGTCTGAATAGCTGTATGATGGGACAGAAGTATGTTTCCATTTCACTGACACCAGATCCATTGCTAGTTCTCATTTTTATCTCTGTGTAAACTATTCTGCTATTAGTAGGAAGACATCACTTACCCATATACTTTTAAACAATAAAATCTCTGAGTTAATTTTTAAGCTTACCAATAGACAGAACTTCTAAACTTAGAAACAATATATGCACAAGCCTGTGTGTTCTCAAATGAAGCACAGCACCTTATGTGAGAGAGACTTGATTTTGTGCAAAATAATTATTTTAAGCAATATAGATATGCCACACTGAAAGCTGGGCTTTTCAAAGGGATAATTGGAAGGTAATTAATCTAAATAGGAGACCAACTGGGAATAATTCAGTAGAGCACATATTATCTGGGTCCAGTATTTTAACATTTTAGATACTTTTGATACTCCAGTTCTCAGTAGCAGCCATGTTTATTTCTGAGGTATTTGTTAACTTCTACATATATCCTTAAAGTTAATTAAAAAGAAATTTTGTTAGAAGGATTTCTGAGAGAAGCTCTAATAACATGATAATGCCAATAACAGGGGAAAAAAGACCTAAAAATTGAACTAATAAGATAAAGAAAATGAAAAGAAAAGCTTTTCTAAAAATTTTTATGGCTACATTGTTGCTTGTGAAGTACTTTAACAGTACTTTAATCAGTGTTACTTTAAACAGTATGACTAATGAATGAATGTTTTGTTAAAGATATCATACTGTTAAAGACATAACTTGAGTCTTTCCTTAAATTTGTTATTTAGCCCTTTCTTTTGAAGCAAACAAACCTAAATGGGAGCTGAAGGTGTTTTCTTCTGTCACTGGAAATTGTGTACTCCTGTTTCTTTAGTGACAAAGTGCTTCTGTCACATGAAATGGAATCAGCTGGATGAAGTTGTGTGTCATTTTTGTGACTGGATAATTATCCATGAGCAGCATATAAAAATATTTGGTTGTTTTCAAATAGAAAAAGAACTATCATTTCGCTAGTAGAAACTCACCAGTTCCTTAATGGTTGCATTGTCCACCTGCTGCATTGGTGTTAATTGTGATTTTAAATTCTGATATAATTTAAATAACTTTTACAGGTTCCAAATGTCCTGGTATTAATCTTTGATTTTATGAAAGTTGATGCTGAATAAAGTTGAAAATTCAGTGCAGGGCATCTGGTAATTAAAAAAGCATTCAAGAATATCAGTTGTTACAAGGACCAGAAGTAATAAAGCAAATCCATATACTCCTTTTTATTTAAACACTGAACTATTATGTGACAATCAGTTTTTACCAAGGTGGTATTTTTAGGTAATTTTTGCTCTCTTGCATAGCTGATAACATTGATTAATATTAATTTTAATTTTAAAAAAAGTAATATTGAATAGGATATAAAATGCAAATAGAATAAGAATTTGTTTTAGTTAATTGATGATTTATTGAAGCTTCTTCTTAGGCAGCTGTGCTTACTTTTCCAACAGAGAATTTAGATTTCATTTTTGCTGGATAGTATGGTGGTTAAAAAATGCTACTGTGGTACTTAATAAAATTGTTCAAGTTAAATCAAAAATTCTGATACACTGAAGGAATTTTTAAATGTTCATCAATGCTTAAGCATCACATATGGTAATATCTCAAAGGAAAATATAAAAGTAGGCCTTCTGCCTTGGGTCATGTTCCAAATACCTTCAGAAAAGATGCTGGCTTGCAGTATGCTTGTGTTCATCGAAGTATGTGCAAGGTTGAGAAGATACCAGGGATTTCTGATTTTACATCTTCAGAGGTTCAAGCCAGGTGGGCCCTGGATTATTGCATTTGCCAAGTATTTTGAAGTAATTCATACCTTCTGTGACTTTTTTTTAATCTTAAAAGATTAAATGTCAGCTATTTGTGGTTATGCTATCAAATTTTGAGCCGAAAATGTTTCTAAAATCTTTAGAGCAAAAATATCAACTCTTTGGTTTCAAACCACCTTCCTTTGCAAACAAGGTAGCTCCTGATTATGACAAAAATTAACAAATACAGCTTTACATAACACTGCAAAGCCTTTTTAAATGTTGTATTTGGAACTTCTGTTGGATTGTGGATTAAGCGGCATTTTAAGGGAACACAGCAGTGTATTGCTTCTGTTCTATGATACTTAATATGTGTTTTGGGCAGAAATAAAGCTCAGTTGTATAGTGAAACAGTGGGATTTGCTGATTTAATGGAAGCAACATGAAGATTTTTTTTCTCCTGAATTTCAAGATTTTTTTTCTTTTTTTTTTATAATCTGCTCTTAGGGAACAGATTCACCCTCTGCTACCTGGTTTACTGTTTTACTTAAGGCAATCCTGAAGCTGATAATGCAGTAGAATCTACTTTTTATTTTATCTGGGATAAGATGGTTACTTAGCTTGTGTAAAAGGCTGCAAAATAAGTATGTCTGTACTTAAGAAAGTATTTTAAAATATTCGTTGAGGAAATTATTTTAAGGAGAAACTCTAGTCAAGTCTTGTACCCTTGCTCTGGGCAGAATCCTGGAACACCAGTGCACGTGGTCTTTCATGCACATTTATTTTATTTAATTTTTAACTTCATGAAGACAAAATGTATATATTTGAGTATTATAGAGGTTTTCTCAGAATTAGACATCTAAAATAATTAGATCATTTTATGGACAGTGTTTGCATCTCTGGAAACAGTTGAACATCCTAACCCCAGCAGCAGCACTTCTGCCTGATGCTTCTAGAGCTGTTTCTGGAATGGCTTCCCTAAGGAGTATACTTCAACATATGTTGGGCTCCATGCTTCACGGTTGAGTGCCCCAAAATTCTGAGCAATTTTCATTTTTTGTAGTGGAAATAATAATTGCCAGTTTTAAATAATTTGAATGAACACACTCTGCCACAGTGGGGGAAGCTTTAGCAGATAGTTAAGGCTGAGATACAATTTTTGACTTTTTTTTTTTTTTGTCTAATCAGGTTGAAGCTATTTCACGATCTCTAAGCAAAAATGATAGCCATCTACAAAACATCATTTCAGGACAGTGCTACAATTTTGTTTGTGTAAATGTAAGTAGTAAGGATGCATGCTTTTTAATTTGCACTTAAACTTATTAGTAGTGGTAAATAATTAAATATTTGAGTAATAAGTTGTTTGTTATTTTTGTCCTCATATTCCCTGTCCATTCTGATATTTTGTGTTTCTGATGTGCACTAAACTAGGCCTTTGAGATACTGGTCTATTAATTCTCCTCTGGTTCCTCTCTTCTGTCACTGTGACAGACATGAATTCTTAAACCATAGGGATAAAACTGGAAGTAGTTCAAAATTTCCTTTCAGAGATGTTGTATTGAAGTGTATATTGTATTTTAAGGAGAGGCCTGTCATACATGTGGTCATCTAACTGTGCATTCATTGCTACCATAGTGTAAGGTAGTGTTTCCCATTCAGGACATGTGCGTGCCATGTGATCTGTATCTGGGTCCTTGTATGGGAGCAGGTTGGTTTTAGATGAACCATATCTGAGACCAATCAAGACCCTTAATCTTGTTTTTTTGTTAATATATATATGTATATAAAGGGTAATCTCATTCTTTTTCCAACATCTATAATTTTGCCAGACAATACCATTGCAAGTATATTAAAAACAAACAACTAACCAACCAAACCCCCCCAAAACCAGAAAAGTGAGGTATATTCTTTTTTGGTAAATAACAGAACTTTGAATTCCATTTTTATGAAATAATTGTTGTTTTCAGTAATTCTAAACATTTATTTTAATTTAGGATAAAAGGTGTGCCATTCAAGAAATCCAGGAACTAGTGGATATGTTGGAAAAATCAAATATTCCTCTCTTATATCCAGTTGTCCTTATTTCGGTAGGTAACTCCTGTAAGTTACTGTAGAAAGTATCTCATTAAATATTTTAAAATAGTATTTAATGCAAATATAAGTCATATTTAATATAAATATTTTTTAAGTTAGACTAGGTTTAAACTGCTGCTAACTCAGAATAAAATTTTAAATTCAGACTGCAAATTGGTCTCTGAAAAAACTCATTTGCACTTCAACAAATGTACTGCATCCTGTCAGGAAACAAAGTGACACTAGCAAATGACAGTTAGTTATACATTTCTGTGAAAGGCTCATTGTGGCTGGCTGGTTGTACTGAACTGTTAACTCCTGCCTTGGTGTTGTGCTCTTTCTCTGCTGGGGATGCTGTGAAGCATGTGCTGTGCTTGAATGCTCAGTTGAAACAGAATTAGGTGGCTTTATTTTTTAATGATGTGTGATCCTGAAGGCTGCACTGGTTTTGATACAGGCCAGGATGCTGTTGGCCTTCTTGGCCACCTGGGCACAGCTGGCTCATGTTCAGCCACTGTCAGCCAGCACCCCTGGGTCCTTCTCCACGGGGCACCTTTCCAGCCACTCTGCCCCATCCTGTGGTGCTGGGTGCGGTTGTTGTGACCCAAATGCGGGACCTGGCACTTTGCCCTCTCAAACCTTATACCCTTGGCCTCCGCCCATGTATCCAGCCTGTCCTGATCCTGCTGTAGAGCCAAACCTATCAACCTGCTATATCCTTACCTATTGTATGCTGTTCTCTTGGAGTGAGTTACTGTGATTCTATGAACATCAATATTTAGCACTTTTTTTCTAGACCACCTTTTTTTCTTGACCCTGTTTCTGAGGAACTTTAGGGTAAAACTTTAATTTTGCTGAATTCTCAAAGATAAATTATTTCTGCCTTTCATAATCAGAGCAATTATATGTCTCCAATTCTGTTGGTCATTTACAAGGCCACTGGATGTGAAAAATGCTCTTTTCTGGACTGAAAATGTTTTCATTAGTCCTTTATCAAGAATATAAGAAACTATTTCTGTCTGTGTTGAATTTTGAGGGTGTGAAGATAAAGTTGGAATTGTTAATCAACTAGCTAATGCTAAGGTGTCAAAAGCATGCTTATTTTGTGCCCAGCTGGTAGCACTTTCTAGTCGGGACTTCGAATTAAATAGTTTTTTAAATGTGATGCTAGGAATGTGAAAACTTTGATTTAATAGTTGTAGCTGTAAATATTCTGGTCTTAATATCTCCTAAGAAATAGGTATGAATGTAAGTAATTCTTACACAATCTCCCCATGAAACTTGAGTTTTTCCCCTGAGATACTAGACCTTGAAGTCTTTGTAGAACCCACAACCATTTTTAATGAAACTGTACTTGCTTGAACAGCCTGCAGCATGCACAAATTATTTAGGTGGACACCTTTTAAAATAGCCTTAGGAGAAAATGATACATTTAATCCCTTTACTATATTCCAGATCCATCAGTTGTTTCTGACAACTACTTGACATTTCCCAGAACTAGACAGTGGAAAAAAATCTCATAACTAGGTGGAAACAGTTGCTAATATTTAAAACACTGATAGAAATATATTTGTTAAAAGTATATTGCCTAATTGCACTTGGGCATCTGGTGCTACACTTTCATTTGATGGAAGTACCACACTATCTGTTAGAAATTCCAGAAGGGAAAAAAAGCAGATCTGGAAGGTATGTTTTCAGTGACTAAAGAATTAGCTTAACAAATCATTGTCCCATATTAATCACTGGGAAATATTGAAGCCCTTTAAACTTCTGATCTCTAAAACTCATTACAGATGGTATGGGGAACAGAAATTTCCTTCCGCAGTCTTTAATTAAATTCATTGTTGGGTGTCCTCTTCACTAAGGCTCATGAGTGGGATTTTCCTGAACTTTATTCTTTCCTATATGCTTTTTTAACATATTACCTGAATGAATTGTTCATGAACAGTGCTATAATACACTTTCTTTCAATGTAGAAGGACATATTAATATTTCTTGGACAAATGGAATCAGAATTTTAAGCAGTATGATGACATTTAATGCATAGGTCTTAGGTACCGCCTGTAAGGGAGATGTGTTTTTCTACTCTCAAAAGTAAAAGTCTTTCTGGTAGTGAAGAATTGAAAGGATAAATGGGGAGAGCGACTGACTGCTTCCATTCTAAACTCATAACTAGGAACAGTCTAATGTAATTGGATTTGGGTAATTGGAAAGTTCTTGTCTATTCTTTGATTTCATGACAAAAATAACTTTTTTGTAATAATCTGATAATTAAGAAAAAAAGGGTTTTTTTCCTTCCAATAGTCATCTTCTTTAGTTGTAAAAATGACAGGTGTTATTATTGTGCCAGATGCTCTGTTTAAGCAGCCCAGGGAGCATTGTTGCAATAAAAGGATGAGCTTGAAGTGAGCACGATGACTTCTGTCCAGAATCCCACCTATCAGTTGCCACAGATTCAAAGTCTGTCCATTATCCTGGTGCCTGACTGGATTGTTTTATGGCAGCTGTAAGCTGAAGCACCAATTGGACTACTGTATCTGGACAAAGGGGAAGATTAATGTTACAGGAGAAGTAGGAAGCACAGAGGTAAACTTCAGTTATTTGTTTGCATCAAGCCAGTATCCTCTCCAGTTATGCTATAACCAGACAAATTGTGTTCTTATACTGACTTTACTTTTTTGAGCAATACATTTTCATGTTTGTAGATGGTATGAATGGCTTTGATTTTTATGTTGTTGCTTTGCTTAGGGTTAGAAAGACAGGAATGCTAGTACTTCAGCTCCATTGTTACAATTATTTGCATTTCAGTACCAAAGTAAGTTTGAGAAAAACCTCTTTTTAAAGCTGTCAAAGAGGTTAATGGTAAGGAGGAGTTAGGTTAAGTTCTTTCAAATTAATAGGTTTTGTAATTTCTTGTAAATAGTTGTAAATGAGTAGTCCTTAGCCTTGTTTTGGGTAGAAAATAACAAAATAATGAGTATGTGTGAAAATTAATCTCTGCTGGTGTAGTAGAAGACAATAGCTTTGCTTCTGGTGAGTATGCATTTAGACAATAAACAGCTTTTTTAAAAAGTGTTGCAAGGGAAAATGCATGAGGACCTATTTTCTGTCAGTATAAATGGAACATAAAGTACAAAGAGAACTTGAAATAATTTTTCTAAGCACTGGTCTCTGGAGAGATCTCTATATCCCTACCTCTGTGTAGTGGTCACAGGTAAGTTTTATGTGATGGAATCATTCAGCCAGGAGAGTGTTTTTTCTCTCTTCTAGGGGTAAAGGTACTTCTACTGTTAATAGATACTGAAACCTTATATGTAAAAATCATCATCCTTAACTTTGATTTCTACAGCTAATAGAAGCTTTGTAAGATAAATTGATTAAAATATGGAACATGTAGGCCTTGGGAAAGGGTTGAGCTCTAGTTGATGTGTCCCTGGCAATACCAGTTACAGAATCACAGAATATTCTGAGTTGGAAGGGACCCACAAGGATCATTGAGTCCAACTCTTGGCCCTGCACAAGATACCCAGGAGAGAATTCATAGAATCATAGAATGTGCCAGGTTGGAAGGGACCCATCAGAATCATCAAGTCCCACTCCTGGCCCTCCACAGGACACCTCAAGAATCACACCATATGCCTGAGAGTGTTGTCCAAATGCTTCTTGAGCTCAGATCAGGTCCTGTAAGACCTGCCATGTTTCTGCAGCATCCCTGATGGAAATGAGACCTGCCTTTCCCTGCCCAAGAGCTCAGGACAGTCATATCCCTACCTTTTGAGGTAGTTTCTGCTTTTTAAACTTGAAGTGTTACCTTGAAATTAATCCAATTTAGGCAACTAATATGCTATACTGAAAGGATAGTAAATTTCCAATTAAACTTCAAAGAATTCAGTTCTGTCTTGAAAACCTTCAAGATGCAGCCTTAAGGAAGACACATGTATTCTACAGTGCTCTGATAGTAAAAAAACCCAAACAAAACAAAACAAAAAAACCCTTGTGGAAGTTAGTCTAGAGCTTATAAAAGAATGTTGTTTGTTTTCTAATTTAATTGAATATTTTTGAGATGCATGACATGTTCTGGCATATTGGTTTCTTCGTGCTTTGAAAAGAAATGGTTTTCATATCACTAAATGTATAAGTAAGTAGTGGAATAGAAGTAGTAATAGAAGCTATCTAAGAAAAGTCTTAAACCACTACAGTTAGTCTGTATTTTTGTGTGTGCTTAACACATAAAAATGAGATACTAAAAACCATCAGTCTAAAATGGTACACTGTGGAAAAAGTGGATTTTGTTTTTTCCTCATTTGTTCTTTTGCAGGTGCACTTGGATATTTCAGAAAATAATTCTTTCAGCGTTGGGATGGAAGACCTAACTATGATCAAGAAATTTGCAAGAGAAACTAAAAAGAAAAACATTTTGGTTTATGGTCTCTTTATCCAATGTAAGGTATGTAATTATCTTTCTGTGTGCAAATTATCTTCTTTTGCAATTTATATGATTAATGATAGAATCTTCATTTAAAACAAAATCAAAGGGAAATATATATGACATGAAAAGGATTTTTTTGCGAAGATTCTTGCCTGTTCTTGTTCAAAATTCAGACAAGCCTGTAGTTATAGACAAAAATGTAAGCTTTTTGATTAGAGAGGAATAAATGGTAAACATTTTTTAGAAATCCATTAAAACATCAGGACCCTTTTTGCTTTTCTGCTTGGGAACCTGCTTTTTTCAGCATTAAAAAAAAAAGAAAAATAGTGAAAGTACATTCAGTCAGTGGTTCTGCAGTATTTTATGTCCCTCATCAAAACAGAGTTTGGTACTCAGGTGACAGGAAGGGCATAGCATATAGGTGTTGAAACAGTGTCTGTAATAGCAGCAAATTGCCTCAGCTGGAGGCAAAAAGATTTAGTACTCCAACATCCTTTGTACTCACAAAAGCTATTTAAAAATAAACTATTTTGCCTGGGAAACATGTTCTGTCAACCAGAAGAGTGGGCTGCCTTGCCTCCAGTGCAGATATAGTTTTGCAGCTTCTTAACTCAGTCAACAGTGAAGGAAGAAGGAAGTTAGATATTCAATGGAAATTTTAATAAAGAAAAATAAATGTAATCTTAACTGTTTTTTTTTTTAGGTTGAATTATGTGTTTGGGTTTATATATAATTGATTAAATGTGACTTTAGTTTTATATCTTTTTCTGGTATACCAAGGACTTGATTTTTCCCATCAAATTCTATTGCTTTATTAAGAGCTGGGAGTATCAATACCTATCAGTTTATGCTTTTATAGACTTTTAATGCCAACACAATATGAATATTGCTATTATATGGCATTAGTTTGTCACTTGCTTGTAAAACAGTGAAGGGCATGCAACTGTTCGGTTTTCTTTCTGGTGCTATCAAACTCCATTTTTTTTCAGGGTGAATTCTGACCTCCTTTGGTAAAAATAATTTGAATAACTATTGAAACATAGCTCTGTCACCTTATCATGGTAAAAAGTAACGCTTCAAATATTGCTTTAGTTTAACTGCAGTTTTTGCCTTTTAGGCTTCATTGTGTTTATATGATTTTATATGCAAGTGAATCAAATAGACACGTGGATATGTTAGTAAAGCTAACTGGAAGAAAACAAAATCTTTAATAATCTTTAGTGGATTTTGATGGGCATGGCACCAAGACATTTTAATATTAACGGACACGTATAAGAGCAGTAAGAGATCTGAGTGGGAATTCTTGATCTGTGGTGATAAGAGAATTGCACCAGACTGCTGCCTCCATCTTTTGAAAATAAAAAGCTAGAATCATTATGTAATAGTTATCACTCATTAGCATGGAAAAGGTCTTAATTAGAGTAAAACACTTCGCAAAGTAAGCTAGTTCTAGCTGTCTTGTTTTAAAATGGATTTAAAACGTGTTGCCGCTCACAAAGACAAGGATATAGTCTTGAGTTCCTGCTTGTCAGTATTTGATAGATAACAAAAGAATAGGTTCTACAGATCGTTTGTATATATGTGATATATGTATCAAGTTTACTTTTGGCTGCAGATCTATAGAGAAGGGAATTGTTTCTAGGTGAAGACGTATGGAAAGCCTCGACGTACAAATCCAGAAATAACATAACCCAAAATTTATTGTTAGTCTGGGTGGGTCTGAGAGACTGTGAACAAAAGCAATTTGTTACATGAAAAGACATCTTTAAAACAGTCTCTTTTTTTTTTAATCTTAAGTCCAAAGCCTGATTTGAGAGTCACCAAGGTATTTTACTTCTAGTACAAGCCATTAATAGATGAACCTGTAGGTGACTGCCATGCTTGAGGATGGAATTTCATATAGGCATGATGGGGAGTCCAGAAGAAGTAGAAACTCAAAAAGCACCTGTACTAGTGCAGCATAGCCTATTGTTGCAATAACTTCTGTCACTATGCTTTCTAGAAGTCCCAGAAAGCTATAGTTTATTTCAGGAAAAGAGTGATGACAGGTTACTTCATGGAGCTTTCCTCTAGCTGACAGGTTTATGTCATCACTATCAAGCATACATGGTTGATAGATGCACATTTACTAATTTAAAAAAAAAAGGGAATTTATTGAGACATGTGGCCATAGTACAATTCAGATGAAATTATATTATGTTTAGAAGGGTTATATATTGTGTGTTAGGATATGTTGATATAAAAGAATATGGGGGCAGTCTTTCAGATTTTCGATTAGAAAAGCAAATTTGTTGAAATAAGTATTTTTTGAAAATACAACTTTTTTTTTAATATATTCCGGAAGTTGAAATTAAATGCTTTTGGAACCAAGGAGTTCAGTTTTGATGGTACTGAAGGAGCTGTGACGCCCTAAGGAAGAAGTATGAATCTTTATTTTCATTTCTTAAATGCAGTGTTTGTTTGGTATTTAGAAAAAGATATCAAGTATTTTTATGACTATCCGATACACCAAGAAGCTAATCAGGAGAATTAAAGGAAAAGGCTTTAATGTGCTGTATATGTGACCTGTTTTTACCTTTCATTTGCTCAAAACAAGTGCATGTTCACAGCTGGTACACAAATAGTTATTTCTCTTGTAAACCTCATGCATAGAATACCCCATTACTGATACTGATGTATAGACTGGATCCACTTCATAAAACCTCCTGTTTGCATCCTGAAAATACTGTTAATTTAAATCTCACTTATGAAATATTTTTTTTTTTCTTTTCTAAAACAGTTCTGCCCTATTAGAAATGGTTTATGTGTTCAAAGTACAAAGGGGAAAAGAGTATTCAGTATGCAGAGTCTGAACTTACGGAATTAGTTTTTGAGGATTTTTCAGATAATTTGAAGGAAATAGCTGATAAGCAAGGTGAATTAAAAATAGGGAGAAAGGTCCATTTTTTTATAGAAGATATTACTGGCATGTGTTGATGAAAAGGTTAGTAAAGTTCCAACTCTTTAATTTAGTGAGAAGTTCACCTTGAAAATAGCAATGACTGGCATGGTATTATTATACATTAAAATAAGACTATTTTAATAATAGTCTAGTGGGATGTAGTGGAAAAAGCAAATTCAGGATATTAGGAGGAAAACCTATAAAAAGAAGCCAAATTATTCTTAAATAAACAAAGTTTTACTTTTAAGGAGTCTTAAGAACTCCTAAAAACCCAAAGAATATGAAAGCTAATGTCAAATCATTGCATCCATGAAGGGCTGGAAATATATTAAAAGTACTGATTTATATCATTGGAGCCACAAGATTTGAGAGGACACCTCAGCTGCATGTTGTTCTATATTCTGAGCAATGGAGTAATACTGAAATTGGGCCTTGATCTCACACACACACGTTATTATCTTTAAACATATTCTAGGTAGTGAATGGCCTTATGCTTGGATATGACAGTAATGCTTAAAAATAACCCATTTTCTCTATTTAGTGCTCTTCTCCCTTTTAAAATAATAATAATAATAATTTCTTATGACTGAATTGCAAAAAATAATCAGCACACATAAAAAGAGAATATAAGCAGCATTTCCTAGCATGGGAGTTCAAATTCAACAGCTTGTAAAGGTTACAGGAATAAAACCTTGGTCTGTAGGTTTCAGTAATAACTTCCTTACTCTTCACAGGGAGTAAAAAGGAACAGTAATCATCCAAAATAAAGCACATTTGGATGAACACAGGAAGCCACAGAAAGCTTTAAAATAAGAAAGTAACGCTAGTATATCTTGGTTATAGAACTGTATTAATTTAAAATACTTCAGAGAAGCAGTGACAGAATGTTGTGTCAGAGCAGCAAATATGTGCTAAGGCTTGCCAAGGCTAAGGTGAGCCCAAATACTTTAGCCTCTGAAACTTCTATTTTGTTAAGATAAAGGAACTATTCACTGACAGCCAGAAAAATCACAGTACGTACACTAAAAAGAGACAAATGATGCAACAAAATAATTGTTATGAAGCTGCTTGAAACTAAAAGGAGCCTGAACTGTGGGTGATTTCTTATGCAAACATACTGGACACTTATTGTAGCCTTAAAGAGTTTTTGAAGACAAGAGGCCCATCTGCAGTGTGGTTGATCGCTCAAGAAATACTTAGTGTGCTAGAAGTGTTTTATGTCTGACTTGGTAAACCCCAAAGGTAAACATTTATGATTTCTTTTTCATCAAAGATCCCTTAAAATAGTATTATGGGTAAACATGAAGTCAGTGTTTCTCAAAAGAGGGAACACACCCCTCAATGGGGTAATCCACAAAGTAGAGGGTGGTTTGGCAACCAGTTGTGAGATAATGAGCCTAGGGGCCAAATGAAGTAAAATCACAAAATAAAACTTTGGAAACTCATTAAAAATGAATAGGTTCTGCCCTACATGACCCCTGCATGCTTCTTAATTCACTTAATAATCAACATAGAATTGGTCAAATGGTTGCAATCTGATTAAAATGATTGGGATGCTGCCTGGAAATCTCACCCTTCTCAAGATAACATATTTTTATTTCAGCTGCAGTGACATAATAGATTGTCATGAATCTGGAAATATACATTTATTTGTAGAAATCCTTAAGGTCAAGTAATTACTGTTTAGTATTTTCAAGAGGCAGAAGTTGAACTTTTAAATATCATGATCCTATGGACTGTTCACTCTTTCATCAAGGAAAATGGTGCAAACTGTGTGATGAGCCAGAGTGATCTGGTTTCCACTGAGTTTGGGACAAAGAGGGAAACCAAATCCGTTTGAAACTTTCTATATGGATAGCCTCATAGAAATCAGAATCTGTGGGTTTCTTAATACAAACTCATCACCAGTCATTCACCAGAGACTGGTATTTATGGAGGCTGGACACATTTTTATCCTTAATTATTAGTACTATCTGCAATCAGCCATGAATGCATATTTTGCAATAAGTAGAACTCACATGATGAAAAAGACTTACAAACATGGATTTGTAAAATAAAACTACAAATAACTACAGGAACTGCAAATAGTACAGTTTTAAAACACAGATTTAGTCACACTGTTTGTAACAACTGCCTGTTAGCATATTTCTATAACTTTTACACATTAGTAACAAATCTGTTTGGAAGTCCTCCTAAGATTTCTGTCAATTAAACATTTATATTACTTAACTACAGAAAATCAGTTCTAAATTTAGTGTTTGAAAGACAGAAATCTTAGTACTTCCAAAGAAATACATTGATGTGTGAGTGGTTTTTTAAACTATGTAATACATACAGAAATGATAAATAAGCCTGATGGCTTTGTATTTTGAACTGAAATCTAGTTGATCAAACTAGCCTTTCACATCTGTTTTGTACCATTCAGAGGATGTCAAGAAATTAAAAAAGAACATGTCTCTGGCACAGTAGTCAATTAAGAAATGTATTAGTTCAAATTTTACCAAAATGTTTTTTAAGCTTTGAGCTTTAAGTCAGTAAGGGTCATAAACACAGAACTTTGCAGCCTCACTTTTGCTTGCAACGCTCTTGTGCGTCACATTGTGGGAAGCACAGCTGCTTGGCTGTGCTGCTGCTCATTTTAGTAGATATCCTGAAGCTTGATACTGGGTAATATTGATCAACAAATTGGGATTACTGTTCTTTTATTTCAGAGTTTTGTATGTCTACCTGGAATGCATGCATACATGCTCTTTTTATTTTCTTGCTCATTTTCTCTAGCCACTTTTCTTTCTCTGTTCTCATTTCCCCTCAAGTCTTCTGCCTCTTCTAGCCAAAACAGGTAACAAACCAGAGGATTTTCTACAGATTTGCCACTCTTCTAAAAGCAGTCAAATGAAGCATTTCCACAAACTAATTTCTCAATGCAGTGCCAAATTCCTGGTCTGAGGAAGATGGGCTTTTAAGAAGAATAATTGGTAACCTTTTGGGCTTTCATTAAATAACTGTGTAGGTTTTTATCAGAGAAAGGTCAGAAAGTTGCTCAATTTGTCTCTGCTATTACAAGTTCTAGGAGTTTAACGAGCTGCACAGAAAACAATGAGGTTAATATTTTATGCCTTTTACACATGACCTTTTTAGACTTGTTTCAGCTATTGAACTTATAATTGGAGAAACCAGAGTTCTTCCATCAACTTGTCAGCCAAAATGATTAAGGCATGTAGACATATCTTAAAAGTCGTGACTTCATAAAATGGCCTTTAAACATCCTTCCTTTTATACCTCAGTTCAGCCATTCTGACAATGTTAGTCAATAAAGGTTGCCAGTTGTTTCTTTTGTGGATATTTTAATTGTATAAAACATATTACTCTGAAATAGCTTCGTAGTATGGACTGGAATTTTGGGGAACAAGTGGATTTAAGGTGAAATACCAGACTTTCTAGTGGAAAGGAAAATATGTAATATACAATATGGCAACTTAGAAAAGTATGTTGGTATTAATTATTCTGGATGCTTTATTTTCATAGGAAATAAACATTGAATTGGAACCATTTGCAAAAACAAATACTATGAGGATCAAATCTGAGTTTTATCTTCAAATCTGATAGTATGAGTTATTCTGATTTTTATTTCTTATTAAAGCTTTGATGTTGACCTGCTATCTCTTAATGGAAACATAAACATTTAAGATGAAAGGATTTTGACAAAAAATTTTGTTTGCAAACAAATGGCTTTTAACTTTTTTTTCCATTGCTAGCTTGCCTGACAGAAACCTCTGAAGTTCCCTGCATCTGTTTAAGGATAGTTGCACTTTTTAGTTTTTAGTGCTACAATTCTCCACTTAAAGCAATGTTTGTGCTCTTTTACTGTCTAAGCTGGGCATCAAAAATTAGTCTTCTCACTTGGCTTCCATGCTGTCCCCCAGAGGCATCGTTTAGCAGGTAACTAAAATACCTATAGTGCAGAATACATCTGACTTTTCTGGCTTAGATCTGATTACATAAAACAATAATAACAAAGAAGATTACTAAAGTTGTTCTGTTTGCTTAAGAGGCATTTTGAAAATGTTAGCAGCTTGCTGTTGTGTTAGTTTTCTAATGACCTTTTGTATTTTCAATGCACTTTTTCAATTAAAAACATGGCTGAAATTTTTCAGATAACTTTTTCCAGTTTGGATGCAAAATTTGGTTTTATAGTGAAAATATGCCAAGTTTGTAGCAAATTTTCATCACTGTGTTGGACCAGGAAAACTTAATAAGTTCTTCAGGCATTTAAACAGAAAAAGAAAATCCCTTCGAGCTGTACATTGTAGTGACTGTAACCATTCTATGGCTTTTGCTGCAGTCCTTGTGGTGTGGTAATTCTTAAAATTTGTGCAGCAGAGGCACTATCAACTCTATATTGGGAGTATTAATTTCCTCTTTTGTTCTCTCCTGCTATATACTAGCAGAAGTCAAGTAATGCAGCCTTAGGCTAACTTTGGGGGATTTCTTTAGAAGGGCTGGAAGAGCTGTGGTTGGGGTTTTTGTATTTGAGATACTAACCTCCACATCTTATTTGTTGCTTGTGTCTGATTGTTCAGTGAAAGTCATCCATTACGGATCATACCCAGTGCTTAAGTATATAAAAATAATATGTGATATTACACTTCATGGCAAAGGCTCTATAATGTCAAGAATGAAAAATGCCCCTTATTCTCCAGCCTGTGCACTACCATCAGATCCCAGTGACACCTGTCTATCCTAGTAGCTCCTTTGGGCACTTGAACCTCTTTCAGATTTGTCACCCATCTCCTCTGGAAGTATCTGTCCTGATACATCCCAGGTGTGGGTTTCTCTGCCGTGGGATTTATTATGCTGCAGTATGTCGCCATCAAAGGTGGCCATAATGGACCAGAACAGTTTATCTATGTCATTGTCTTGTGTCTGACAGCAGCTGTAAGGAAATGCCTAGGAGAGAATCAGATCAGGGTAAGCATATAGAGCACGCCTAAATTTTCTCCTTATACTCAGTAATTGCTAGCTTAAGTATTTCCTGAGCCAGAGAGGAAGTATTAGCCCTGATGGGTTTCTGTTCCTTGCTCTTGTCTTCTGAGATCTGTGTAAACTTTTAGCCTCCCCTGTGTCCCCTAATGAACAGCTATATAGACTGAAAAACAAAGAGGTGATTAAGTGGTGTCCTAAGCACAGGGGCTTGCTTCTGGTCTGCTGAGTTCTCATCATTTAAAATTTGAAGTACAGATGAATTGGTTTACATTCACTTACATTCAACTTCATTTATAATTTTATTGTCTAGTTACTCATTTTATAATGATCTTCCTGCATTCAAAGCAAGTCAACCACTGTCCTAATGAGCTTCATATCATAAGCAATTCATATCATATTATTACTTACTATTTTTTCCAATTTGTTTATGAATATGTTGAACAACATAGATGCTATAACAAATCCCACCTGAACTATGTGGATTCTGTTCTGAGGACTAAGCATTTACTCCTACCCACTCTACTTTGTCTTTTGAGCAAGGCTTTATTCCTGGCAGGTCTTCTGTCTTATGTTCTGGAACCTTAGTTTTCTTAAATACCTTTGGGGAGGAATTTTGCTGAAAGTCTGGAAATCCCAGTAAATTCAATCAACTGTCCCCCATTTCTTTGAAGAAATACAGTAAGAATTCACATTTAAGCTTAAAAACAAAGACATGTTGACTTTATCATCTTAACTTGCTCTCTGCAATTACTCTTAAGTATTTATTTAATTCTTAAATTATAATTTGTTAAATTGTCTGGCACAGAGTTATGGCTTTCTGTTCTGTAGTTCACTGTATCTTTTCAGAATTTTTTTGTTTTAAATTGGAAATTATTACCACACTGTTGTGCCTACTAAGCCCATTTTTAAACTAGAGATGATGCACACCAGTAGGAATGTGTTGCTTCTCTTCATTAATGACAAGACCAGAACAATCACAGTGCATTCTGCTGCTGGCTTGTGGTTGCTGAGGGCTATTTATTTTTTAACATTCAAAGATAACAGGAGCAAATCTCATGGCATCTTCATCTCACTAATGTTAAGTTTCTAAACATTTCAGCTGACTTTCATCTAAATATGTTTTGAAACATCTGAATATGAAAATATGTTCATATCTCAAGATGCACAGCGTTTGAAGTTAGATTAAACTGTTCTCTTAAAACATGGAAATGCATGGATTGAGGCTTAACACAAGTCAGAGAAAGATCATAGAAAAACTCCACTGGGTAGTGATTTTCATCTGAATTTTGTTGTGAAGTATTTCCTGGAAGTTATTTTCCAGTCGAATACTTGGATTGAATAAAAGTGGAAAATGTCACCATTATAGATTTTCCAGCATTTTCAGTCTGAACTCATTAAATTTGATTTTAAAACATTCTTTGAGGAGTTGCTTTCCTAAGCCAATTTTTATTCATCCTCCTAACTAATATTTTAACCATACTCCAAGCCTTACAGTGTACTTTCTCACCAGGTCAGAGGTCATAGTTTCTATTGAGCATCAGGGCCCATTACTTCTCAATGTACTTACATAAATCTGCTTGATTTATAACTGTTTTGATCTTTGAAGTTTTTACCAAGCAGAATATTTTAAAAACTGAGATTGTTTACATTTGAGTTTTATTCAACCTGTGTGGTATTGGCAGCAGCATGAATGCACATTTTTGGCAGAGCCTCTGCCTTCAACTTTTTCCTTGACTCAGTCTTTCCATTTTTATGCAGCTATGAGCTCAAGTGTCTTACACTTGTGTATTTAATTCCAGTGTTCTGTGCTTAAATTTAGCAGACTAGGTGTTGAATTTTGTAGGAAATTTTTAGCAAATTATACGAAAGATGAGGATGATGTGTGATTTCTACTTAAACAACAGCAGTATAATGAAGTACACTGTGTAAGCCTGACTGCACACCAACTTTTATGGTCACTTGCTCCCAGAACTGTGCAATTTTAGATGCCTCTCCCTGTCCTGTGAGGTCTTTCATTGTTCAAAATGAGGTAAAATGCCTTCAGAACTTTCCTTCAACTAGGTCAGATATCATTTCCATAGTTCAGCTTTTTATTTTTGTCCTCAAAATGTGCTCTATGCTTGCCATGTTCAAGGCACAAAGATTCTTCCATGGAATTGTGGCATAACTATGTTTATGAGATCATGGAGTTCATAAACCAAAATAGTTGGTGGTGTCAAAAGGGACAGCATGTGCCTCTTCCTCTGAAGTAGCGAGTGAACTTCCTCTCTCTTTTGACTCTGCTTTTGGAAGTGGAGGGGGTGTTAGTTCCTTCTGTAAAAGTTAAATTTCTTCTTTCAAGGACTTGAAAGGGTCAGGGTGAAGCTCCATTTCTTGTGCAGACTCCTGTTCATGTGCAGCTTTTCCTCATTTTTTAGATAATAAACTTCAATTAGAACGTTTTTTCTCCTCTGCGAGATGTATATGTATATAGCAACATAACTTTTGGAGATTTAAGTAAGTCCTTGTTATATTTACCATGGGAAAACTGGGTGAAATATGATGCAGTTACCCAGACTAGAGATAAAACATCCCGTATTCTGCTTCTTAAAAGTAACTGAGGAGAAGTCTGACATTCCATATTAAAACTGAAGCAAAGGTATTCATGTTTCAGAATTTGCATTTATTTCATTGATTTTTAAAATCATCCATACAATGCTGCAGATGCTTGTGTTAGTCAGGACTGTAACTTTTATTTTGCTTCCTGATGAATAATTAACAAACTGATATGAAAATGGCCTAAAAATAATTACATTTCTGCAAAGAGACTGAAATATTGAGGATCTACAGTTAACATTGCTGATTTTGATTTTTCAGAACCTGTTCAACACTTGTTGGTGTGAAAGGGCTAGTTACCCAAAAATTTGTGTGGAGAAGGTTTCCAGTGAAAAGTTTTTATTCAGAGTATTCTCAAATTATGCAAGCAGAGATGATGAGTTTGTTATCAATAAAATGTTTTATGTTGAAAACATTCTTTAAGCATTGTGTTATCCATCAGGAAAGAAAGAAAAGTAATATTATTAGACTCCTTTTAGGGGATTGGAGCCTAAACAGGGAGATACTTTAGGATAGGAAAGGATTTTGTGATGTATTTGTGACATATTTCTTCAAACTGCTTGCCCATTTTGTTATGCTGTACTGCATGTGTATCTTTAGGAGAAACTTATTGTATCAGCCAATATTTTATCACATGAACATTTTCTGGAACACAAAGGGAGGTAAGGCAGAGTATTAATGTTCAATATATGATGTAGTAAATTTTTATATGGGTGTTTGGTCCTGTAGGATAGTGTGAAGTAAATGAAACTCTAAACAGAACGTGGTTCTAGGTAAATCATCATGGGAAACACATGTAAGGCTGTGGGTCAGTTTCAGATCCCACCCTTCATCTCTGGCCAGGCAGGTTTGTTCTGATAGAAACCATGGCTTCAATTGTATGCATAAGAGTAGATGGTCAGTTATAATTACTCTGATACTGTGATGGGTGTGCAGTTTAAGAGCTCT
Source organism: Aphelocoma coerulescens (assembly GCF_041296385.1). NCBI lineage: Eukaryota > Metazoa > Chordata > Aves > Passeriformes > Corvidae > Aphelocoma > Aphelocoma coerulescens. The sequence goes on along the minus strand of NC_091015.1, from coordinate 38,150,621 downwards.
CTACTTTGAATGAGCAAAGTTGAAGGTTCAGTGAGACTAACTGTGCTTTAACTAATAGATATGCTCAGAGAGTTTCAGTCTGTGACTGATACCTGCTTGTACCGAGAATAAACCTTCAGCAGGTTTAAAACTGACATTTCTGCAACATGTCCTAACTGCTTAATTGATTAGAGTTTACTGATGAAAACCTACTTCTGAAAAACAAGCTCTGCTCGGTATTAGTTGTGTGCTAAATTTAAAGCAGAATTTTGTCAGTGCCTTAGATATTGATTCAGGTTTTATAGGTAATTTACTCTGGTGTGTCTTACAATAGTGTAGCTCAAGAGTAAATTCAAGCCCATTCCCATAAAGTCATAACAAATCCTTGTTTTAAAGTTATACTGAAACTGACAGTACTGCTTCTGTGCCCTCTACACTCTTCTTATGAAAATAATTTAAACTAGGATTTCTCTAGAAGAAATAGCATGGAGAGTTAATTTTTTATGGAATTATATGTTTTCTGCATGTGCTGTTTCTAAATCTTTTGGAGGGGAGAAGAGTCTGCTTTGTTTTTGAAGCTTCAAAATGTTTTGGGGTGATTTACTGCACTCCAAAATTCCATTAAGCATGTTTGTTTGTATGTCAAAATTCCACTTACTAAAGTTTACTCCAAACCCAATTTTAAGTAATTAGCTGTTACTAAATAAGAGCTAACCAGGCATTTACATCCAGTTGATGTAAGATTTTCCTCATTAACTTACTAGTGACTCTTACTGGCATGTTCAGATTTTACTTAAATTTTGCAATAAATAGAAATTTTGGACAAGGTAACAGTTAACTGTAGGTGCAGCCTCTTAGCTTTTCAACATTCTGCTAAAGCTTAGGTGACTTGTTTGCCATTTGTTTAGTTTTTTCCCCTGATGATAGAGAAAAATGCATTTTACTGCCTAGAATCAGCCAACAAATGTTAATTATGATCTTTCTAGGGCTTATTGAATAACTGGCCTAGTGAACTCAGATGATTTCCTCATTTTCCTTAATTCCTTAACTGACTGATCAAAGTTTTGCTGCAAAGTACCTTGCCACCCCGCTTTTCAGGCATGAATTGGAAAAACCTGTCTTTCTATGCTAAACAATTCAATCTCTTTGCTGAAATAGTAGAGTGAGAGTGGGGATGACATTTAGTGGTGTAAGAAAATAGCTGCTGAAAGTTTTCATAGACAGGTTGTGTGTCAGACACAGCAACAGCAAAGATAAGTTGTTAGTTCTGTCAGCTGTACTACTGCTTTTGTTGTTAACAGGGTTTGCATTTCTAGTGGAAGGGCCAGCGTGGTTTCCTGTGCCAGCAACTCCTTGTAGCCATAAGCGCTTGAAACTGATGTTTCTAAAAGAGGTGGGTTTGAATGTTCACGGCTGAACAAAACCACTGGCTAATAGTGTTTCTTTTTCTTCGTGCATAGAAAAATAGGAATTAAGTGACAGAAAAAATGATCATTCAGCTCCTTCATTCTACGTGCAAGATTATTCTTTTAAGCAAACGTTGTCTTTGCCTTCCTTTTGTATTGGTTTTAGTGACTTTATCCATCTTGCCTACTTGATAAAGCTCATCTGAAACATGCATTTGTGCTGTATACCCATCTATTTCAGCTTTTCACTGCTTGGCAAACATTGTTATGTAATTAACTCCGTATATTTTTCCTCTTCCAATTTTTTCTGGTATAAATTAGGCCATTCTCCCTTTCTATTTGGCAAGGGCATATTTTGTACTAATTGATATTACAGCATTAAGAGAAACTCCTTAGAGACTCACTGGCTCTGTGCCTAATTACCACCTACATGTTCTTGGTTAAGTGGGACATGAGCAACATCTTTTTGAGCACAGAGACATATAGAAATGTTCAGGGTTATTATTGAAAGGCAACTGCCCAAATCATAGTAACATACTTCTTTTTTTGTAAGTCAGGATCTTTCTTCATGCTGTCCTTTGAAAATAATGTTCACTCTTGCCTCAAATCAAAGACCACCACAAACTAAAGTGCTACAACAGGACAGAGCTAAGATAAGTTTTTCTTTACAGAAAAAGAGAGTGGGAAATTTATTCTAAAGTAAGAATTTTTTCTTAAAGGCTCTGAAGCACTGTTGAAACCATCAAGGGTTGGTTTTGGTTTTTTTTTTCCCAAGATTCTGTATCAATATTCCATTTTTCTAGAAGCAGTACAGCTGTGTTTAAGAGAGTATTTGCCAGTATAATTAAGGATATGAGGGATCAGATTCACTTGGGATGGGAACACTGGTCAGAGGGCCTTGGAGTGCTAATTTATAGCATAAGCTTGCACCAAATTGTGCCAAAATGGGAATCATACTCAGTGAACATCTCTAAATAATTTGAGGCAGCATCAGTTTAATATGAAATGGAGTGTTTGCATATGGTTCTTGACATTGTTCCCATACTGAAGTAGAGCAACAAGTTTAATTTTTATCCTAGGGCAAGTGCTTTGCAGAAAAAGCTGTCTGTATCCTGATAATGTAGCAATGGTGTCTCCTTGCTGATGTTTTTCAGCCAAAGAACACAGGCATTCAAGCGTACAGGCAAAAGTGATGTTATTGCAGAGAAGCTCTAGTAACTTTAACGGTTCTTAACTGAAGGGGAGTTTTTTAGATTAAATAAAAAAGTTTTTTACACGGGGTGGTGAAACACTGGCACAGGTTGCCCAGAACCCAGAATTATTCACAGTCAGGTTGGACAGGGCTCTGAGCAATCTGGTCTAGTTGAAGATGTCCTGACTTATTGCAGGGGGGTTGGATTAGATGGTCTTTAGAGGTGCCTCCCACTCAAACCATGCTGTGGTCCTATGATTGTGTACTTTGGTATTGGGCTTAGCTAGTACACTCCAATGGTACTGGTCCGATGGCTCTTTTTGTTCCTATGATTTTATCATTGGTAGCAGCATGATTGTTATTTCTACAAGCTTTAGTAAGCACCGTAAATTGATACCCTTACAAGTTGTGTTAACTCTAAATTCATGTTATCTGTAGGATTTGACTTGATTTGGTAATCAAGGTAAGTACAAGGTGAATGTAAAACTGAACGAAAGCTTTCCACTTAAAAATAGGATGCTTTTTTTGGGTAACATTAAGAAAAACTCTCTTGGCTATGCATAGAGGTGGTTCTCCAATTAAGAAAGGAATGTTCTTATTTGTATGGTTTTCGTAGCAGATAAAGTGGATTTACTCAATGCAGTGTGTTTTGAGCTATGTGATTCATTCACTTACCAAATACTTGTGGCCTGTCCTAACACTGTGCTTTGCAAAAAGTGAGCAATAGCTTGGTTTTATATGCATTAGGCATACTTTCTTATGGATCTGATGAACTCTTCCTTCTGTGCAGCCACTATAAAGTGTCTTGGCTTCTGTCCATTCACAGGGATCCTTGATAGAGTTCCTGCTAGGGAAGACTCTGCCCAGGCTGAGCAATGAGCTAAGGTGGGATTGGAAGCTACAGTAAATGAATTAAATTTAATTTTAAATTCTTCTTTCCCACTTTTCCTTGATGAGGAAGATAATGGTAGGGAGAGTCAACATAATATTAGGAATATTTTTTACTCTTTTCTTGTGAGACAATGCTTTCACGCACGTGATGTAATTTTGGGGGCTGTCCTGTGAGTTGGACTCGGTGAACCTTGTGGGTCCCTTCCAACTCAGGATATTATATGATTTGATGATTAATCCAGATTTAGCCAAGTGATTCAGCTCTATAAACATCTCTCTCTTGTACACACACAGTTGATGCTAGTGAAAGCTACAGCCCTGAAATTTGCCGACATTCCTCTGTATTCATCATGGATTGTTGTTCCTGGGTTTCAGCTTTCTTTATGGCTGTACTTTCCAAAAAAACTTTGAACAGACCCCACATAGGCTTTCACATTTTTTCCCCATTTTTTCCCAGGGAACACACTGCAGCTCATTGCTCCCATTTGGCCTTTTAGTTGAAAGGGGGTTTTCATGTGTTCATAATCCCCCTCAGCTTGGGCACCTGGTGTCAAGAAGAGAGAATAAAGGGTAAAGAGACATTTTGGTGGGAGGGGGAGAAAAAAGGCAAGACAGGAGGGAACATTGCAGGACAGAGAAATAAAAAAGACTGGGAGCAGGGCAGCAGCAATGAACTTGGCTTTTTATGGCATGGGTGGAGTAGACGGTGGAGTCCATGATAATTTTACCAGTCTTGGTAGTTTGCCACACTTGTTAGTGATGTTCTCAATGGGTCTTGTGGGGCAAAAAGTGAATAATCATATGCTATTAAAATGCTTTATGCAAAAATATCCTGAAATAGTCTACACAGAAACTCCTTAATTATTTGATTTCTGACATTTGAGTTAACCTTTGTATTTTAAAATTGAAAATTGATACAGAGAACAGCTTATTTCCTCTCTATTTTCTCAAAAAGTTGTCTAATGTAAAATTAATTATAAGCTGGCTCAATTAAATGTAGACCACGGCCCCCAACTTTTCCACTGACAACAGGAAAAGCATTGCAATAACCACATCATCTCTGAATGAGGGAAGGCTCTTCTGCTCCTACTGACAGCATCTGGAAACTCTATCAATAAGTACTTCATAAATATAGATGAAAATACCACTCACGTTTTTAATCTTTCTAGAAGATCTAAAGCATTTAAATTAAAATTTGCAGTTCAGATGATGTATCCCCACTTGGCAACTGTAAAATAGGTCTTCTTTTTAATATTCACTCCGGGGATATAGTGAGCAAAATAAGATTAAAGATATGATATTAAAATAAGATAAGATGTTTCTGAGGGTTGTGCTTTGTAGGCATGTTTGGAAATATTTGCTCTAATCTACTGAGACAATGTTTTACTACATATGAAAGATATCTTGAAGACGTGATTTAGGACAATGAGCATGCATTTTACATAAACATGTCTTATCCAGTAAAGACTGAGTATTGTCTTGAATTGATGAGTCTATTATCATGGCAATAATATAGATCATAGTAAAAAGATAATACAGGAAGAGAAAGCCAGAAGGATTAATCACTGCAGTCCAGAGGTGAGTTATTCTATATACCAATGAAGTTTTACAATGCAGACTGGATTTTTAACTGACTGAGTGTAAAAAAGTGTTGATTTGCAATCCCTGCAGCATAAATTGTACATTTCTTCATCAGTCAGCAATACTTTTATTACTATAATTATAGTCAGAGGCAGTAGGATTTTAGGCATCTTTATCCAGATGATAATTATATATTTATTACTCAAGTTTCTAATATTTATTTTGAAACAAGACATTCCTAAACATGCTTATCTGTGCAGGAACACTCAAGGCCTACCAGGAGTTATAAATGCACCATATATTGAAACACGGTGCTCTTAACAGCATCTGTTTGTCACGGTGTAGAGAAGGCTAAAGTGGGAGCAACTACAAAAGTGCTCTTGTTTGCTCAATCTGTCAGATATAAATAAAAATACCAGTGATGCAGATTATGTTCTGTATGAAAGATTAGTCCATCTTTCCCACTTGCTAGAGATTATCAGCATCTTTCAGTAGAGAAGAAACTAGCATGCAATGTTTTTAGTATAAGCAGAGAGGAAGAGTGAGCTGTAGTAAAATTCAAGTAGCAGAAAGGAGTTGTAAAAGTCAGAAAATAAGTGTTCTCTGCAAAATTCCTGTGAAATTGGCCTACCACGATCCTTAATTTCTCCACCCTGGAATTGACATCAGTATCAAGTTAGCAAATACTTAGTGGTTTCAGCTGAAGCATTTTAGCTGGACTGCCCTCGTTGAAAACATCATGTGATGATGAATAGCAGTTTTTGGAAATGAAGTGCAGTTAATTCGTAAATCTCCCCACAGACACCCTCTTTCAGACATATAGTAGCCGTGGGCCAGTATCTGCAGCAGAGTGGAATGCGTACGGATTCACAGCTTCACAAGTTTTTAGTGCAATTCCACATTTTCCTCCCCACAAAATTTTATGTCTTTTAAGTCTATTGTGTCTTAGAGTGTTTGAACTGTTCATGCTATTAGTTTTTTCTTTCCACACCTTCTGATAGGTGAATAGCTTTCTGTGTGGATCTTCATACATACTATTGCAATTATTAATGCTTTCATTGTAAGTGAACATTATTTATGAGATACTTGTAGAGTGATTTATTGCTTTTCAAGTATCAACAAGCTATCAGGTTTAGAAAGAATCATGTTTATATTCATTTCTCTGCATCTGTGATTGATGACATGACCACTGATGCTATGCTCAGTGTGGGGGAACACATTTTAGGGAATGCTGTGTCTGGCCAGATCTGGAGATACAGACCTTAGTCTCTGTCATCTTTTGTAAGAAGATGTGGGAGGAATGAACATACAGGGTCAGATTTGAGAGAAAGAAAAAGTGGTGAGGAATTCGCTACCATAATCTTGGAACAGAGGAAAGATTCTACCTTACTCTGAGCTTTTAGGCTGAATAGTGGGGGTTTGGTTTCTTTTTTGTTTTGTTTTGCCTTTTTTTTTTTTTTACCTTGTAAGATTTTGATTGATTTCATTCCTTTGTTATTTCAGAGTTTTGGTGCTTAAGAAAAACACTTATTTTAAAATATATTCTCTTAGTGGCATGCAAATTAATTATGCAGTATTTCAGAATTTATTTTGATACCTCATTCTAGTAATTATATATGTATATAAACAATGTGAGGTTTGGTTAATTATATTCAAGGAAGCTGAATTTAAAGTAGGCTGGGTAGAAGCCTGGAACCTGGGTGTCCTAGGAGGGTGGAGGGTTTGTCTGCTTGTCTGGTTGTAAGAAGCAGGGTTTAGTTAGTGTTATGGTCCATGTTGGCATAGTAATGGTACTTCAGTTTTTCAATATCTGGATAGCTCAGGAGCAAGAGTTTGCACAGGAAAGCTGGGGAGATTTCCTCCAGTTTTATTCTTCTATTTACAAAAATGGAATTCATAACAGCTACTCAGTTATGAAAATGATTGTGCCAGACTACTCATCATATTTCCCTGCATATGCATGTTAAAAAGCTTTTCTCAGTGAGTGATGAAGATGTTCAGTAGAGACCCAATTATCATCTGAGAAGATAAAGGAAGATGCTGAAGGAAAAATAATTTCAGTGTCAATTAACTGAGTTCTGCCGTGATGCTGGTATATCTTATTGAAAAAAAACCCCGTTGTTCTTGAAGGTTGGTTGCTAATACTATAAAAATTAACATTAGCAAAGTAAAACTTTCACTTTGAAAGACAGTGGAAAGTTTATTATTAATGATGATAACATTTTAAAGCAAGATTATAAAAGTGACGCTAAGCAATGGCAAGGCTATTTATTCCTTTGAAATTGGAAAGTAAAATTTTACCCCCAAAGTAAATGTACAGATTTGCTAATTCTTGCATTAATAAGAAACTTCTCCCATAAGAGTTGTAGATATTTTCTGGACATTTTTACTGTAAAATTCTAGTTTTGTACTGTGATTCACCAGAACAGGGTTTGGAGGAACTTTTTAGTTATTCATTGCTGCTTTAGGCTGTCAAATTAGAAATGTTTTCAGGCTGCTTCAATACTTGAGCAGAATAGAAGCAAGAGCCCCAGGTGGATCTTCCCAAAATAATCCTCTGGTATTGGTGTTCTAGTACCTTAGCACAGCTGACAAATGTTAAGTATGTTAATGGTGTTTTGCCTTTTTGTTTGGTTTTTGGTAAGTAGCAGCACTAGTATAACAAAGGGAATCTCTGTGGAATCATACTATATTGTATTGCTCCATGTGGAATATACTGCTGAAATGGTCTGCTCATACCATCACAGACTAATAAAGCTCATAGTGACATCACTGTCACTGGTCACTGTCCCTCTAGTGCCAGTTCCACTGGAGTTTTCAAGAGTAATGTGAACATCTTTAGGTTCAAGACTTGATCATATCATACTGCTTTATGTGAGGAAAAGATGTTCTCCGTAGAGTTATGTGTACGCGATTAAAAAAGTATGGTTTGAAAAATGCTCCCAGCAGTCTTGATTATACCTTTGCCTACTGTAACTGAACAAAATTGTAGGCACCTGAAATTTATTATGAGCATGGTGAAATCACGATGCCAACTCATAGCAGAAGGCTTTGACTGTAAGCCTCTACATCCTGAAGTTCTGCATATGCTGTATGCTTCATCCCATGGCTCAGGAAGATGCAGTCTCATCCAGAGACTCTGGCACCTCCACCTGGTACCAGACTAGAGTCAAAGTAGCAGTGGTGCTAGAGGCTCCTAGAAAACGTTCTCTTCTCAGATGCAAGTGGCTGCATTAAGTCAGTTCATCTGGGGTATTCTGACGGAGTAACTAGTATGGATGAAAGAGTAGGAGAGGGAGGATCAGAATGAACAGGGAGCTTCTGATGGCTTTATGTTGGCACTTCAGTGTAAGGAAAGACAGGAAGACTCAAAGCAGAAACAAAGACTGTGGATGCTAGCAAGGGCTAGCAGAGGAATTTTACTGTGAAGCTTGTCTTTCTCATGAGAGAGCAGCTAGAGAAATCTGAAAGCTCCTCTGTGGAAGCTTTCGTTCTCATGCGAACTGAATGAACAACAGTTTGAGAGACTGTAAACCCTTTCTGCACCTGCAAGTTGTTGTGAGAACTGTGAAAAGTATTTTCCTTCTTTAAGAATAATATTTGGAAATGGGTGTCTTACTGCTCAACCTATCACCTTGAGAGGTGGTGGGTCAATAGGCCAATCATGTAATTTCTCTTTTGCAAACCATGCTATAAAGGTTATGGGTGATTAAACGAGGTCACTTTGGCCATGTCATCTGACCTGGACTTATGTCGTGATTTTTGCTGTTCTCTGGGGGATAACAGCGACAAAAGACAAGCAGAAAGGGCTGACTCCATGTATGAGGTTTATAAAGGAGATATGTGTCACTGCCTCTTCCACCTGGCATTACCATGTGTGACAGAAAAAGATGGTGAAGGATGATAAAGTGCTTCATCAAGTATCCACCTGATGTATCTGCTCTTTGGAAACCAAAGATTTGTGGGATAGCTATCCTTGGAATTGCTGCAGTGAAAACACTTAATCTAGGCCTCAGATTTGAACTAGACTGAAGTAAAATCTGCAAAATGTGTATTGTGTAATTGCAGCAACTGCATTGTTGCATTGATCTGCTCTTACTGTACTGCTCTACTTAGTGAAGACATCTGAATGTAGGAAACCCCAGGAAATACTCTTTTCCTGGATTCTTTGGGTTAAAACACTAACCTGGGCTGCAGTTTTCTGTCCCTTCTGCACTGGAAAGCAGCAGCAACTCTGCTTTCCATACAACAGCTGCTCACCTTTCTTTCTTGACAGGCAGTCTTCCCTGTTCCTTTCATCTTTCCAGTACAGGAAATTCTCTTTTCCTTTCACCTGTAGCAGCAGCATCTTTTGTATAATCAAGTAGTCACTTTCCCTTACTTCCTTCAGGAACAGAATTACCTGTTACTTTTATTATTTGCTCTAAATTATCTTTGTTTCCCTTACCTTTCCACTCTGTCCAGAAATTTCCACTCAGCTCATGTGTTTCTGGCTACTGGTATGGAGCAGAAGTGGTCTGGAATGAGTGTTTTGCTCAAGTCAAACCTAAAAAGCCTGGATGCTGCTAGTATAGAGGCTGTGCTTTGGAGGAGACATCTTGCAGCCCAGTGAGACTCCCATCTGACTGACCTTTTACCCTCGGTGCCCCTCACACAAGTAGTCTGTCTGCCTCGAGAGCATCTGGTGCTTAAACAGATGTTCTGTGACTCTTCCAAGGGATCCTGTGCCAGATGGCAGGATCCACAAAATGGATCCCTGTCACTCTCACTCAATGTTATTGGACTTGAACACAAATACGATCTAAATGAAAACAGAATTAAACACTTTAGCTAAAAGATACACTATGCCATTTATTCTTTTACTAATTGGATGAACTCTTTGAATCAAGATTTTTATAATGTAAGTAATAACTGCCAACTCTTATTTTTATTGCTTTTATTGCCTCAGGCGAATATATTATTTTGATATTTAAATAATTGGCAACAGAAAGTTGACAGTTACTAGAAAAATTACAACTGTGAATCACCAAGTCAGACAATAGCTTTTTTTTTTTTTTTTTTAAGCAAGGCTGGGGGTTATAAAAGACTTCCAGATGTTATTTTGTTCATATCCCTCATCAAAAGAAAATATTCTGAGCAGGCTGGCCTGAACAGGTAGTATTTCTCAAATATTGATAATTAGAAATTCTTCCTGACATATCCCAAGGTTCACTAAGCACTCTCCCTTGAGTATGTTTGGTAATCTGAATCATTCTGCAGTCTACCCAAGAGCAGCAGGATCCTAAGTGGAGCTGGTGGCTCCATTTTAGTGCTGTTCATATGCTTTTACAGTGAGATGAGCAGCCTACACAGACCAGAGTTGCCTCGTGGATATGCAGGATTGTGCTTGGTACTGTAGTTATGAGGAAGACAGTGCAGATGGTAAAGGTACTGTGTGCCTAAAATTGAGTGCAAACTGTGATGGGAAATGCTTCATGAAGTTCAATTCATAATTTAAAAAGAATTATGTAGATAAGAATCTTGTCTTGGTAGAAACAGGCTTCCATCATCTGCTTTTTTCATGACAATTTACTTTGATAGACTGAAGATGAAAAGAGTGTGGAAACAATAAGCATTGTTATTGTTCAGTAGTATTTTGGTCATTAACTAGAGAATGTTTTAAAATTGGAAGTGATGGGAGTGCAGTTACCAAAAAAGCATTTTATCACAGTGTGCAGGGACATTTAAAGCCAGCTGGTATTAACATAGCAACTTTGTACAGTTTTACACAGTCTGCTTACACAGACGGCTCTAATGCTCAGTTTTACACAGTTGGCCCTAATGCTCAGAGTTCAGAATGTGTTTTTCTTTTAAGTGTAAACATCTATCTCACAACATATACAAGGCAGCTGGCGACTTGCTGGTTGGATGAACAATTGTAAGGCTTGTCTGAGAATAATCGCAGAATCGTTCAGGTCAGAAAAGACCTCCAAGGACATTGAATCCAACCCAACACCACCTTGTCAACTAGACCATGGCACAAAGTGCCACAACCAGCACTTTCTTGAAGACCTCCAGGGATGGCGACTCCGCCGCGTCCCTGGGCAGCATGTTCCAATGCCTGAGAACCCTTCCTGTGAAGAAATTCTTCCTGATGTCCACCCTGAACCTCCCTTGGCATAGCCTGAGGCTCTTGTCCTGTCCCTGGTTGCCTGGGAGAAGAAGTCAACCCCCACCTGGCTACAACCTCCTCTCAGGTAGTTTTAGGGAGTGATAAGGCCCCCCCTGAGCCTCCTTTTCTTCAGGTTAAACATCCCCATCTGCCTCAGCTGCTCCTCAGAGGACTTGTGCTCCAGACCTCTCACCAGCTTCATTCTCTGGACATGCTTCAGCACTACAATGTCTTTCTTGTAGTGAGGGGCCCAGAACTGAACACAGGATTTGAGGTATGGCCTCACCAGTGCCAAGTACAGGGGAATGAACACTGCCCTGGTCCTACTGGCCACACTATTGCTCGTACAGGCCAGTATCAGTAATAACCTAGTAACAACCAGGTAACGTGTTCTGTCAGGTATTTGCTAAACATCTTCTACATAAATGCCATTTAAACTTTTTTGCTGTTAAAACAAAGTTTTGCTGAAAACTCAGGATGGTGGGGACTGAACTCCATGAGTGAAGCTGTAACAGAAGTGTGTCCATATCTACATTAACTTTATCATCGAACCCGAACACTTGCACATGCTGTGATTTTGATAGCACTGCTCAGAATTTCAAAACAGATCAAGTCATAGCACTAAACTTGAGGCTTTGGTCTTGATCCCATTCTTGCAGCAGTACATGATCAACTGAAAACTATGTTATAATACTGGTTTTAAATTGAGCCACACCAAGATTTACTTTTGGAATATTAAGTTAGTGCTGCAATGTGCATATACCTTACAAAATATTACCGTGCCCTGGGTAAGCACACTACTCCACTATTTCAGAAAGCTAAAACTTTATCATCTTTTTGTGGTATTATAGAATGAAATTACTGAGGACTGTTCAGCAACATACAGTATCTCCACCCATATTCTTGTTTGCACTGTAAATGCCACATTTTTGAAGCACACACACTCCAACTTAAGCAAGCAGGACTGTGTTTTATATGACATGGAAGAGTAAACACCTCTATGCAAAATAACATTCTAAAAATTATAAGAGAAGTCTGTTAAGAGGTCTGTTAAGAGAGCAGTGAGGATATATGTGTGCAGTGATTTCACTGGTGCACTGAGATGGGTTATGTAGCTGAGAACGGTGCTGCTTAGAAAGTATGACAATAAAGTCCATTGTGCTTTTGTATTGGTGTTTTGCCCTCAGTTTTGCTTCATATTCTGGTAAATGCTGACAGTTATACCTGCAGGTTGATGCCTGTTACAGCACTGTCAGGAATGTTTTTCAGGTTGGATGTCTTGAGATCTGACCAAGGATCTTAAACTGAGGAGTAGGAAAGAACTGCATAGCCAGTGGAAGCAAGGACAGATAGCCTTGGCAGTGTACAGGGATACAGTTTGGATGTGTAAGGATAGGATCAGGAAAGCTAAGGCACATATAGAACTGGACTTGACAAGGGATATGAAAAATACTTCCTGAGAAATGTTCCAAACTTTGAAGTATAGGGAAACAAGGTATGGCATAGAAGAGTGGAGTTTCTTCCCTCCAGTGTGTTTGTCTGCAATTTGAAAACTTGACTTCAGGCAACTTGGAAGTGCTCTGTTGAATAAGGATTGGTAGCAGGGGTTGAGCAGATTGAACTAGAAAATATTTCTTCATTAACAATTGTCTTTGCCTAACTGAATGGGTGTGATAGGTATGGCTTGCGAATAGACCCAATGAACTCATGCAGTTACAGATAAAGCAGCTGACAGTTTTGGAGCTTTTTTGTTCATTTGTTAAAATGAACTTTTAAGTGAACTGGCAGTATCTGTGAGTTACATAGAGTATGTGTCATTTATCTGTTGCTTCACTGTATACCTTCCATGAATTAAGCAACAGTATCTGGCAGGCATGTTTCATTTTTCTGATATGCTGTCTTTCATTTATTAAATCTAGGCATTTAGCAAATGCAAATGAGATTAATGTTATGTTGACCCTCACTGAAACTTATGGAACTTCTCATCTTGATTATGCTCAATTAGGTGTTAGGACTCTTAAATGTTTAATTGTCTTACTTTATCTTGGGGGATTGGTGTAATAAATACTGCAAATGGAGACTTGTAATGTGCAGAGCCACTCCTTTTACGGACCACAAGGAAGAATGGAAACTTTTTCCAGTTTAAACAATTTTAATTTGTTTTATCTCCATCCTGTTATTGGTATATTTCAAATTCCACTGCATTCTTACTGAATATAAATATTTAGTTCTGTGTTTTCAGTTACAAAATTTTCTACATACAGACAGTTTATGAAAGTTGGAAAAATAACACAACAGAATGTAGTTGTAAAAATACATTTCCTCTAAGAATTCTCATTTTTTTAATATAAACTAAACCACTGTATATTTGAACTTAATGCTTTGCATGGTAGAACTTTCTTTGCTACACTGAACTACCTTTGGAATCAAGTAGTCTGGCATCTGAATTTCCTTATGTTTGCATAATATACAAAGTTCTGAACAAATTAATTAAATTGAAGACAGAAAATCACAGGTTTTTAAGAAAATACCTGTTACTTAACCTGTAGAACTTTTACACAGACACTCAGTAAATGGGAAATTGGAAATAAACCTGCAAGAGAAAGGCAGGCAGAAAATACAAGCCTGTTTTAATGAGGAGCTATAGCAACTGCTCTGAAGTACAATTTAAACAAACTCCAACCTCTTCTTACGTATTATTTGTAGCAATTTAAATCTATCAAGTTCTATTGTAATTTTCTCTTCATGAGTGACAACTAATGCCGGCACAGAAGTACATATATTTTTATGATGAAAAAACACTTTTTGCAATATACAGCTTTTCTTTTCAGTGACTATTCAAGTAGTAATTTCATAAGTTACCTTTTATCACAACAGACGAAGTGCAGCGTTTATGAAAAATAAGAATCTGTGCGACTTAGTTTGGTGTTTTGCTGCTTATATGTGTATATCAGGTTATATGTGCCTTTAGAAAATAATTTTTTAAGTACCCCTCTTCCACACAAGAATTTTTCTCTGCTAGATGAGGTTTTCTAACAAATACAAGCTTCTCTATGGTATCTTAAAAAGAGAAAATAATTTCTTTTCATATTGTGGATTATTTGATTATTACATCCAGGTATGATATCTAAATAAGTTGTGGGTGTTAGGCTCCTGATCTGAATCACTTTATAAGAAAGGAGAGGTTCATTTATATCTTTAAAGGGGCATGAGGGGAAAAAGCTTCCTGATTTAGCCATCCACTTTAGTGCAGGTAATGTTAGAGTGGAATAAGTCAGACAACTTAGTATACAGAGTTTGAGTAGATTTTAGGTTTAGCCATTCCATGTTTAGCAGTTTGTCTCTTCTAAAAGCAGAGTATATCAGGATCATAGTGTCAAACACATGAACTACGTGAATCACAGGTGTCCTTGGATTTGGAAAGTTGTACTTCTGGACTCATGCACCTTTTTCTGTCCAAGATCTATTGAAAACCGAGAAGTTTTCTGTGAATCTGTGTCTAAGTCTGGTATATTTTTGGATTCTGTCATCTAATGTAGCCGTGAATTTTAGTAACTATGTTAAGAGCTGTTCTCCCATTGCCTGGTTTTGTAATTCTGACTTTCTTGTGGATTGTGTCAATCTGGTTGTCTGATTTTGAAGAAAGCTTTTGTAGCTACATTGCTCCTTCATCCCGATCAGCACTCAGAACTGCATATGTTGTACAGAAGGATATTTAAAAAAACCTTTCTTTTAAAGCATTTTCCGTATATGTCAGATCAAATTATTACATAGATTTGTTAGGGATTATTTATGAGTTGTATCAACTCAGCATTAATCCTTTAACTTACTATTGCAAACTATTCTGTTCTTGGGCATGGAATAAAAATTAAGAAAAGAATTCTTATGAAATAAAGGCGATCTGTATTCCAAAGTTGACTTTATTCTTACTATACATCAATTGATCTATTAACCTGTTTTATGAATAATCACATGCACGTTATATTATCCTTATTGGTAAATTCTGCTGTCATTCAGTCGCTGTTGATACATGTATCCCAGAAGGCTCTAGTTCACTGTTACTTTCAGAACCTTTCATATTAAGTAAAATATGAAAGAGTACCTCTGACCTGTTTACAAGCCAGATTTCTCACTTTTTTTAATGTTGCCTTTAGAATCCGATTCTTACTTTTACTTTTATTTATGTAATTGTACTCTATAGTTTGCTCATTTAAGCTTCACAATAGTGTTCTACCTTCTGGATTTTGTTCTTTACTTTTCATGTGATGTCTGAAGCCACAGTTGAAAAGCAGAATTTGCCAAGGAGAGAAAACAATAGACAGGTAGCAGAAGAGGTGAACAAAATGCACTTTAGATGAACACATTATTCATGCTGATTTCTCCTTCTGGTGGCTGGTATTTGAAGATGTAGTTGAAATTTTTTATAGTAGAAACAAAGGTATGCATTTTACATGTTTTATCAAGACTATTTTAAAATATTTTGGAGGTACAGATGCTTGTCAATAATGCTTTGTCTTAAAACCAATAAGATTTGGAATCCTAGATTAAGTACACTGTGGATATACCTGTGACAAATGAGCAATTCATATCAGACATATTCACAGCCTTCCCAGAAAGCTGCTGTTCTTGGGATGCCACCAGAACCTTGCAATGCACTGGCCAGAAGCCATTCTCAGTTATCGTACCTGAAGTACACGATGTGTGATGTCAGAAAGTACATATCTACCCACTGTAAAGTTAAGTGAGTTTGTTATTGCCAACAGCCTCTGCTGGGACTTGGTCTCATCCAGTGAAATAGATGAAACCAAGTCTTGATGATCTGTTGATGTTGAATCTTGGATGTGTGTCTCTACATAAGGTGGGACTGGCAGCCTGGGCAGTAGCTAACTAATCTGTTCTGGTGATTTGTGATGCTTTTTGTGCTTTTTGCAGTTCTTTCAAGAGAAGGAATTGATTCAAAAATAAACTTTAGAAGACTCTACAAGTAACAAACCTTAAATGCAATTGCAAGTGACACAGCAGTTTGAATTACCTGACTGCAATACATGGATTCATGGACTGTCATTTTTAATGAATGCATGCAACTAACCTTCTTGAATTTTGACTGTTTGGTCATGAATGAGCACTATTCTGTAAATCTGAACTTCAAAAAAATCTAGTTTTTAGGTTCTAAGTCATCAAATCAGATCATACTAGTGATTAAACATTGTAAACAGTGGGTGCTGGCAGAATCTCACAATCATGCAATTGTTCTGCTTTGTAATGCTGCTTATGAGACTTTTCTAGTTATTTTCATCTGAACTGTATTTTTCTTTGCCTAACACTATAAGAAATTGAAAATTAACTGATAGCAACTGCTGTTATAAACAGCTTCAGGCTATTTGATAAAATTAATGTCCTGGAGCTGGTGTGCAATGACATCATTCACAAATCAGTCTATTGCTTGTTTTCCTTATTTTGAAGTTTATTTTCTGTTTTATATCAGTAATATAATCCAGGCATTTTAGTCCAAAACAGTACTTCTTGGGTGGTAAAACTCAATAGGTATTTAGTCTCATGCCTTATAAATCTACTAGAGACAAATTATAATTGTCTTGAAATACAATGCTTGTCATAACTTATTACAGTTTATGTATTATCTATTGTGTAAATACAGTATTGGGTCCTTTAAGCACATACTAAAGTCAAAGCAGAATATAACATCACAGTGGCCAACACAAGGACCCAGAGAATTGTCTGGTGTCCATGGCAGCTTTCTCAGAACATTATCAGTTAAGCACAATAGAGGATTGTTTCTACTGACTGTTTTGGCTTTAGAGCTCCTGGTATTTACTGACTGCAGAATATGAATTTGGTTGCCACATATTGAGTATTAGAAAAGAAAATGTTTCACTGAAAGAGTGGTCAGGCATTGGAATAAGTTGCCCAGGGAGATGGTGGAATCACTGTCTCTGGAAGTGTTCAAGAGATGTCTGGATGTGGCACTTGGGAGATACAGCTTAGGGGTGATTATGGTGGTGCTGGGTTGCTGGTTGGACTTGCTGGTCTTGAAGGTCTTTCCAACCTTGATGATTCAGTGATTTATTTACTTAATATGATGGTGGTTGCAGAAACAAGGATTCATATACAATGCTTTTAAAATATATTACTTCCCTAAATGCATCCTTATGACATGGAATGAATTCAGAAAAGTTTTGGGAAAGATGATTTTTTGCATAATTACCATTTATTTTATAAATAGCTCTGAATGTGAAAATATGTTTTTTCTGATATTTAGGTTGATGTTTAAAGATTTCCTGATTAATCATTTTAAATGTCATTACAAAATTATAATTGTAATTGCCCCTAACTGATGTTTATTACCATTTTATACAATGGCATTTTTTGTTTTTGATTCTGTTTGAACAAATTAAATCTAGTATATACTCACAAGGCTTTGAGATTGGTCATAAAGAAATACACAAAAATTAAAATTGACACTTCAAATTTCCATTCTAGTAATAGAATCCTATAAAACTATATTGGAAAAATTGAAATATTTTAAAGGAAAAATATGTCAGACAATGTACTCTCAGTAGGAATAATATTCTTGGCATATATATTGCAAGTATAAAAGATGTCAATAGTGAGTTTAGACTTAATGACTCTCTCTATAGAAGCGAGATCTGTGTCGTGAAAGTGTAGATTTTGGAACTCATTGCTTATGTTTTCCAGGATATTGGTAAGAGAGAAAAGCTTTGAAAAAAAAATTCAAAAATTTCAGGGAAGTGGAAGACAGGAGGTTTTTTTCTACTACATGTTTTCCATAAGGTTGTCTAGTTTATATACTGTAAAAATATGTCCTGCACCATTAATGGTATAAGAAGAGTAAAATCGCTGGGGCATGAACACAAGAATATTTTTTCAGATGAGGGTTAGTCTAAACAATTCAGGAAATCCTTTCTGCTAGTATCTGATCTGGTTATAGGAAAGGGTATGCAGAAACCAGTAGGAAATAATCAAAAAGCAGTAACTGAGAAAGGATTTTTAAGTCTTATCTTTGGGCTGGAACAAGTCCACAGACAATCTCAAGCACAAGACACACTCTTCTCCTAATGGACCGTGAAGGCAACGTATAGCTGTTAGATTTGCTTGACTGGGGGAATGGAATCTCATTTTGAGCATATAAAAGGGTATTAAGCAGCAAAAGTTAATGCAAAAGTTCTTACCAGGTAAGCTTCAACTAAATAATGGAAAGATAATCTCAGTAGTTATTGTGAAGGGGACATTGTGACTGAGGACAACTGGGAGTGTCAAGAGATGAGGCTGTGTCATGTCTGTACTGCTGCAGACATAATTCTGCTGACTGAATAGGCAGCAGATTTATGGAAGCAGAACATGCAGGGTAAAAGCTGAGGCCAAGAGCAGGCACAAGGGAATACAGTTTGCTGAAGACAAAAGAGATATTGAATGAAGAGAGGAATTAGTGGAAATGGAGTCAGAGATTACTTCTTTTGTCCGGAGGAAACTTCTAAAGCATATCCATGAAAAGCCAAACCACACATTCATCTAATCGATACAGGCTGAGGAGATGAACAATGTGAAATCAGTGCCCATGTAAAAAGATACGTGCACTTCTAAATGCAGCTGTGAACTTGGAAGCAAATACTGAAGCTGGAAGGAAAAAAAAAAAAGTGAGTCAAAGTCAGAGAAAGGGTAAAAGTTGTGCTTTCTAGTTGAAACTAACACGTAAATTATTTGAACAGAAGAACTGGTTTTTAGTTCTGGATAAGGCTTAAACAGAGCTACATTCCTTTCCTTTTTTACCAAACAAATCTATGACATAATAACTCTGTAGGGTCTCATAACTGAGCTCACATGGTGAGTGCTGGGATTCATATCTGTGCCATCCAGTGTTCCCATCTGACTAACTGACCATTTCATGAGTATTATTTCCTTGGTAGCTGTGGATACCAAGACCAGAACTCCACAAAATTAAGCTACTACATTTCCCTTAAACATAAATGTTGTTATTATAATACAGTTTCTAGAAAAAAAAAAATTGACTTTTTAAAATCAATTTAAAATTCCTAGACAGTATTACGTCCAGGATCTGTACTGGTTGGATGCTGTCAAATTGTTGCTATGAGAGTGGAAGCCACTTAGTGTTTTGCTTGCTTTCATTTTTGACTGTTATATTCAGAGAATAATCCAACAATTTTGTTAAATTCTCTAGACTGTTCTTCAGTTTGTTTTAAATATTGTTCAAAATTAGCATATTTTAAAAAACTTTAGACATTTTGCAAGTGAGTTATACAAGTATCATGATTATCATGATTCTTGCATCACTTCTAAATATTGGCAACAGTAATATAGATGGGTGTTCAATTTTTATAGGGAAAGGTGAGAGCCAAAGCCATTTCACATGCAGGCTGTCTACAAGACAGTCTACAATGTCACTTTTACTACCTTATTATTTTGGAAAAATGGCAATCCATTTTCTTCTGAAAAATACTAGTGCCATCCATCACCGTGAAAATAACATTGGTCACTTGTTCAGCCCATGGATTTCAATTAGCTTTGGATGACTCAAATTTTAAAGTGAGGACTGAGTGATGTGACAAACTCTTACATATCAGGTTTAATCGTGCCCTTGGAAACGGCCATAAATGGTTTCTTAATCAAATACCTATTACAGAACGTACTAGGGAGAACCAAACTTACCTATGCAGCCAGTCACAGACATATTTTAAGTTGCAAGTAGGCACAAGATGGTTTTAGGATTTTTTAAAGGGAACTTTGGTAACAATTTAGTTGAAAGTCTTAAAGGCTGTAAAACATAGTCTTTTCTGTTATGCAACTCAAGATACTACATACCTGAGGAATAGTCTTAACACTGAATGCTAGTCTCAGAAAACCAGATGTGTTCATAGCTAACAAAATATTTCATATGCCTTATTTTTAATAAAATATCTTAGTTATAGAGTAAAATTAATCCATCTGCTAAAGCAGATCTCATTCATTTTTTTATTCTTTTTTTATTCTATTTCTTGCTGTTTCTCTTTAAAGCTTTAAAATAGCCTTTAGTCTAAGAGCACAATTTTTTTGTTATTTTACAAGAGTTTTATCACTTGGATATATTTTCATTTTGAGTGCCTTTGTTTGTATATAGACAGGCTATTGTGTTACATGATTTGGGCAGATACTTGTTGGCAGAGAAGAGAGAGAAGCCTGTCTTGGCAAACCCTGACTTTTATGTAAGAGAACATCTGTGAGCTCTATCTTTGTGGTGTAGCTGGACCCTCATAGCCTAAGAGAAAACTAGTATCTAAAAGCAATCACATCTGTCCTCTTACAACTATAAGGATTATACATTTTGAGTTTAAGGATAAGGATTTACTGGTGAACCCTGAGGAATGCTATTAATGGCTTTATCTGTTTGCCATGGTTTTGCTACAAGGCAAGTTATGTGCTCTTGTCTGCCCTCCTACCACTGGGCTTTACTCAAAGTGTTTTTTTGGAAACTGGTTATTTACCCTCCAGCTATGCCATGGTTTAATCAGTAGCTAGTGGTAGGAGAGATTCCTCCATTTGATTTAACAGTAGAGGGATGATCAGGTGAGGGGTCAGACTCAGAACAGCCATCACAGCAGGAGCATTAAGGTTGGAAAAGACCTCCAAAATCAAGTCCAACCTTTGACAGAATATCACTGTGCCCACTAAATCATATTGCAAAGTGCCATGTCTACTAATTTTTTGAACACTTCCAGGGATGCTGACTCTACCACTTCCCTGGACAGCCTGTTCTAACTCTTAACCATTGTGTCAGTGAAAAAAGTTTTCTTAATATTCAACCTGAACCTCCCGTAATGCAACTTGAGGCCGTTTCCTCTTTGTCCTGTAGCTGGTTGTCTGGTAGAAGAGTCCAACCCCTACCTGGCTACAACCTCCTCTCAGGGAGTTGTAGAGAGGAAATGGCCTTACTCCCATCCACGCTTCCATGGGAAGATATGGTGCTTGCCATTCCTCTTGGCTGCTCAGTGAAAACTGAGTACTTTGCCACACGGTTTCCTAGTGTGTTTTTATACTTTCCTGCCCCACCTGTTGGATTAGGTGCAGACTGTTCACTGCTGCTTTCTGAACCTCTGCTCACACCAGATTTTAATTCCTCTAGGATTAATTATTCAAAATTCATAAGCTCCCACCATTGCTTAGCTGAAAACTTTAAGAAGGACAGATGCATTGACTTTAGACTATGGATTAAGGATGACAAAGAAATAAAGAATAGAGAAATTGAGAGTTTGGAGCAACATTTTCAGAAATTATTATTATTATTTCCTTGTACCTACTGAGTAGGCATTCATTCAGTTCATGTCCAAGAGTGCTGTTCAGATAAACTGTCCAGTCTTAAGGGAGTAGGTAAACATTGTGCAGGCAAAATACATGAAGGGAAACAATAGAGTGCACATGCACTTTCTCCATTCGCAGGAGTTTTGAGTGTATTTGAGCATACCTGTGCTTAGAGGTACTTTGCTCATGGAATCATTCAGGCTTGCAAGAAGTTTAAGTTCCTTTTCTACTTATTATATTCACTGTGTGAAGACTGCTTTGGAGCTGGGAACAAGTTTGTGTTTTGTGCAAAAGAATGTTGAGAAAAATCAAAATTACTGTGAAATTGATGTGTTCAAACCTAATATTGGTGTGAGAGACAAAGGGAATAAATCTTATTACTAAATTCTGTTGTAACTTGTTTTACCCCTGATGACTCCTCTCCTCGTACTCTCCAAGGAGAGATGTCACCTCATGTCCTTGTAACCTTTTGTCTCATTTCTGGATGCTTTTTCATCAATCTGTGTTGGGCTTTTTTGTTGTTGAAGTTTTTGGTTTGGTTTCTTTTTTTTTTTTGGTTTGGTTTGAGTTCTTTTGTTAAATGTAAACTAGCTTGGCCCTACATGAAAGTCTTGAATTGCAAGGAATTTATATTTTTGCATTCCAGTAGGCTGTAGAGCCTCAGTTGTAGACAGGAAAAGACAGAGATGGACATAAACTATGCCTTATTATCACAGAGATGTGGTCTGAGTGATAAGATGAAAACTGTAGGATGGACATTCAGATGTGATTCAAGGATGTTTTCAAATTTCAGTGTGTAACTTACACATGAAGTTTTTATGATTTATTCTGCAATCAGTCCCTCCTCACAGAATGATGAGATGATGCAACTTGAGAGCCACTTTGCATGCAACTAGCTAGATTCAATTAAGAGTATCAAATTAGGGAAATCTGCGATATCAGATGACTAACAATGAGCTTCTGGACAGCCACTCCCTCTCACTGTGTCTTACTGCCCAAAACAGTGACATTTGAATCACTTTAAAGCTGTTTTTGAAATTTTGAGAGAACAGTTTAAAACCAGTTGCATATTAGATCTCCTGTAGCAAAATACAGTTTAAAGTTGAAATTCAGTCTCTGCAACTGCAAAATAACCAGGCTTGTCATACTGTCATTACTTTGGTTTGTATTTCTGTAACCAGGATTGGAATGTGGCCTTTACCCCACTGAACTGATTTTATCATCCTAAAACTTTGGAAGCCACAAGGCTGGATGTGCACAATAGCCCAGCACATGTCTATGCATACTTTGTCCCTCAGTATCTCTTGGGTTTTGTTTTCTTCTTTCCCCAAAGGAGAATTTTTTATTTTGTTTTTTGGAAGGCCATACAGTTGTTCCTCTGAACCATCTCAAATAAATTATCTGTATTCAAAAGGAATGTTTCCAATCAATTAGTTACTGCAGCCGTGTGCTTGTATTTCAGATTATTCACGGTCTGTAGGAGTTGTATAATGAAGATTTTAATGACTGAATGTTGGCATGTGTCCATTTAAATGAATGGACACATACCTCTTATTTTGGAGATCTGGATGTCTATTATGCTTAATATTACATATGAAGTTAGCACATATAGAAGGGAAAAAAATGTGCTTTAGACTTGGAAAAAGGAAAAAAATGCTCACATTTCCTCTGCATTTATTTTTAGCACCCCCCAGGAGATTCAAATGCATCACTCATTCTTTCCAAAAACCTTACCATTTTGTTACAGTCACTAATTTAAAGTTGCCCAATCTTTTTATAAAACACTGGTAGTCACAATCACAAATTGTATGTCACAAAGTATATGAAACTGCTGCAGCACATTTGGATGCAAAATTCTGTAACCTGGGATAGCTAAAGCATTTCATGTCTTGTACTGCTTATTAGCAACTTAGATGTTTGTGAACTACTGTGTTCATTTGTTTTCTTGAGAAGTGACACAACCAATCTAATGTCAAATTACATCTGTCAATGTAATATGGTATAGCAAGAAAAAACCTCTAATATTGAAATCTACTGTGTTAAATATACCATAGATATGTATTTTTTGCTTGTGGTACAAGTTTACTGAAGAAGTGCTGTATTGTTTTCTCTGTCCCCATTGGGTAGTTTTTGTAATTTTTTTGTAATTTATTTTTTTCTTTCATAATACAATTACACTGATGACCCCAGATCTCACTGGGTAGAAATGTCCTATGTGCTTCTTTGAAGATCTTTTTTAAAGTTATTTATTTCATCTGCAGTATATGATGTAGTTTACCTATCAGACAGAGCCTCTGACATTGATATAATCTCACCAGATGTTTAGAAGTGGTGTATTTTTTATATTTTCAGGGTTGAGATAGTTGGGTACCTAAACTTTTAACTGTGTTTTTTCCTTTTCCCCCTTCTGAACTGCTCCCCCATCACTTCTCTCTGTCTTCTCTGCATACTCATTTTTGTCTTCCTCCTTATTGCCAGCTAGGGCTAAAACACCAGTCATCAAGTGAAACAGAGCTTGAAAGTGCTGCATTTCTCTGTTTATAATTGGAGAAAACCAGCTAATCTGTGCTGAACTGCTTTTGCATTGCTACTAGCTAGCCCCACGTGTCAAATGCAGTCGTACAGATCTGTAGCTGCTCTGCCTTTGCTTGGTGCCTGGAGAACTGCAGCAGTCTGTAAATGATTTGCATGATTGGGGTGTTATGTTTTGTAGGAGGCCAGCACCTCTTAACCCATTTTTTCTGCATCTGTGTGTGTGGTGGGTCTGCTCTGTATTCCTGGCTAGCTGCAAACCTTAGTGCTGCAGCCTATCAAAGTATTCATAGACTCTCACAGTGGAACAGACAGCAGAGAATCCACCACACAAACACACTGAGGGAAATGCTGTCATAACTTCTTCACAAGGGGAAGCACAGGGGCAGGCACTGCTCTCTTCTCTCTGGTGACCAGTGACAGGACCCAAGGAAATGGCCTGAAGCTGTGTCGGGGGAGCTTTAAGTTGGATATCAGGAAAAAGGTTCTTCACCCAGAGGGTGGTTGGGCACTTGGAACAGGCTCCTCAGGGAAGTGGTCATAGCACCAAGCCTGGCAGAGGTCAATAAGTGTTTGGAAAATCATAGCACCAAGCCTGGCAGAGCTCAAGAAGTGTTTGGAAAATGTTCTCAGGCACATGGGGTTATTTTTGGGGCTGTTCTGTGCAGGCCCAGGAGCTGGGACTTCAGTGATCTCCTTGGGGCCCTTCCAACTCAGGATAGTCTGTGATTCTGTGATTCAATATGTTGCTGCTATGTGGAAGGCTTAAATCCCACTTCCACTTGAATTTATTAGTGCAATCAGATTGATCCACAACTTTCTGAAAACAGAGGAATGACTTGCTACAGCTTCAGTCGACTTCAGACAAATCTTAGATTTTCAGCAGGTTGCAGAGTGCAGGTTGTCAGAGAGGAAAGCAAGGTTTCTGTGCCTCAGGAGCATTTCAGTTTTCCTGTATTGATGACAAGAATAATATTTTCCTTCCCCTTAAAAACTCTTATGGTCTTTTTTACAAGGTTACCAGAGTGATACCTCATAGATCCTCTAGGTAGCACAGTAACATATATTAACATGAATACATTTCATACTATAGAATTATTTGTAACATACTGTATTAAGAGACCACCTCAAACACATAATGTAGTTTTGCAGGCGACCACATCTGTTAAATGGCCTATGTCTGCCAGTACTTTTGTACCAGTCCCATACAGGTGGCAGAACTGGCTGCTAGCTCAAGCATTAGGTAGCTTTTGGAGCAACTTAGAGGGCAAGATGGTTGACAGGCATTAGGATGTCACTGCTGGCGCACTCACTCTTGCCAAGAGCTTCAATCAGATAGTGGTAAGTGCTGAATGAAAACGCTTGCATAAGCTGCAGTGATTGAATGTGCTGAAAGTGTTCTTCATAACAAACTCTTCAGAGAATTTTTTTGGTCCAGGAATTTTTATTGATCATTCGGCATGATCATGCTAACAGTGTTTTTTACAGGGGGAAAAAAAGATTTGGAGAACTGAAGAAGGGAACTGAACCCTGGTCACCTACATGCTGTAGAACATGTAGATAATGGAGCTGTTTTAAACCTGCTGATTTAGGGTGAATCTGTCTATTCTTATCATACTAGAGAACAGAATCCTATTTGAGTTTTTGTTTGTTTGTTCGTTTGTGCTGTTTTGTTGGACTTTTTTTAACAAAAGAGTGACATTTACCTTTGGATTTAAATCTGTGAATCTGTGCCGGTTTGAACAAATTTGGAGGAAAAGGTTACAACCATCCCTCCCCCACCAGGTTCGGGAAAAAAAATAATTTTCCTCGGAGGAAAGTGAAAGAGATAAAAAAACTATTTATTTAAAAAACAGACAGCAAAGGGATAATAATGCTAAATAATAAAACCTCTCACTGTGGAAAGAAACCTGGGAAGATTTCAGAGTCCTTCTGTAGGAGTAGTGTCTCTCCTCCTCCTCAGAGCTGGGTCGTGAGCCCACCTCTAGGGCCTTGGTGGAAAATTCTCCCGATGTGTTCTGATGTTGAAACAGTCCAGAAGAGAAGAAGGGAAAAACCAAAGTCCCAGGAAAACAAAGTTCAACTCTCTGTCTCCCTCCTGAAAAAAGGAGCCAAAAGCTGGCTGAAAAGCAAGAAGGGTGCTTCCTCCACTCTTGCTGCTGCAGAAAGAGAGGAGTGTATCTGTGTCTTTGAACAACTGCTTTGAAAAGTTCGCTCGGTTTTTTCTCTCTCCCCCCTCTCGGGCTCACTTTGAAGGCACAGAAAGGCACAAAATTAATTTTTGGGCATAGAGCAGTGATAAGAGATACATCATAAAGTCACCCCAAGACAGAATCTTACATGAAAAGATAAAAGCAAAAGCACTAGAGACTTATAATCCTCACAGTCTCCAGAAGATTTAAAATATTTGTTTCTTCTCAGAGTATTCACACAGTCATTTTAAATGTTGATGGCGCTCTATTTTCTTTGTATAAACTATAAGAAGCATGGCTGATCAAAAGTACGAGAGAGAGTTACAGTACAGTTTCATGTATTTATACACAATTTATCCAGGTTTGGGTTGATTAGCATGAATGTATGACCATTTAACTGCAGGGAATTAACTCACATCTATCAGAATTCACTAATTAATTGGTCTGCTAAACTACATTAGCACTGTGACAGCATGGTTCTTCCAGTGCCACATCACCTTTTTTTAATCCTCATTGCATCCTCAGTGTATAGATTTCAAATTTATATTTTGAGGAGTATCCACTAATGAAAAATTGATTGCATTTTCTTAGTTCAGAAAGGAAGGCTATGTGTACAGATGTTCAATTGTGAACCTGCTCGAGTAATTTTGAGCCCAGCTACCTATCTGAACTCAAGTGCTACCTTAATTACTTATGTATTACTTGAAAGGAAACCTAAAAATATTCAGAGAAATACTTCTCTTATCTTTTAGAATGATCTGCATAGCTAGCTTCTTATTGAGATAAATTGTTGCATTGATATTATGTATGAGATAACACTTACCAATAGATCCTTTGGCACATGGATTAAAAAATGTGATGTGGAAGAATTTTAAGAAGTAAGGAGACTTCAGATTAATTTGTACTATTACTGAAATGGAGGTTGCTTTAATATGTTGATGCATGCCAGTACATACCTTGAGGGGAAAAAAATGCTTCTTTGTGAACCTACTGATGAATTCCTCATGGTGTGATTAAACAAGAAACCATGTTAGATCATTGATTTCTGCTAGTGGAAGAACCTCAGTCCATCTTCAGAACAACTGTTTGAGTTAAAAGTATTAATTGAAGAAGAAAATTTCAGGTATTGAGGTTTTTGAGGCTAGATTCTCCACTCAGTTTCTCTGAGTGCAAATAAAACACTCAGTATATGATGTCAGGTGCATTTTGGAGGGACCTGGTATAGCCTTTGTATAAATTGCAGCATTCAGTGGAGTTTTAAATTACCAGCAGCTCCTCTTGTACTGCCAATATAGTCTTTTTCAAGATGCTTGCCAGAACAGAGACTGTTTCAGCACTTTTCTCTTCTTCCCCTGTCTCCTGGTGTACCTGGTGTGCACCAATATCCACCCTGTGAAAAGGAGCAGTGGGCATGAGTTCCTTTTGCTGGCTCCAGCCTTTTTCCATAAGGTGGCAGAAATGTGCAGTACAGCACAATTAATGTCTTCTAGTGTGGTTCATCTCTCTCTCCTCTGTTTTGGTGGGAAAGGTGTCCACAGAGTAGTTAATCTTTATTTTTTTATTGACTGTGCTTATGTGGTAGCAACATGGGATTTGTGCCTCAGTGTCGGGGGCACTCTTTGATTGTGGTTCTATGTATTCTTGATGCATCTGGTAGGGAGAGAAAGGCTCAAGTGTCACTTCCCAGTGGTACTAGGCTGTATCCATAGTGGTAAGTGAAACAGGCCAGGGGTGGTTCTCTTGTCCTAGGGCTAAAAGGCACAGCATGCCTCATCTACATATGGCTATGTTCTTGCTTCCCAAAAGAGGGTGGCCACATTCAGCCTGTCCCTTGGGAGCATTCCTTAGCCTGTGCTGTCCCCTGAACCATGCCCAGCCATTGTCTGGAAACATGTTAGCTGTCAGGAGCCAAAACTGTGCCAGGGAGCAGGCTTACAATGGAACAGCAAGGGCAGGAGCATGCCAGCATGCCAGCGCATGCTCCGGCCCTCTTTCTGTTCCCGATACAAACATAACCGTGTTAATACTGATATTGCCTAAGTTTAGCAGCGTCTCTAAATCCTGTTTTCAGGCTTTCTGTCAGCCATTTAATCAGGACTGTACAATTCTGTTACTTTTAAAAATCTTTATTAAATGTAATGTCAAGTAATATTACAGCTTGACAGAGTGCAAATAAGGGAACATGGCAGTTTTATTCTTTCGGCAGTACAAGACAGAGGTAACACGTGCAAAGACTTTCTTTTTTTGACCTAAAAAGGGTAGGTGTGTTTTTCAAGCTACTCTTAAACTGAACTAGTACATATGTAAATTGAAATGCATTTATGTGAAGTTCCAGTTGGGGAAAAAAATAAATCCTAAACAGATTGAAGCAAGGAAATGAATTGTAAGGGAAATGTCAATAAATATTCAGATATCCTCACAGTTTCTTAAATAAATGCACATTTGTAAAATATCAGATTGCATATTCCAAATACAACTTTAACTCTGTCCCTGTAGCCATTCCCAGTCTAAGTCTGCAGACCAGAAAACCCCTACAGTCACAGCTCTACATCAAATAAATTCTGAGTATGAGTTACAGGCATCACACAATATGGTTATGTTGGAGTATTTTTACTATTTAATAACAGACAAAGTGGATATTTTATTTTGGAATCAAAGTGCTGTTATGTGGATTTATGGTTTATAACATTGGCAGTGTTTCTGAGTACTTTCTTTTCCAAAGTACATAAATATAAAGTGGTAAAAGTTTTGGTTTTAGCTTATAAATGTAGTTAATAATCTGTTCAAACAATAAAAAATTCTATTTATTAATGGCCAAGAAATGTTTGGGGGGATTCGTTTTTCTTTTTACAGGAGAATCATTTAAATCAACTGGATGAAATTAATAGACAGTGAATATCACAATGGTTTGGGGGGAGTTCGTGGCACACCAGTTGATCATGTGGAACTTCCAGTTATTAATCCATTAAAGTCATTACTGCCTCCAAGTCTTCTTTAAAGGTCACAGTCTTTTTTAAGGATTTTTTTAATGAGGAGAAGAACTATTCCTGTTTGATCCATCCAGTGTGTGCAGGGCTGTGCACTCACTGACTGCCATGCCAAAGGATGTTCTGTGCTTGGAATTTGCAGCGCTGAGCAGCAACGTGCGGGAGCTCTTGTGGGCTGCATGAGGATTTGTATTGATCCTCCTGTTCTGACATCCGGGGTTTTAGTGCGGTTACAGTATAGGCAAACACATCAGGCAATTAAACATGTGAAGACATGGTTCTGCTTGATTATTTGACTTCCTGCAACTAATAATGAGATTTTTGAAAGATTTAGTGCTATGCCATTGAATATAAAAGAAGTTTGGAGGCCTGTATGTGCAATGGAGTTAGGTGTGGTAGATTAAGTTTGTCCTGGCATCCTTATTGAAGCTTCCCTGTAGGCACTATCAGCTGTAGTCAGCATTGTTGCCAGAAATAACATTGCAGTGTCAAAACCATGGGTGTTTTAAGGGTATAGCGAGAGGACTTGAAGTGTTCACTTGTTTGTTTAACTTTAAATTAATAAAGACTCACAAGATTTTTTTCCTTTCCTGGGTTATTGTTGAATTCTGTAATTTTATTTTTTTTTAATATTCTTTAGAAAAACTGCTGATGTTCAAATTACATTGAAAATATCTGCTTACAGGCAGACTAATGGCCTAAAATGAAATAAAGTCCTAGCAGGATTTGGAAGAGAGAAAGAATACCTAAGATATAATGTAGTGGTCACATCAGTCAGTGTTATGCCTACGCTGTGAACAATGTGTTTACCTTTCAGTTGCTAAAATTTCTTTTTCTGGTTTGTTATTTTTTGGGGGGGAGGGGGTTGTGATAGTGACTAGAAATTATCAACAGGAATTTTAAATTATGCACAGGCAGTGACCATCAGATACTACAATAATGATTTGTATCACAAGAATGAGTTTTGATTCTCAGAAAGATACAAATTGAAATTCCTGGAGGGAGTGCAGTTCATCGTGTTATTTACTACCTCCTTCCAGTAAGACTGTGCCTGTGAGAGTAAAGCAAGTTAAAGTCAGCACATACTTAACCTCTGTGGCACTGATTTCTCCTGTGCTCAGAGGCTGTCTCCTGGGCCCAGGTGCTGGACACCCTTCAGTGAATGGGTGACCCTGAGATCAGAATGGGATAATGTTACTGGGAAGGAGCATCAGCATAAATCTAAAATTAGTAACCCCTATGATAAATACTTTAAAAGATTGCCTTATTGAAATCCTCAGTGTATACTTCCTGAGGTAGTTAAACCATCAACTGTAATTGTACTTAGAATAAGAATATATTTTCTATTGCATTTGTTATCCTAAATGAATTGATGTATATTGCCTTAAAGAAAAACACTTCTGGTTATTTCCAAAAAACAGACTTACAGTGACCAGTCCTACACAGGTGCCAGTAGGTTTCCTGAAGAGTTATAATGGTAATATTAATAATCGGATTATTAGAAGTGAAGTAACTGTAAATCTTGCAGTTCTAATTTGTGCTGCTTATTTACTATGTTTCTGTTTTTGAACCAATTTCAGTTCAGCAGTCAGTTTCAATGGGTTTTAGACCACTTCTGCATGCAGGTTTCTGTACAAATTACTCTGCCACATTGCCTGCCTTACAAATATTACTCATGATTCTTTGCATGTCTTTCCTATAGAACATGGAAATTAGCACTAAAGCCTTAGGTTTAGCTTTAGAAAAGGATTTTTTCAGTCTAAAGAAATCTTATGGTGTCACTTTCAATCTCTCCTGTGAAAGTTAAATTTCTTTCTCTTACTTCCTTTTATGTTCAAAAACTTGAATAATTTATTACTGCAAAGGAATGTGTACCGACAGTAACCAACAGAGGATGTGGAAAGATTTATTGGGAGAAACATTAAGAGCATTCCTGGCCAGGTGTATTTTATTTCTTTTTGTGAAATTGAAAAAAAATACTGTACAGCTCCAGCCAACTTCGGATATGGCTGGAAGCCCATTTGGAAGAGAGTGTCTGTAATTGTGAAGTGCTTCTTGAGATAAACTGAACAAAAAGTGATGAAGGGCACAAGGAGATTTGGCATTTCTGAATAGCCAGAAATGTGTTGCTTGATTTTGAAAGCAACTGCAGTGTTTGCCATCTGAGTGGGTGTGTGAATGACTTCCGTTCTCCTTGTACTTTATCCAGCAGTTTATACCCATGGGAAATGAGGGAGTGAACGCCCTGCCAAACCAGAGCAGTGGATTCTGAGTTTGCCTTTGCACCCTTGGTCCATGACAAAAGGTCCTGAAGGAGCAGGACCTCAGTAGACTTCCACACTCCTTGCTTAACTGATAGAAGGTGTCACTCAGTGACCAGCAAGACACGCTATGTACATTTTTATACTACCACATTTTTTTAGAACTCTAATAAATAATTTTACTGCATATTGGAGTATATAACATGAATTTGTGAGGAGTGTAATCTTTTCCAAGGTTACAAATTGTAATTTACTTAGTTGATGATATTTAGGACAAAATTCTAGTCAAATAAAAAATCATTTTTTCAGGGATGATAAAAAAATCCGTTATAAACTAGCTATTTGTAATTTGATCCAATTACCTCTCTGGCATGTTTAATTTCATTTACATAAGTGGCAAAGCTAATAAGAGCATTATCATAGAATCATACAATAGTTTGGTTTGGAAGGGTCCTTTAAAGATTAGTTGCCTACTCCAACAACCCTGCAGTAAGCAGGGACATCTTCAACCAGATCAGGTTGCTCAGTGCCCTGTCCAACCTGACCTTGAATGTTTCAGGGGATGTGGCATCCACAACCTCTCTGAAAAACCTGTTCTTTTGTTTTACCTGCCCATCATAAAAACTTTCTTTTCTATATCTAGTCTGAATTGACTCTATTTTAGTTTAAACCAGACTCCTTGTCCTGTCACTACTGACCTTACTAAGAGGTCTGACCCCATCTTTCTTGTAGGTCCTCTTTAAGTGCTGAAAGGCTGCAGTAAGGTCACCCCAGGGCATTCCCTTCTTCAAGCAGAACAACCCCAACCCTTTCAGCCCTTCTTCATAGGAGAGGTGCTCCAGCCCTCATAATT
This sequence comes from Aphelocoma coerulescens, assembly GCF_041296385.1. NCBI lineage: Eukaryota > Metazoa > Chordata > Aves > Passeriformes > Corvidae > Aphelocoma > Aphelocoma coerulescens. The sequence goes on along the minus strand of NC_091015.1, from coordinate 38,118,267 downwards.
TTTTGTGGCTCTCCTCTGGACCTATTTCCACATTGAGAATGTTCCAGGGACACCTTTTCCCTTTCAGTTTTTCCTTCAACTGCAACTTCTTAGTCTCCAGCTCCCCTCTGTGCTGGCTGAATAGGTAGGTCCCTCCAGCAGTTGCCTTATTTATTAAAAAGCAAGTTTTGATATTGTATTTTTGTATAAGTTGTGGAAACAGTTTCTTCTTTGTCCATTAGTCCAAGTTTCTTAAGTGTTCTCTACAAATTCTTCCTTCATGTAGCATCTTAAAAAAAGGAGTGAAAAGATGTGGAATCAGACTGCTCCATCCTCCTACCCCTATCTATATCCCATTTTAGATGGATGTGAATCTCATGTTATGGGACCCTCATGATGAGTTTCCTTGATCTGTCCAATAATCTGTTCCATTGTATACTAGTCCTTACCTATTGCTTCCATCATGGAATAAATGGATGGATAAAACCTATTGTTTTATCCATCATGGCTATAGAGAACAGCTCTTGATTTCTCTTTGTAGATTCTCCCCACCCTAGAGTTTTGTAGACCTTTCTTTTTCTCCATTGCATCCCAGAAATTGTTCTCTCCTATTTCTCACTCCTGGGATGTCTCCATGCCTGACTACACCTATTGCTATTTTCCCAGTGCACAAATGGAAATCTTACTGGTAGCAAGAGGCCAGCCTTTTGTAGTCCATACGATCAAAAAAACTTGGTAATTAGACAAAAGACTCTTTCAAATGTGAGCTGAAGTGCTCAATTAGAAGCACAGAATCAATGTCTCATTTTATTGCTGTTTCCTGTGTTGGTTTCTATACTTGCCTATCAAAACCAGACTACTTTTTGAAGTTATTCGATACAAAAATTAGCCTAAACCATTGAAATCCCAGTGCTTAAATGCCTTTGTGAGTTAAAGTAGTTGGTAGACTACAGATGGGATTCAGTAGGTGCTTAAAGTTGCAGGTCTTTAACTATGCTACTCGATTAAATCCTGTATTTTGTTCCGTTTTCAACCCCAGAATTTCTGCTGCCTTTTAGATTTTAAAATTCATTTAGGAAGCCAGTGACAGAATCAAGTTTTTTGGTGGTCTCTAGTACATACCATTCTAGCAGTTTTGCATCAAGGAGATTGGAGAAAATGGTTATTACTATGAAATTACGGTTCCTTAAAATGAAAGTTTTAGAAGTTCTTCTTCTAATAAAGAGCTTTGTTTCTTCAACAATCATATGGTAATTTGGCATACTTGAAAATTGATTTTAAATATTTTTTTTTTCACTTTTGTAAATATACTGTTTTCCCTACTCCCTCTTTCTTTTTCTTTTTGTTCCAGGACTCTTTGCTGCTTCAGGAGACAGTAAATTCTGCTGCTTCTCTTATCATGGCATTAATAAAGGACAGAAACCCGGATCTGACTGGCCAGCTGTTGGTAGCATAAGACCATAAATCATGGCTTTTGGAAATGTTAGTTTTTCATCATCTGTTCACCAAAGGTCTTAAGCCATTTTATTCTTTCTTGAAAACTCTGGATTTATGCCATTTATTATTAAGATCCTTTAACAGCATATTTTTGATATTTAAAATACAAGTATAATATTATGTATAAAATGTAAAAGGAAATACAAATAATTCTGAGATACACTGGGTATATACTATGAGGAATGATACTGAAATATTTTTTAAGGTACTCATAATTTAAAAAGGTGCACAGAGGACACCAAAGCATTCATGCAGAATTTAACCGTGTGTGTGTTGTACTCTGGGACTGCATGAATTAAATTTTATTTCTGATAAATTAATCCTAAAGCACAGCTCATCTACTTTATGTGAAATTATTTAAAAATTGCTGCTGCAATACTTATTAGTGAATATAGAGTTCATTACAGAGTGTAGCTTTCCTGACATCAAGAGAAGTGTATATTGCAGGAAGGGTTGGAATGGTTAGGTACCTGTTCTCTGTGGAATGAAGGTAACTTCAAATCAAAGAAAAGATATGCATGGATACAACAAGGTGCTACCCCCCCAGTTTTCCAGATGCAGTATACTCTGGCTGTAGCCTCCTTGGTGCTACACTTCTTCCAGTGCCCCTGTGCCATCATTCAGAGCTCCTGTAGCTCCACTGAAATAGGAAGAGTCTGTAAATTCATGTACCAGAATACAATTCTCATCTCTTGCTGGTTAGCAGATGTATATAGTAAGTAGTAGTAAGGAGACTAAGCATTGTGAATTTGAAGATACACAACATTGATAGTGAGGTGTGGACAGTTGGGACAGGAAGATGAAATGGTGAATGATCAGTATGTGAAGTATCACTAAGAGCAATACAAGCAGAGTCCCTGGAAACCTATGTCTTTCCCTATGCATCAGACCCAGAAATTCCATCTCTCCTGCAATTTGTGAAGGGGCTAGGTTAATGACTTACATACTTGCTATGGCTGGAATAAGGTCTTGGAGAAGTATCCCCACCAGTGGTGTCCAGTGAATCCCTGATTCAGCCTGTCACTGTCAGTTCAGCAAGTTTCCCTCTAAAAACAGCATTCCTCCCCTTACTCCCACTATGCTCCACCCTCTGGTACTCACACAAAACTTAGGATAACAACCTCCATGCTTGGTCCCCTTCCTCCTTCCCTTCACATGACTATTTATATCTCTGGTTTAAATCGCTTTTAGAAGCTGGTCTTGGTCCCAAACTTCCTTCATTGCAGAATAAAATAAAGAGTTGTTAGCTGGCAGTTCTATATCCAAAGCAGACTTTTTTTCCACACACAAGTCATGCAAAGATAACTAACAAAGTTCTTGTGCATCATCTGCTTTCTTCTTTGCTTCTTTCTTCTCTCTACTTTGATTAATAATTTGTCCTTTTCTGACATTGTACAACATCAGCATTCATATTAGCTCTGTGTATGGCTACACAATAGGCATATTTTATTAATACATATATTCATGTCTGTTCGTATGCGGAGTACGCAAATAAATGAAGAACTAAAGAATTTATTACTGCTATTCATAATTTAACAGGACAGCTCTCACAAATAAGTTTTCTGAATGTGCTTTTACATTAATAAATTTGATGAAGGAATTTGTCCCATAGGCTTTTAAAAGACATGATGAAAGATGTCTCTTTGACTGTATTTTGTTTTTCTTGTTTGCTTGAAGATTAAAATGCAATCTCTGGTGTGTTTTCCCCAAATAATAAGAAGGTGAATTTAGAAAATCCTTCATGTTTTCTATCCACTCTAATTTATACATTGTGATACTGCATTAACATTGGTTTGTGCATGACATCATTTGCTTAAACAGAGCTTTTATTTTTTTAGGGTTGTTTTACTTAACTCATTCTCCTAAGAGGAATTCAATCCAATTAAAAATGATACTGCAATGAACTGCTGTAATAAAAAAAAAATATATAGTTGTTTATGGATTTATTTTGAAAACAGAACAAACAATGCACTACAAAAAATAAGTTTTGGGTCATCCAATATACTTAGTACTAATCCTAAATGGAAGATAATAAGCTTTATTAATGTACTGTTAATCATTGCATTATGGCTTTTTAATCTTTAGCAATCTTTTAAAATACTCGACAAACACTGAAAAATCCATTTTGCTGGAAGCAAATACACCAACAACAGAATTACTAAAACAGATCACAAAATACTAAAACTGCAATTTAAAAAAAAAAGATAGAAACTGGACTGTGATTAATGCTATTGTGTATCCAAACCAAATTAAAATGGTTTTTTGGGTGATTGTTAGTACTTACAATGGGAATAAAGATATAAAATGAAATTAAGAAACTGGCTGATTGTTTTTTGTCTGTGCATAGCTTCTCACAAATAGCAGTATACATGAGAAACTTGGCAGCCTTTTGTACACACATGCTGTTTTGAATTTAGCTAGTGAATCAGTCACCACCCATATTGCTTTGAACATTTGGACAGAGATAACAGAAAGTAAATAAAAGCTCAGACTCTGCCAGCCTTGCGTACCTTACTCCTCAAGCATTCTAATTAGTATTCCTTGGGTAGTGTTCATCAGAAAAGAGAATGCAGAATGTGGCCCTAGAAATACTTTTCATAACTGCAAAGTTGAATTAATTAGAATTGTATACTGAAACTAACCAGCTTCATGCAAAATCTGAAATCTGTATTACTTTGTCTTCAATCAGTTAGGCAGAAGATTTTCTAGTTAGTCTTTTTTTTTTTTAGCTTTTCAGACAACCTAGCTGGAAAATAAAAAATGGCTTGATGGTCCTCTAAAGAAGAAAGAAATGAAAAGGATAGTGGCATTATAAACAAAAAACCCCAACACCCCAAAACTATACCAAAAAGTAAAGAGAGAGGAAGTGAGATGTTACCTATTGTAATCAGTGGCATAGGAGAGTCAACTTTTGTTGAGCTCACCTTGATAATTAATGTAGGCTGCAGAACAAAGATTTTCTGGTTGCCATGGAGCTTTTGGTGTAATCAAATTTGTGTTTCTATGTGACACCAAAGTCTCATCATCTCCACAGTGCTGTTCTAGGTGCCATCCAAAGAGAAACTTCCAAAGACATGTACAGTTTCCAATTAGTGCTTGGCAATTTCTGAGGATACAGCAACTTCTCCTGTCTCTCCACCAGAGAAGCGTCATACTTTGGTTGCTCTGTTCTCCCTGCCTCAGACACTTGCCACTTCTCACTGCTTTTTCTTTGGCTTTTATTTCTGAAGAAGAGGACATTCACTCTGAGACATGCAAAAGCTTTTTTATTTTGTATCTCCTTCCTCTTCATCCATTACTTTGATCTGAAAAATTCTAGTTCATCTTACCAAGCATCTACCAATGTGCAGACAATCCCTTTATTTCTGTTGAGGAAGGTTTGGGGGTTCAGGAATAGGCTCATGTTAACAGTGTTCCTGTAGGCCAGAGTCTGGGGGAAGATTATTCCTGCCCAACTCAATCAATCCAATCTTTTGCACCTGATTTTAAATAATTTGTAAAGGCACACAGTTCAATGAGGAATGCCCTCCTCTGGGTGCCTGCAATGAGATACCAAAGTGTGAAAGTGGGTTGAAATTTTTGTGCCCCAATGCCTGCACTTTCAACTTCAGATGGGTAATTTTTAATGACATCTGTCTCCCTCAGCCCATTCCCCAGCCCAGTTGTTTACCAGAATTCAGTTTATCTTGTGCTTCTGGCAAGCACCAAGGAAAAGAAGCAGTCACTGACACTGCATTTTTTCCCAGAGTAGGTTGATTTTGATTGACAGGTCTGTAAAGCACTTGTTAAATATACATTTTCTTTCATTATTTTTTCCAGGAATACTCAATCAGTTTAGAGATCTAAAAAACACAATTTCAGCACCTGTGCTGAGGAAACAGTCCCAACTGTGAAAATACTTTTCGTGATAGAATAAGTCACTTGTCTTGCATACACCAACCTGGGGAGCAAAGTGCAATTTCTCGATATATTTATTCCAAGGTTAATTTTAATATGCTTTCAATCTTCCGATTGAAATGGATCTTGTCCTTCATCCTGCACCTATTCCTGTCTCAGAAACTAAAATTATAATTCAGTTAAAATGCCACAATGCTGAATTATAACACAGTTACAAAGATAAATGAGAGAATAAGAGACTTGGAGAAGAAAAAAGGGTTTGTGAATTTAAATAGCGTAGAGAAGCAAGGAGGCAAGAGAGAATATATCAGAGCTCCACCAGATGGCAAACGCTTGATGGAGACCCCTTGAATGGCACGATAGGCTAGAGGCTGCAGGCAGGAACGCTGTCCAGGTTCAGTAGCACTTCAGATGGCAGCTCAGCAAGGCATGTTTCTATTCAGCAGCCATTTTAGATAATCGTCTCCCTTGGTTAGTTGTTTGTTGTTACTTCTGCCTCTCTTTCATTACTCTGCCTCCTTCCTTTTGTTTTTGTGCCTCAGACTGGACATTTCCAATTTCATATTTCATTTTCATTTCAGCCATTCCCGTTTTCTCCTGTGCTCTTTTCCCATCCTTTCCCCTGCTTCTGTTGCTTATTCTTTCTCTCTGTATTTGTCACTCTTTTTCCATTCCTCCCTGCCCACCATCGTCGAAGGAGACGATCCCCCCCTCCCTTCCCTTGCAAGCCAGGCCGTGGTCTGGCATCAGAAGCCCTTCCTCGCTCCTGGATCGAGAACTGAGGCATTTGGGTTTTGGCACCTCCGCACCGCTCACAGCTGGGACCGAAAACAGATGTCACTTCCGCTGCCAGCTGCCGGCAGATGAGCAGCAGCTGCCCGGAGGGACAGACCTCCTGCATGGCAGCTGCTGGGCTGACACTGAATGCCGCCTATTAGCTGGAGTCAAGCTGTAAGCAGAGCCATCCCACTGAGGGGGAATAATCCGCCCCAAGGTCAGACCCCTCTTCCCCTGCTTCAGTAACCAAACTTGGGTTCATAAAGTCAGCACCTAGTCAAGGAGCCAGATTTGCAAATCTATCAGAATGGCAGCAACAACAAAAAGTGAAAGAAAAAAAAGCCAAATCCAGGTATGGCTTGCAGTCCTGGTGACTGGAAAAAGTATGTTTTCACTTAGTAACCAGTGGCTTTGCCAGGAGTAGCTCAGAGACAAAAAGCAAGGAACCCCACGATGCTGTGTGAAGCAGTTCCTTTCCACAGCAGACACATGGCCTCACTGAAGCCCCCCTGAAGTCAATGGGACTGAAATTTCCTTGCAGCACACTCAAGAATGCATGGCATCTCCTCCCTCTGGCCATCTTCAGCTAACCCACACATAACCGTGCTGGTTATGCTGGGGGCTTATTAATATTATTATAATTATTGTCATCATTATTTTTATTGTGCTGCAGTTCTGTGTGTGTATTTATGCTGTGCTCAACTCCCTTGCCATTTGGTAGGGAACATTGTGGCCTTGATTAATGCCCACAATGTTTGGAATTTAGTTGTGACTCCAGTTTAAACACCCACAGGCCTGTGGTACGTGGGGTTATAGGGGCACTTGTGAAGGACAGTTCTGAATTTAAAATCTCTCTTTGATACTCACTCTGAATCCAGTGACAGCACAATAAGCCAAAAAGGATGATTTTGTGCAGAACTAGAAAAAGACTTGGCCTCTTGTGGACACTGTACTTCGTCTCTCTCTCCTGTATGCTAGCATTTAGGGTTGTGCTGCTGTGTAGAAATTCAGACAAAGAAGCTGAAAAACTGTTACCTGTCTGGAAACTAATCCTGCAAGAAGTGGCTAGCTCTCACCAGAGTCACCAGGTGGGATGACTTTGGGGCAGGATGTACATTGTGATTCCTGCTGCAAAGGGATGTGCTGGCGGCACATAGGGCTGCAGCAATAAAATCACAGATTTGCCTAAACTGTGAGTCACCCGTGGGGCACTGTTTTCTTAAGTTTGCAGTTTCAGGTCCTGCCTATGTTGAGGGTGAGATGAGTATTTGCTGTTCTAACACCGTTGTGCCCCTTCTGCAGACAAGGGCATATATTCGTGGGTGAGGTGCAGGAGGGTCAGAGCTGGATGTGACTCCTCTCTTTGGCTGTCATGTGCAGGCTTTGTGAGCAGCAAAGTGAGCCTGGTTGTGTGTTGTGACATGCAGACCTCTCTGAAAATGATACATCTGAAAATGCTCAGAGGTGAACTGCATTCCAGACTGGTAGGTCAGGATAAGAAAAGGAAGGAAGGAAACGAGGTGTCTCTCACCCCTTCTGGGAGTGGCTGCTTACAGCAGATCAAAGAAGTACTTTTATGAAGGGTATTTCAAGAAAAGCTGCAAAATGCTTTGAGTGCACAGCAGAAAACACACATCACTTCTCCTTGGTTATTTGGTTTTTTCTTAATCTTTAAAGCAACTGTCTTCACTGAATTTGGTCTTGAATCCTGCTTCTGATTGTGCACCTTTGTGTAGGCAGCTCCACAGACTGGGAATGTGCAGGATTTGTCCAAAGCTTTGCTGCACCATGGTTACTTATGGTTACTTACAGTATAAGAACATTCATTACAGTGGCAGCAATGCACCCTCTGCTGGTGTCCATCAATATTTTATCCAAAATCTTCCCCAAGCTAACTATCAACAAACACTGCTGATGGCAGAGGAAGGGCCAATATTTTTCTCTCCATCTTCTCTGATTCCCAGCAGTAATAACCTAAGGTGTTGAGATGGGCTGAAAGAACTCTGGGCATGGTGTCGGCTCTGCAGCTATGGGCCCCACATCTGCCCTAATGACTACAAAGTGCAAAACAAAGATGCAACTTCTTTCAAGAGGAGGCTGGAAAACACCCTCAGCATGTGGGCTAATGGAAAAATGGGGATTCATGCTAATCAGATTGTGTGGGTGGAGGATGGCAAAGCATTTTTTATCGTCTGGGACAGGTCCTGCCAACATGTATCTGCCTCAGGCTGGATTCTTGGTAGTGTTTTTTGCAGACCTCTTTCATTCTGCTCTAAACACACACTGAGTAACATTCATTTCAGATTTCTGGAAAATCCTAAATTACAGCTGAAATGGGCAAGTTCTGGACAATTCTGTGTTCAAATTACGAATATTCAAGTGGTTTTTTGAGTGCTATTTTGTACTTTAGTGAAAATCTCAGGTCTTTTTCTTTATTTTTTAAATTTTTTTAATGAATCTTAAGCCAAATTTGATAAAACCTTAGAAGCATCAGAAAAAACCTAGAAAACATTGGCTGTACTGCACTGGGATAGATGTGGTCCATGACTCAAGTGAGCATTAATGAATGCCTGGGAATAATGGCAATAAATGGGAAACAGGTAAATGTAAGCCCATCCTACATTACCAATCCTGCATGCAAATGAAATAAAAACCTGGTCTGAGTATGAAGTAAAATGGGAAAGAAAATCTCCTTAAGAAGAGACATCCACTAGATTCAGGGAGGGTAATAGAAGGATTTCTAGTCCATGATTATCATAAAGAAATATCCTTTAGAATGAATCTAATCATTTATGTTCTTTACTAGGTTTGTATTTTTCCACAAGAAAGCATTCAGATGGATCCTCAGAGGATCTTTTGGGACAAAAATGTGATATTATAGATACCCAATGTGGAAAAATTCGAACTTGTAGAAAATTATGTTGCGGGTATTCATGCCTTGGAAGTAAAACACTCTGCTCTTCAGTAGCTCTTTCACGCCCTCTGCAGTTAAAACTCTGTTTTGTGTCTGTGCAGTCAGAGTGTGTTTTTCCCGGTTGCAGAATGCAGTACCTAGGGCTGATGAAAACGGTAAAACAGTAAATACTATTGGAAATTTTTGGGGGGTGCCTGTAGGCTAGGTTGTGGTTTTTATTATACACTCACATTTAACAAGCATTACAGTAATGAGGTGATCCTGTGCTTTCACAGTGGTACCTCTTGCATGGCAAGAGCTGAGAGCACAGAAGTAAACAGAGGTGCCCTCTTGTATGAGATCTTTGCTGGTTTCACTACATGCTGTCAGGTAGAAGTTATGTACAGATGACTGTATAAACAACTTTAAAGCAAACCTGAATCTCATCATTATATGTAACTTTTTTTAGCATTGCTTTCAGAGAGTGATGATCATATTTATGCATAGAATCATCTGAAGTGATTCATCCTACCCAAAACAGTTATAAAAGCAGGTGAGAAAAAGTGTCTTACAGTCAATTGACTGTACCTTGATTACATTCAACTAATTTCAAAGACATGTCTAACTTTCAGATGTAAAATTGTAAAATAGTGCACCATAGCCCTTCTAGTTGCATTTGAAGATAAATGTGCAAGAGTGCATAAAAATTTCATTGGATGAAAGAAGAAATGGTCAGTTTCTACAGTGCCAAAGGTCAGTCCTGAAGTGTCAAGAACAGGACTCTCAGGGAGGAAAGAACAAGTATGATATAATTAAGTGAAAGAACTAATAGCAATAACAATAGCAGTAATAATAATAATCATCATCATCATCATGATAAAAAGAATTAAAAGATGCAAAACTCAGAAGTTCTGAGAAGTTGATCTGCTGTTTAAAACATTGAAGATATCTCATTTTTCATACCAATGACATTTTTGAGGGTGACTGCTGGTTACTGATTCTGGCATGGGCTTCCACTATGCACTAGGACCAGTCCAAGTAGGTATGTTTTATATATATAATGGAAACAAGAATAACTCCTGCAAGCTTTTTGGGCTATGGCTCTCACTGTCACTGGTGTGTTCATTAGTAGAAACAAAACTTGAACTCACACACTTGTCTTACAAAAGTATTTCTGAAGAAACCAGAAATTGCTGTACACGGAATGCATTACTTTGGGTTTCTGATCTTCACTGAGACATTAATGTGCCAGCCACTTTTAAAACAGTGGCTGTTCTCCGAGGAACTCCATAGCCTAAATTAACCATCCAAGGAGTGAGGCTGGACACAGATGCTGTATGGAGGCTGGGGAAGGCCAAGAACCCAGGCAGTGCTTGAGGAAACATGAACTCCCAGAATGGTGAGGCCAGGGCCAGATCACAGACACCCCTTAGGCTGCCAGTGTGTCTTGCTGCCCTCTTTTCTCCCCATAAAAGAACTGAGTGAGTATGGTGCACATGGTCCCATGTTTCAATAAAGACCAACGAATCTGGTTTCCTGGATGTTAGTCCTGCTTAGGGAAAATGAGAGCTGGCAGGTTGGTAAACTTCACTATGCTTCAGCCTCCCCCTCTATGCAGTATGACTAATGGCTACTTCACAGCAGCATTTCTTACAGTGAATGTATTCATATTTATGAAGTTTTTTGTAACTTGAAAACTATAAAGGCTTGAAGGTGCAGTCTTGTAAAATTTATTACTGCTGAGATGATACCAAAGTGCCGAAAACAACTCTGTGTATTAGGGATCCCTTGATTAACCAGTTGAATCATGGAAATCTTGTTTTGCCTGCATTCATTTTTCAGTGGCTCTGGAGATAATAGGTGGCATTACTCATGTACCTGAAACACAGGCAAGGACCTTCAACCACAGAATTTATCAGCATATTAAAATTACTGAGCCATGTTTCTCATTTGACTCATTTGATGTTGTGCAGTAGATTTACGAATGCTCATCCCTGTTTATGCTGTTTATCAGCAGCATGAATTGAGCTGAAATCCTTCTTGGACAGACCCACAGGCACTGATGACTGTGCTGTTGAGAGCTGTGGTTTTTTGAAAGCGTTTAATAGAGGACACTGGACTTCCAACTTGTGTGTGCAGGGCTAGGGGAGCAGGGCTGGTCCTTGTGTGCATAACCCTGCCAGCCCAGGCTGTGCCACTGCAAATAGAGGTGGGGCTGGCTGGGGGACAGGCAGCTCTTTGGCATTCATTTCCAGGCAGAGCCTTCTTACCGATCCCTGCAGAGACTTTGCTGCAGGTGCATTGTACCCTCAGCCCAATCCAGACACTGGCTCAGCTCCTTCCCAGCCTAACAGGCCTGGCTGGGACAGTGGCTGAGCTCAGGACCCTGCTTCCCCAAGGGACCATCAGTGGGAAACATCCCCACATCCCTCTTCACTTCTGCCTGCTCTCTGCCTGGGGCTGAGGCTCGTAGGATGAGGAGGAGAAAACCCTTGGGAATATTCCACCTGAATGAATTTTTTGAAAGAAAACACATTGTCTACAAAGTTGAAGTGATCTCTGGAACAAAATTGGAATAAGTCAGGGTTTTTAGCTGATTTAAAATATGTGGGCTTCAATCAATTCACCAAAGCCATGGCCTGGCATTTCTGCATTGCCGTGCTGGCTTCAGAGGAGAGCAGCTCAATCTCTTGTCCCTATCTTGCAGCTGTCCTCTGCCAAGTGCCTGAGGGACAACCATCTTCTTCTTCTGAGGCACTGAAGCAAGCTGCAGGCACAGGGAGAAAGTCAGACATCTCTGGAGTCTTTCTGAAAGATGTTCAGCCAGGAAGATTACTCCACAGGCAAGACATGGCATTAAACAGCAGAATATTCCTCCCATGGGGCAATACACTATTATAGGGAATTGCAGTTTAATACAAAACAAAACAAAACAAAACAAAACAAAACAAAGCAAAGCACTTGAAACAAGATGAACTGTTTTACTTTGATTGAAAATACTCAAAAAGATGTTCCAAAATTTCCCTTTTCTCTCACTACTCATATCAAGAAAAAAATGAAAATGCCCTTTTCTGGCTTTGATATAGGCTGAGGATACTCAAATGTCAGACTTCATGGAGCGACAGAAAAATCATCTGTGCCCCTCAGTTCTTGCTGCAGAGCAGTGATGGGAGAGACGATGGAGAGGTGTGCTGGAGGCAGCGGTGCAGGAGGAGAGGGCTGTACCAGAAAGGGAGGGGCGGACAAAACAGCATCTCTGGAAGCACCTGAGAGCCACAAAGAAATGGGCTGAAACCCTAAAATACTGAGCAAGAGGAGAGAAAGTAAATGCTGATGAGGTTAAGATTGGTCCTGCGATAAACGTACAGTGTTACACCTTAGCATCCTTTTCAGCGGGATGCTCCTGCTGAAGGCGGCGGTGAGGGGTGGGTAACTGCCGGGGGCCGGGAGCAAACACGCCCGAAGCCGGCAGGAGCGGCGGGCTCGCCCTGCAGGGGGAGTCGAACACCAGGAATGGGGAGCGGCCGTCGCCGGCAGCAGCGGCGGCTCCCGGGGCTCCCGCGGGCGCTCGGAGCCCGGCGCGCTGAGCCCGCCTGCCGTCGGTCACACACACCTCTGCACCTCCTGAGCCCCTCAGCAGCTTAACCCTATTAGCTATGACTTATGTGCTGTATGTGGTAAAGGTTGGTCGATGGGTTTAGCTAATGCAAAGTACTTTATAATATTATGAGGAGGATGTGCATGTGTGGGGAAGAGGGAGGCCTGCTGGCATGTACCAAGGTTCAGGTTGTGGACTTCCAGCTAAGGAACAGCCTAAAATCTCTGCCCTCTGATGCAGGCAGTCAGTCCCAGGCCCACGGGTACCTCCATCAAACTTAAACTGTATTAAAACTTAAAAAAAGAAAGTATATTGTTCAGCAAATTCTACATAGAATTTTTTAAAATTATGTTTGTGATAATTCATTATCTTAAAAAAAATGTCATACAATCACATATTAATGGCTGAGGATAGAATCAGCAAAGGCTGAAGATAAATATCTGTTCAATACCAAAGTGCTTGCTCTCCGGTTCTTACTTGCCTTCTTTCTTTAGGATAGCGTGTGCAGAAGGTGTGGGCTCTTCCCAAGTGGGTCCAGAGCAGTGTTGTGAATGACAGTCTAGAGCCAAGGGAGCTGCACCTGGTATGTAGTTTGGGGAAACAATTACCAGCTCCTCAACAACTGCCAGAGCCAAGCAGGGCTTGAGGCAGCTGCAATAGCTGCCTGTGATCTCTGTCTGGCAGACACTAAAAGTACATGCACATGCACAAAGTCACGTTCAGAATTGCACCTGCACACATATTAATTTATAGGTCCAGTGTTTAAGCCAGGGCCAGTCAGTGCTATTCCCAGTTGTCATCAATCTCTTTATTCTTTTGCACTGTTTGTTGCATCCACTTATTTTAAGCACTAGTGCTAGAGGTGTAGTCAATAAGTGCCTCACCCCAGCTCAGAAAAGATTCAGCTCCAAGTTGGTTGGACTCCTTTGCTCAATGTCAAAGTTGTCTAAAGACCACTTACATGTAAGATGTTTGAATATCCTATAGATACTGAATCTTTTTACATACTTTATCCAACTTAAGTGCTGACTGTTATCAGTGTAATAGACAATATTCTGGCTGTATCAGCTTGCTGTATGTTTGATTGTTCATATAGTATTAAATACAAGTGTTGATAAATGACAGATTCCCTTTCTCCATCTATTTATGAACACATCACACTTTTCAGACAGATTTTTTTCAGATTTCACATATTTTACCCTGTCAGCTCTTTCCAATTAGTCTGACCTATTTGAGACAGACATCAAAGTTTTCCACTAGTTACTATTAGCATTAGCTTAAACAAGTACACGATAAAAATTCATTTTCAGTGGCTTATATGTAACATTTTGCATGGGAAGATGACCAAGTACTTTATAAACATTCATTGAAGGTGACAGCAAGCAATGTGTAATAGCCAGGGAGAGCTGTTCCCATTTTGCTGAGAGACACAATTTCTTAGTCTTGATTTACCCGCAGCCTTGACAGCGAGATAGTGCAATTACACTTCTTGACAGCAGCACAGCATCAAGAAGTGCTGCTATCTCTGCCCCCAACTTTCCTTACAATGTGACCCTTCTCCATAATAGCTCATTGGCTATTTCTACAGAAGACTGTGACAATCCAGCTGTTTTAAAGGATTTAGCTAGGTGCTGCATTAAAAACTAACATGACTAATTTTGGTTCACAGGTACTCCAACTAAAATCCATAGTGTCCACATTAAAGATCAGAAGCTTACTCCAGACAGAACTGTAAAGCAGCATATGGTTTAACCATCTCTTTGTGTATGCTATTCATAGAAAGAGAAAACAGCTGCTGAAACTGCAACTCTTCCTGGTACTTTCAGCCACGGACAGTCCAGTGAAGCTCCCCTGAAGTCGGCAGTTTTGTCCACCTGGAATCAAGTAAACAAATTGTTCATGAAGTGCTGCTGGTCTCCATGCTAATACAAGGGCATATTGAAAGCAACTGAGGGATCTCAGCTGTCTGTGTGGAAGGCTGAAAAGGGTATAATTTAATGTAATGGTTGCATAAATGAGAGGAATAAGTAGAAGCAGAAAAAAGACATGCCTAGATATCCCCCCCAGCAACCCAGTGGTCCAACCATACTTTGCAAGGTGTTACTTCTGGAGATTGTAGACAATATTCCCCAAACAAATCAGCTTCCTATTTATAGGAATTATTTGTTTCGTTCTGGGCTTGCGCTTATAAGCACTGTCTTTTGCAAGTCTTACTATCTCACTTGCAACACAGGCCTGGCATGACTGTGTTGATTTGATTCTTGTACTAGCCTGGCTTCTGTTACTTGTGATTCCTCTGCAGTATTCCTTTTCATGGTATAGAAGGAAAAGGAGCAGATACCAACAAACAGCTTGTTGCACAACCCTGAAAAGCCTTGGGAGAGTCCTTGTGGGGAGGTAACTTAGAAGGACATTGATGCAATGAATGATTATGGGTTTTCTCCTCAGGAAAAAAAGTTCAATGCATTCCTTATAAATATACAAAATTTTTTGAGAGAAGTATTGATTTCTGCACCAGCTTCTCTTTGGAACAGTCCAAACTCCTTGAATGTTGGCCAATTTCTCAGGTCCTGAAAGATAACAAGAGCAGAAGTTTTGACAAATTGTCCAAGATACTTTATCAGATTTCTCCTGAGGAATGGAGACCAAGAAACTGTATAGCTCAGTAGTCGCCGGTAAAAACATTTGCACTCTTATCTTCTGAAGTGGAACAGGATTTAAGTCACAGGTACAACCTATGGTAATCTCCAAGTAAGTTACTATAAGGACTGGGAAATTCTTAAGATAAAGGCTTGTGTTTTGTTGTTTTGGTTGTCTTGCCACACTGTAGAGATTTCTATCCTTTAGCAATCTGTGCACAGTTCAGGGGTAGAAACCAAAGTAGCTTCAGGGAGGGACAGAACTGGGAGCCCACTGCCAGCACTTACCACTGCCCACACTTCTCAGAGTGGTTAAGGCCTTCTGGCAGCTCCTGGTTGGACTCCTTTCCAGGCTGCATCTCAGCCTCAGCTGCATATCCTTCTGGACAAACTCCCTTCTGCTACACCAGCTGCAAAGTTTCTCTTCCTTTCATAGGCAGCTATTGTCAGCCTCAAATCCATCATCTCCAGCCCCATACTATCATGAGCTTCAGGTGTGCTTTTCCAGTGGAAGGCCTCTTTTCTATCCCAGATTACTTTTTTCTGGTCTTCTCTGAACTGAAAAATCTCATTGAGCCCTGTTTCCACAGGAGACCAGAAATCTCCTCTGTATATCCTTCTTCTGTTTCCAAGAACAATACTACCTGCACCCTTAATTCCTTAATTTTTTTCCTCTCCTGCTCTATAATATCAGAGACAAAGCTTTTCTTCTCATTTTTTATACTATCCTCTTCCACCTGGTAGAGCCACTAACTTACCAACTGCACATGGAAAGCGCCCTCAAGTTCATGGTACTCAAATTCTGTGCTGCTCTGTTGTCAACAGAAGTCTGTTCTGATGTTAAGTAAGCTTAAGAGATCAACAGGTGCTGTTATAATTCAGAAATATTCAGTTTTAGAGCCAAATCCTCAAAAAAATATATGCTCTAAGGTTGCCTATATTA
Organism: Aphelocoma coerulescens; assembly: GCF_041296385.1. NCBI lineage: Eukaryota > Metazoa > Chordata > Aves > Passeriformes > Corvidae > Aphelocoma > Aphelocoma coerulescens. The sequence continues at coordinate 38,102,044 of NC_091015.1, read as the reverse complement.
TATATATCATATGCAGTTACATCTATCTATAAATAAAATCTATAATCTGTATATAAAAAGTGTATGCATGCAAATATATGCATACGTATATTTGTTTGCATTTTAATGTCCATAGGCCTAGGAGAAACACATGTAAACAATATGCAGTTTGGGGAACAAGAATAGAACCTGTCAATATTCAAGATGTTAATGTTTAAAACCAGACTGCAGGTAAGTAATAAAAGAAGCGCCTTCATCAGATGTGTTCACAAATATAATGACAACCTAAGTCTGATTAAGCCAGATGTCAAACATGAAAGAGCAGGCAGGAAGCTTCAGGGGGCTGAGAACAACATGAAGAGACCGATCTGAAAGGCCATGAACAGCAAACTATGTTGAAATGAGATGGTTAAACCTGAGTGACACTGAGTAAGCTCCAGTTTCTTACTTGAAAGCTTTGTGGGTGGACCAACACAAAATGTTTACTCTCAAGACTTGGCAGACTGTTATCTTTCACCTAAGAACAACTTGCTGAGGCATTTAAAAACAGTACTGAACACTGAGCAGACAAAGTTGGCAAACATTTTTCCCCAGTAGTAGTTATTTTTTCTCTCACTAGTCCCTAATGCTGTCATAGTGTTTACAAAATGAAGAGGTGTGTGGTGTGGTATGGCACAGTAGTGTATTATGGAATCTTTTTTTAAGTTTTATGAGATCTAGAAAACCATATGCCAGGTACAGTGGCAGACAGCTGCATGGCTCTGAAGAGCTCTGCTCTGTACCATGTGTGCTAAAATAGCCTGTTTATCATATACAACACTATGTCTTCCTCTGTAGTTCCATCCATTCATTTATGTAACCCTGTAAAATGAAAAAGGCTTCAATTAATATTAAATACGTTTTAGCAGAACTGCAAAGTATAGAACAGTTTGACTTCATGAAGCTTTATTTGCCTGGTTAGGGGCTTTCTAATGTACCTGTATGGGGGACTCAATCCAAAATCCCACCTAAGCCAGTGGGAACACTTTCCAGGTCTTTAAAGGGTAGCAGAGCAGTTCACAACGTGGATGAGATGATTAGGCTCAAATTCAATATTCTTGTCCAGACAAACTTTGGTTTTCAGTTCTACTGTCTTACAATGAGGAAAAGTCATTCAGGACGAAGTGCCTTGCTCAGCTGATAAAATTTCACCGAAGGAATCCTTTCTGTTTAAACTAACTCTGTATTTCTCATGTACACTTCCAGATGATTCTTTGCCCCTGACTTCCCCCCCCAGGTTTGGCTAGTAGGAGGTACTGCAGACCCCTGCTAGCACAGGTGGTGTGACCCCAGACTCCTGTGCCAGGAGCCACATTGCTGCCATGCATTGCTGTGGCAACTACAAGGAAAATGCACTCCTGGGAGATTCTAGCTTAAGGGGAACAGAGAAGAAGGCTGAGCTCCAATGGGGACACAGAAAGGCAGGAAGAAAACAAGAAAATACTGAAAACCTCTAAGTGAACTTACAGAAACTTCAGAATGGGCTAATTTCAAATGGTGGGCTCTGTAATCTAGTTCATTCACCTCCTCGGTAGTTATTATGCTGTCACTATGATTTAGATAATGAGTGAATACCTTTTTTCAGCATTTGTTTTAATGGTCCTGTCCCATTTCATTAGCTATTTACTAAATCCTCTTTTTGTACATAATAATTGATCAAGATAGGATCTGCATTTGAAACAATTGGAGAGCCCTTTATGTTAGTTAAATAGTGTCATTTTGCAAGTATGATTTTCTTAGATGCATCCTGCCATATTTTCAATCTAATCTGAGGTCTGGATGAAAACTTTTAATCCTCCTCCCCAGCTATCTCCAACAGCCAAACTGGACAACCTTCATCTGGTTTTAGGAGCTCAGCTTCTTCACATACCACTAATAAATCCTAGTGATCAATTAATAAAAGCTCCACTCACTGCTTTCTTTTCTACCTTATGTCTATTCCACTAATTTATATCAGAAATTGTCTAATGGAATGATCTATCACAGACTACTAATTGAAGAAAGCTGGTTCATGGAACACCAAAGGCCTTGCATTTCTCAGAACCTGAGCAGCAGAAAGTCAAGGTGGAAAACCACTGGTTTCACAGGGTTTGTGAATCAGAGCTTACTCCCAGCTGGTTGGAAGCCCTTCAAGTCCTGGCCCTTGGTTCTACTCTTTGTCCCCGGTGTCTGGGGCAAAGAGCCTGGAAGTGTTTGGCTCTGACGAAGCCTTCCATGGGACTGGAAGGTGCTTGGTTCAGGAATTCCTGTCAGGAATCCCGCAGTTATTGCAAGGAAGCACAGAAAGTATCAGTTAAACATGAGATTTTCCCTGGAATACCTGGTCTGAGACCTGATGAGCCAGCACAGCTATTAGTGAAAGTGATGTTTTCCCTAGTTTTATAGTTGTTAAAATAATGGCTTGAGCCAAAGGAGAAATTTCTTTAAGGTACACCCCCTCTGCAATTGTTTCTAATGCAATTTGTTATAATGTCTGACTCAAGAGAAATTTGAAAAATAATAATTCATTCGTATTTGAGCTGAATCCAAGTTCTTGAAAAGTCTTGCAAAGGCAGAATCCTGGATTTTGGCCATTTCTTTCTGGGTGGTAAGCAATAATCAAATTAATGATTTCAAATTAGTTGAAAATCATCTTGAACCAAAACCAGCACAATTACAAGCAGATGGTTAAACAAGATAAACAATAGGAACTCACAATTTAACCAGCAGCTAGTTATTTTAAAACACCACTGGTAAAGGAAAAACAAACCAAAACATTTTTTAGGGTGTATTTAAAGGGGCAATGTGATTACATTAGCTAGAGGCTGTGAGATCCACGCTATCAGTGACACTACTGAAGGGACTCAGTTGTCCAACAGCTTCCAGGACAATCACAGAAACAAAACCCGGTCCCGTGGTAACTGCAGAGGGGAGCCTTGAAAATAAATTTGAAGCTTTATGATTTGTGGTTTTTTACAAAGAAAATTGTCTCTTACACAAAAAAAAAAAAACAACCAAACAAAAAAAAAAAAAAAAAACAAAAACAAAAACAAAAACAAAAAAAAAAAAAAAAAAAAAAAAAAAAACCACAGCCCTGTCTCAAAAAGTGGTCGATTCTGCCTCTCCTTAAAATAATGTCTCACTGGTAAGAGTTGTCTAGGCCTATGGATGGGCAGCTGAGACATTCCCAGAGTGTTCCCAGGAGCCAAGGCCAATGAGTAGAGGACAGCTCTGCTCTAGTAAACACTCTTATCCTTCAAAATCATGTGTCTGCTTACAAATTGTCTTTTGGGAATGGTTCTGGAAATCCCCCGCTTCTGATTTGTGCCTGGGAGTGGTTTGAACAGTAGTTGGCAGCAGCCTTGAGGCTGCTAAGGATGCCTAACTCTTTAACACCATAGATGACCATAATTCAATGCTCAGGACTGTTCCCAGGCCCTGTTTATTTCACCAGGATACATGTAGACTGAGAAGAAAATTTTGAAAGAAAAGAAAAAGGAAAGGAAAGGAAAGGAAAGGAAAGGAAAGGAAAGGAAAGGAAAGGAAAGGAAAGGAAAGGAAAGGAAAGGAAAGGAAAGGAAAGGAAAGGAAAGGAAAGGAAAGGAAAGGAAAGGAAAGGAAAGGAAAGGAAAGGAAAGGAAAGGAAAGGAAAGGAAAGGAAAGGAAAGGAAAGGAAAGGAAAGGAAAGGAAAGGAAAGGAAAGGAAAGGAAAGGAAAGGAAAGGAAAGGAAAGGAAAGGAAAGGAAAGGAAAGGAAGGAAAGGAAAGGAAAGGAAAGGAAAGGAAAGGAAAGGAAAGGAAAGGAAGAAATATTTGGTTTGTTGAGGCTAGAATTGTCATGTCCTACAGGACATTTATTACGGAGATGGATTGAACTAATGTGATGCTATTACCTGATGCTGAACTAACTACTAAACTCACAGAAGTATCCTTTTAGTAGCACTGATATTACTTCAGAAAATCAACTTGTACTCAGGGGATACTCCAGCACTTTGCAGTTGCAATCTTAATTTTGCCAGCATCAGCAAAGAACCAAATTAATCTGCAGCAGACTACAATGTGACCTATGAACCATATGAGTTGGGTTTCATTGGTGATAATGCCCAAACTGGGAAGCATCTGTTAATTTCTTCTCTTACTTTGTACATCTGTTATCAGTCCCTCCGTGTGATTTGGAAGCTGGATTTCCTTGCACACATACCACAATGCTCACTTCAATCTCCTTCATGCAGTTTACTATGAAGCCCTTGATTAATGCACTAAGGGCCAAACCTGAAGAGAGCCCAGACTGCTGCTGGTTTCTACCAGCTGAAAACAGAGCTTTTAGACAACACAGAGAAAGTCAAAGCCTACAATACCTATTTTAAAGATCATCTGTCGGTGTCAGCAACGGGAAGTACATTCACCTCCACAACCCTCGTCTGTAATTTTGTCTGGGTGGGTGAAAGGGAATGAGAGTACAATAGTTTCACCTCTTCTTGTTCTTAATGATCCTGCCTTTCCCCAGTCAACCTACGCAGAGACATTTACAGCCATCAAACATACGGACTGCCAGACCTAGGTGTGTTGGACTGCTCCTCCAGGGATCTTAGCCAGATGGAATTTTAGGAGAGGACACAGTTCATTTCAGAGCAATCCAAACGAGCAGCTTTCTTTTCTTTATTACACCATTGCATTTGGCAGCAATCCACCAGAGGCAGATTCTCTGCTCTCTAAGGAATGATCTGCCCACTCTGTCCATTTAACAGGACATTCAGCTCAGAAAATCCAGTTGCTGATCACACATGTGGAGCAGATGTGCGAGCATGCGTAGCAAAATAAAAAATAAAAAATCCCAGCAGTGTACTGGGAGAAATGTAGCGTAACTACTGAAAAACAGTGACACAAAGGCTCTGATTCTGAAACAGTGGTTATTGTTGTTGTAAGGAGGATTTTTCTTATTACTCTTTCTTAGGGAGGAAAAAAAAGTGTAATAAATCCTTTATTATTTTTCTCTTTGGAGGTCAGGGAGGATTGTTCATGTTATACTAATGTGGCTTCTTTGTTCAATTTCACAGACTTCTCCTTACAAAGATAGGATTCTGACTATTTTGACCAGACTATCTTGGGGCCCTACCTCTCAGGAACTGAGTGCTGGAAAACTTCCACTGGAAAAAAAACCACAGCCTTTTAAAAGAGAGGATATCAGAAGTATACATCTTTTATCCATGCCCTACACACTTGCATGTAAAGGGAGAGCACCAGCTGTTTTTCTCATGGTGAATAAGGGTTACTTGGGGAAATCTGACTTCCTGTTTTTACATGGACAGCTACATTGTTGCATAGCCAGTTAATTTTGGTTAGGTCAATAGAGCAAGTTTAATTATTGGAACCTACCTTATTCACTCAAGCTTCACACTGTACAGAAGAAAGAGGGAATGCTAGGAACTCCAAACTGTGCACAGAAGCTGAAAAGCTCATCTTAATTGCATGGCCCTTGCTCAAACATATAAAACCTTTTTTTCTCTTTTTTAGTTTGGGGGGGGGAGTGGGGGCAGTAGGGAAGATGGGATTTGCTGAATAGTGCAATATGGACTGCAGAAAAAATTTCTATCTTAGTTAAAAATATACTGAAAAAAATCTTATAGAGATTTATATTTTTATATATCTATATATAAGTGGTTGTATATATGTATATATACGTATATAACCCAAACCAACAAAACTCCACAAGCTCCCAAATTAACACATTTAAAACATTGGGAGCAACATAACTACTCATACAGATGTGGTGGGAAAATGGTCCATTTTATCCACAACAGCAAAACTCAAAACAACAAAAACTTGTGCAGTGTCAAATACAGAGAGCAATCCCTTTCAGTTACTATGAAAATACATCTCTCAAGTTGTGGCTCTCATAACCAGGACCACTGGTGATGGTGGAATGAAATAGCAACTAATGCCAGGTACAATCCCCTAAGAAACCAGGGGTATTTCTGTCACTCTATGATGTTCATTTCTAATTTACTTTAACTGGAATGCTTAGGGGTTTTTTTATTTAGTTCAGTCACTGGCTAAGCCCCTTCCTCCATTTCATACGGTGTTACAAGCTATGGTGGATTTCTAAATCTTGATCTTGGTTAATGCATCAAAGGACATATGGGCTGATTTCCTTCAGTTTCTCATAATATACATGTAGCCAGCTGCATGTTATTACATAACTTTAGACTTAAAGCAACCAGATCATTCTAGATACCATGATCTATTTCTGTGTTTTTGATACAGTAATATTACGGTGGGAGAAAATCAGCAGTGCTGTTACAAAGAAAGTTTGGGGTTTTTTTAAAATTCATATCCTTGTTCTTAATAAACATCCCAAAGAAAAATATTCAACAGCAGCAGGCAGTAATAAAGAGGCAAAAAATGGCAAAACCACAGTACTGAGGAAACCTATGTGAAAACACTGGTTGTGTCTTCCTGGTTACAGAAAACAAATAGAACTGTTCAAAGTGCTTGCCAATAAGGGCCTGCCAAATAAAATATTGTTTTATGAAGTCAGGAAAAAACTAATTTTAAAGGTTATTGTAGGTTATTTGTGGTCACGTCTTGTGTTCATAAAACATGATGTCATCTTGAACCCTTCACTATTTTTATTTCAGCCCTATAGGTCTTTGTCTGAGACACTATCTCAGCAATTGTAGACATTTAAAAGTTATTGGAAAATACTTACAAGAGTCTGTTCTACAAATTTAATAGGAATAAAATAAATTAGACACAAGCCATCAGAATGCAAGAACCCATCACCGCTGCTGTATTTTAGGGGAGTTTATTTACCTAATCCAGTAATTTGGAATGATGAGATCTCACCAGTTGCATTAAATTTGAAATGAGAGATTTGGAAAAATATTTTCCCTAGTTATGTTTGTTTCAAATTAGATTAACACCACAAAACTGTACATCACAGCATCTGATTCTCTGCCCTGTCCCTGGAGCTCTGGGGGAATGATTATGAAGGCCACTAGGATAAACATTGTGTCACCTTCTGCTTTTTCGGTGCAAAGAGTTTATTCACCTCAATGAGTGAGTCATCCCACAAGCCCATCTAATGTGTCTAGATGAACTGCAAACTGACAGAGAGGACAGAAGTTAACGAGATGGTCATAAGGAGTTAAAGACTTTTCCTGGCCACCATTAAAAACTTTTGCCTCATTTCTTTCTCTCTGTTCTATCTGACATTCACTGACCCGTCATAATGCCAGATGGAGTACATGAGATTTTGGTTTTTTTTCAGAATCAGGGCTTCCTATAAATGGTTTCTTCTATTTGAAGCTACCTAATTAACAGCTGACTCAGGCCTGAACACTTCCTTGAATGTGGCCACTCTGGGGATTTCTTCTTTTTAGCCACTGACAGCCCCTTTTCTGATGCTCTCACTGCTAAAGCAGTTTGTCAGAGCAAAGAAATGCTTATGATATCTTCCCTTGTGCCCCTCTAGGGTTGTGTGCCTACTAATTTTTTCATTAGGATAAGAATATCCCTCTAGTTCTCCTTCTCCTTCTTCCATTTAGGCTTTGTTTTATGGTCATGGGAAGTGACTTGACATGAACTAACTCTTAAAATATGAGATTTTAAGGTAGTAGATGAACTTGTCTTCATTTTCTTTCTGAAGTCCCTGACCTCATACTATCCCAGTGATGGTGGACGCACCCTGTTCATGGAAGAAGCTGTGTGCTGGGACCTGGCCCAACAGGAGGAGTTTCTTATGGCTTGGCTCATTGTGGGGATGCGAGGAGATTCATGGTGGGTGCTATGATGTTCTCATGGGATACCAGAGCATTTCTCGTGGTGCAACTTCTGGCTTTATTACTCCCACTCCTTTTCTCAAAATATGCCTATCTCTAAATTTAAAGGCAGCTCTGCATGGATCTCCGTGGCAGTGAGGGGTGACAGTCTGTGTCACCTGCCAAAGAGCACAGGACTCCTTCTCACATGGGAGAAAGAAGTAAAAGCAGTTTTAGCGCACTTCAGCCCCCTCTCTACCCCAGGCTGCTGCAAACACTGAGGCAGTCTTCAGATTTTTTGTGGAATTTATGTAGCCCAGAGGCCTGGGCCAGTGCTCTGCTGGTGACAGTGTTGCTCAAGGTCCCTGAAATGCATGTGGTTTGGCTCTGTGGCCCCATCTCCAGTGGAGGGCCTATTTCATGCCTGGGGTAGCCAGTGACTTTTAGAGGGACAGCTAAAAGCCTTCCTTATGGTTGCAAAAGGAAATCCTCCTTCAGTTGCATCTGAAATTTCCAGAGGCTCTTTTCACTACATGAGCCTTTTTCCTGCATAAAAGAACTACAGTCACAGGACAAATCTCACCCAATATATATTACCTGTAAAGGACACTTTTTCTCACAGATCAGTTTCTAACACTCTGTTGATGTTTGTTTTTCTGTTATGTTGCCAGTTGGAATTGCTGATGCTATTTCCATTCTGTACTATCACATTTGTGGAATGAATCTCAAGACCACAGTTTTTATTGAAGGCTTATCTTTTATATTTTCTGGTCAAACTTCTTACTCTACCTACAGTTGAGTCAGACTTCTATTCCCACTATCAGTTTCACTCCCCCCAGGTGTCTCCTACTGCCCAGCTTGTAAATACTTTTCTTTCTACTAAGTACTGTGGAATTCATGCTTGGGAAACCAAGAAAATCTTTCAGACAATTTGGGCTGAACTCAAAGATTCTTCTGTTCCTGTGGTTAATCAGTAATATTCAAGTGCAAAAGAGGAAAACAAACTTAGGCAGATGTTGTTAACATTTGTTGTGGAACAAATGCTGTTTTCTGGTGGTAAAAATGCTTAGTTTGCTTGCTTTCCTCAATAGCTAAGTTCAAAATAAGGCAAAAATGTGACATATTGAGTCACTATATTTGTGCATTTCTTAAAAGAAACTTGAAGAATCTCTATTACCATTTGGCTTCATTGGCTGAACTTTCTGATCTCTATCTAGTAACATTCCAGCCAGCCAGTCTCTCGTATTAAAAGTACAATTTCTAAAGCACTGAACAACCATGTAACTCAATTCTCGATTCAACCAGCTTCTATCTTCCTCCTTAAGCTATCTCCTACATTTACAGAAGGACTCATGGGGTTTTCCTGTGGGTTTTTTGGTTAGAGTTCCCTCACATGGTTTTTTTTTGTGTGTGTCTGCTCACAGGCTAAATGGAATGATCTGTTCTGTTTTTCAAATGAGGGAAAAATAAGCAGTAGGAGGTCTCAGTATTGGAGACAGTTGTGCCACATGGATAAGGTAGGGATGGGATGGGCAGGAAAATAATCCAGCTGCCTAATCATTTCTCTGTAACGTGACTGGAACCATGTATTGTATAATACTAGAGCAAAAGGGGGCCACAGCCCCTGCATTTTAATATGCACTCATGCCATAGCTAATAAAAATAAATCATACAGTGTTTACCATAGGAAATCGCGAATTGCCACCCCGGTGTGCCACAGAAGATTTGCTCTCGATGATGTATTCCTGTAAAGGATACAAGTAAGAAACTAACACTGCAGAGTTCAAACAAAAAGCCTAGCCTTGATGACAAAACTAATTCAGCCATTTCTGAGATAAATTATAAGAACCCATCTTCTGTATTTCTAACTCTTTACTTTTCTGGGGCAGTTCCCTGCAGGGGCTCCTCAAGGTGTAGGAACTGTATAGCAGATATTAGCTGATGGGAAATCTAGCAGTATTTTCCACCTCTCTTTGGAGAAAGGCCCCACTTTGATCCTACCAGGAACTGGCCTCCCTGACTGCCCCAATGGGACATTTTGCAGATGAGGGCTGTTATCAAATTCACCGAGATGGGCCCACCGCTGTGGATGCTAGCAAGGGCTAGCAGAGGAATTTTCCTGTGAAACTTTTCTTTCTTATAAGAAAGCAGTTAGAGAAATCCAGCTTCTCACAGCTTCTCTGTGAAAGCTTTCATTCTCATGAGAACTGCATGGACAACAGTTTGAGAGAATGCAAACCATTTCTACACCTGCAAGTTGTTGTGAGAACAGTGGAATTGTTTTCAGCCTTGTGAGAATAGTATTTGGAAATGGGTGTCTTACTGCTCAACCTATCACCTTCAGAGGTGGTGGGTCAATAGGCCAATCATGTAATTTCTCTTTTGTGAACCATGCTATAAAGGTTATGGGTGATTAAATGAGGTCACTTCTGCCATGTCATCTGACCTGGACTTATATCATGATTTTTGCCATTCCCTGTGAGCAACAGCGACACACTGCTGGCCAAGGCTGAGCCAGGCAGTGACAGTGGGGATAACAGGTATTTCTGGGATAACAGATTTCACAGAATCACATAGTGGGTAAGGTAGGAAGACAGCACCCCTAGAGCATGTTGTTCAGGTTTGTGTCCAGATGGATTTTGAATATCTCCAGAGAAGGAGACTCCATAACCTCTTGTGGCAACCTTGTCCTGTGCTCAGTCACCCACACAGTAAGGAATTCCTCACGTTTAGGTGTAACGTCCTGTGCATCAGTTTCTGCCCATTGCATCTTGTCCAGCTGCTTGACACCACCAAGAGCCTGGCTCCATCATCTTGGCACCTTCCCCTGAGATATTTATTGACATTGATAAGATCCCCTCTCAGTCTTCTCTTCTCCAGGCTAAACTGGCCCAGCTCCCTCAGCCTTTCATCATAAGAGAAATGCTCCAGTCCCCTAAATATTTAAGGATGGGGAAAAAATATGCAAAACAGCAACCAGAGAGAGGAATGAAATGTGTGAGAAACAACCCTGCAGATCTCAACATGTGAGAGAAACAACCCTGCAGACCTCAAGGTCAGTGAAGAAGGAGAGGGAAGAGATGCTGCAGATGCCAGGGCAGACATTTCCCTGAAGTCTGTGGTGAGGCAGGCTGTTCCTCTGCAGCACGTGGAGGTCCATGGTGGAGGAGACATCCACATGCAGCCTATGGAGAATGCTACACTGGAGCAGGTAGATGCGAAAGGGACGCTGTGATCCTGTGGGAAGCCTCAGCTGCAGCAGGCTCCTGGCATGACCTGTGAATGCATAGGAAGAGGATTCCATACTGGAGCAAGTGTGCTGGCAGGTCTTGTGACCCCATGGGGACCCACACTGGAGCAGTCTGTTCCTGAAGTGCTGCACCAGTGAAAAGGACCCACACTGGAGCAGTTTGTAAAGAACTGCAGCCCGTGGGAAGGAGCCATGTTGGAGAAGTCCATGGAGGACTGTGTCCTGTTAGAGGGGCCCCATGCTAGAGCAGGGGAAGAGTGTGACGAGTTCTTCCCCTGAGGAGGAGGAGGAAGTGGCAGAGGCAATGTGTGATGAACTGACCACAGACACCATTCTCTGTGCCCCTGCATTCCTGGCAGAAGGTAGAGGAAGTCAGGAGAGAAGAAAAACCTGTGAAGACGGGGTGGGAGAAGGATGTTTTAAGATTTGGTTTTGTTTCTCATTATCCTACTCTGATTTGGTTGTTAATAAATTAACCATGTTTCCCTGAATTGAGCCTGTTTGGTCTGTAACAATAATTGGTGAGTGATGTCTCTCTGTCCTTATCATGACCCACAAGCCTTTTGTTAATTTCCTCTCACCTGTTCAGGTGAGGAGGGGGAGTGATAGAGCAGCTTTGGTGGGCACCTGGCATCCAGCCAGGGTCAACCCATTAACTCATACACTATATAATGGAGTTTATTCCCCACCTCACAGAATGCTGTGGAGAAATTCTTTCTACATTTCACATGGGGATATTCAGGAGCAAGGAACAAATTAATGTCCCAAAACACTGTTTACAAACATAGATTTGCCAGTTCTGTTCTACTGTACAGTGCAAACACTTTCTGCACCCATTGTGGTCTACTGTACAACCTAAATCTGACCTTTTCCAAAGGTCAAAGCTGACCTTGGTGGTCAGCTAAGGGGGCAGGCTCCAACTGCGAAGCTGAAATTTTATTGCAGGAGGCATCTGCTGCATGATTTTAAAAATGTTGTATGGTATAGATGCTGAACCTTGAATGGATACTCAGAGGGTTAGGAAGGAGAATTCCCCAGAGCTCTCAAATTTCAGGTCTATTCCCATACCTGTCTGTCAAGGCTGACAGGAACTCAAACTGGAGACACTACACACCATGAGATTTTTATTCCAGAACTGCACAAGCAAACTGTGTAGTGGTTTCAGCTTCCTGCATACTCAGTAAGAAATTTGTATCAAAACCAGACAGCTGTAATGTTGAAGGATATGACTGAATATTTTTTGAGAAAACTCAACATTTCTGCAAGTAAATTGTAGCAAATGAAGCCCCAAAAGCACACTACCCTAGTCAGAAGGGCAGCATCGAAAGGAGAAGATGCCAGCAGAACCCTGACAACAACTTCCTCTGACTGAGCTAATTTTCCATAGATCCTATTCTGAAGGGCAGTCTTGAAGAGCATCTTTTCCAGAAAAACAGAACCCCCCGCCAGGCTGGTGGTAGGACAAAGGGAGATGGAGACACAAGAGAAAGTTCTGCTCCCATCTCAAGTCAGTGGGACAAAGACAGCGAGGGTCATAAAACTGAGGTGTTGTGACAAAATGCATGGAACTTGCTCTGCATCAGAGCTTAACCGAGTCTCCCAAGAAGGACTGCCCTGAAGTTCACACACACTGGTGAAGTTACAGTCTTCTACTAGAGGCATAATTTCATCAGGAAACACAAGAATACTTTAGCTACTCTAAATTTGGTGTGTAAGGGTCTGAAGGACAGAAGCTCTCTTGCTGTGGTCCTGTTGCCATCACAGGAGACAAATGAAGAGGCTCATCATGGGATTGGTCACAGTGGTGATACAAGGATGTACCTTCACTGTCCGAAGTGACTCTACACTGCAGCACAAATGCATGAATCTCTGTCTTCAAGGAGGGATTTTTGTCCAAGTCTGCTATAAACAGCTATTTCACAATGATGTAGTGAGGTCTGATGTGTACAGATTGCTCTGAAGACAGAAATCCTATTGACGAGTGCTGTTATTGTTGATGAGTAATAGATTAAAAATTAGGCATTATTTATTACGAAATCCTTCTCAAGACTACTTCAGAAGTACTCAGAAAGGGACAAAGGCACACAAAAGTCATTATTTAATTTAGTTTCAGTAACACAAAGAGGAATTTAACTCAAGTAGAGATATCTATCTATCTATCTATCTATCTATGCAGGTGTCTGTATTTGTTAGATCAAAGACATCCTTAAAATATTCAGCAAAGAATGCTATTTCCATTATTTGATTAAATCACTGATTATTATACAGATGTAAGTATAATTGCATTTCTGTGTGGTTATTGTATATTGAAAATTTGTTGTTACCCAATTTTTATCCTTCACTGGGATTTGCATGTGTAGCAATGAATAAGAATACTTGATGATTCAGGGATTGATAATGGGATGTTTAATCATTTTGTCTCTTCATCACCATTTTAATGAACATCTACCAAAATGCCTTATTTGTAAATACTATTCTGGAACTGTGTGATGAAATCAGCCTTGTTCCTGGTATTAATCTCAAATACAAGTCATAAAGTGTGGCAGGAGCAGAATATTTGTGTGCCATAAATGTCATGGCACAGTGGAATTCATCAAAAGATGCTCCTGATTTTATAGATAATTTTTCTTGGTGTATTTAAGAGTTGTTTCACTTCTCTTCTGTTTGAGAATTGTTCCACTACTGTAATGTTACAACTCTTGGTACAATTTAAGATTGCCATAGGCTTTTTCCCAAGTCAGGTTGGAGCTGGATCAGAGTTGGGTGGGAGTGTTGATGGGCTGGAGGGCAGGAAGGCTCTGCAGAGGCATCTGGACAGGCTGGATCAATGGGCCAAGACCAATGGCATGAGGGTCAACAAGGCCAATGCCAGGTCCTGCACTTTGGTCACAACAGCCCCAGGCAGTGCTACAGGCTGGGACAGAGTGGCTGGAAAGCTGCCCAGTGGAGAAGGACCTGTAAGTACTGGTTGATAGCAGCTGAACATGAGCCAGCTGTGCCAAGGTGGTCAAGAAGGCCAATGGCATCCTGGCCTGCATCAGGAATAGTGTGTCCAGCAGAGCTAGGGAAGTGATTCTCTCTCTGTACTGGGTCCTGAGGAGGTCACATCAGGGGAGGTTTAGGTTGGGCATTAGGAAGAATTTCTTCACAGAAAGGGTGATTAAGGTTTGAAATGGACTGCCCAGGGAGGTGGTGGAGTGAGGCACTGTCCTGGGGATGTTTAAGGAAAGACTGGATGTGTCACTTAGTGTCATGGTCTAGTGGACATGGTGGTGTTCAGACTTTGGTTGGACTCAGTGATCTTGGAGATCTTTTACAACCCAATTGATTCTGAGATCCTGTCTCAGTAACAGGTCTTAGCAAGCAATCCATTCAATGAACTTTCTGCTTATTGCATATTTGTACCCCGACACAGTCGGCTCTAAGAGGACTTGTTTGAAGATATACGCATATATTCATATATGTGTGTATGTGTCATTACCTCTATTGTTCTGAAAGTAAGGGTGTGAATCCCCTAGCAGGTAACATCCTGTACAAGTGGCTTTGTACAATTTCTGCAGCTTCTTTGCTTCTCTTCAAGTTGACAGAGAATCGTGACACAAAGTAGGCAAATGAGCATTGCCATATTTGTAATGCAAGAAATACTTAGGGATTTGTAAGATTTAAGTTGATATCTACTAGTAAGAATCACATTTTAAAGTTGTCCAAAGTAAATCTAGTTTGTTCTATTTATTATACAGCTGAATACTTAGCCGGTGGACAGATGTTCGATTTGCAGACAGCTGTGTTAGTTTAAGATGTTACAATCCCCAGCTGTTTGCAGCCAGCATGTTACTGAAGGCCCCTGCCCATACAGTTCTGCACAACTTTGCTTGGATTTCTGAGACTAGCTAGGGCAAGGTCATTTGGGCTAGTTCAAATCATCTGCAGTGGCCATTGCTGTTAAGCTGTGCTGAAGGCCATGAACTATTACTCCTATGGTGTCTTCATTGTAAGGGAGAAGCAATTTCACACTGGTGAGCCCCAAGCTTTCTGGGAGCATCTTTGCTGGGCAGATCAAATCCTTACTGAAAGGCATCTGTCCTGAGTCTCCTACACATAATCAGTTACATATAGATCATGAATAATCATCTCCTTCGTGGATCTTCAGTGCGATGAGGTCTTTGGTATGTAGGAAGCAATTCAGGTACCTAAAAAAAGGTGTATCTGATATACACACACTTATAATTATCTAATACCATTTTGCCTTTCTTTTTGTGTTGTAGTGTGGATGTCTTTGATATCTTAGGGTTAAGCTGGCAGCAAACATCTATTTTTCATAATCTCATTTTTCCCCTAGGTGTTGAAGAGCTCTCACTGACAAAGGAAATTGTTTCGGACAGCTAATAAAAATTTTTATACAGTACAGTCTGAATCCAGTGAGCTAAAATTCAAGGATTACTTTAGTGATGTTTAAATAATTTGAAGATCTGAATTCTTTGTGAGGAAGATCCTTAAAACAGAGTATTATGAAAAAATGTCTCTATAGACATTATAAAATATTGCATTAGTCAGAGGAAGTAAAAACAGTCTTTCTTGGTTAGAGTCCTGGAGATCTGTTTCTCATAATGTGATATTTAGGAGCAGCTATGAAATGTCAATATTAATGTTTGTATCATTCTAATTTTACAGACAAAATGAAAAAAAACCCACACCACAAAACTTGATTTTTTTTCTCATTATCTCATATTTGACTGAGGAAGTTATGTGCCTGATAGCAGTGTGAAACAGGCATGTGTAGTCCCAACAAAAGATTCTTGAGATTTTCATATAAAAGCAAATGGCCCCTAAATTACTGGTCTACACTTCTCAGATATAGGATTGGGTCAGTTCTTTTGTGCAAAACCCTTTGCTTCTGGACAGAGGGCTTTACTCTCTGGTTTGGACCTGTAATGGTGGAATCCTTTAGTTGCACGGGAGTGTGCATCAAAAAGTTGATGGAAGAAGAGGTGTAGATATTACACATTTACTGTCCACTGTTTTCTCTATGTGAGTTTTCTCTACCTGAAGGTATTTCAGAAAGCTGAGGGATAGTCTTTACAATTTCAAGCAAACAACTGAGTTTTAACTAAGTGATTCCACATGCTGGTTGAGAAAGACTCTTTATATTCGCCCTTCAGTGCGCTAAACCTACAAATCATGTTTGTAAGACCTTTTCTTTCTGTTTTTGACCTATCACTTTAAATTCAATGTATCTATTTTAGCTGCAATTTAAAACAAATTGTCCCACAGTCTGATGAAGACTACTTACTTTCAGTGCCAGAAAAGGGCATATGTCAGAAGAAATAGTCTGCACACGTACTTTACTGTTGCTTATTTGACAGATGACCTTGATGTGAATCTCCACTGGGGGCTGAGACTGCTTATGTCCATGTTTGGTTCAGGTTGTCTTGTTACTATTTCCTTCAACTAGGGCAAAGATACAAAGTTCCTCTAATTTTTGTCTCAACGCTTCTCAGCGTCATCCAGAAAGAATAACTTAGTTTTTAAACGGAGGAATCTGAGACCAGAACTCCCATTTGCCGTACACTCATTTTCAGTGTTTTACAAACACCCAATATCCAGATAACCTCAGTCTGTACTAAAATGGAATGAGACTCATGAGGTGCAAAGAGACTGAGGAAGCTACTGTATATGCCCATTACCTGGCTATCTCCCTAAAATACTAGCAAGAAAAGAAAAGGTTTTATCAATAAGAAAAGAAAAGGTTGTATCAATATGCATACAATCTTTGGGTCCCACATATTTCTCACTTCAAGGCATAATCAGGAAATAATATTAAAATGAATGATAGTTATGTAGTCCAATACAGAGAAGTGAACCAATTCTTTAAGACACATATTCCAGTGTCCCTTCTGCCTCAGGCATCATGGGACATTGAGGGACTGAAAAATTATGTTCAACAGACCCATGGAGGATGAGAATGACTGTGTTGCTGTGGGGTCACAGATTATGGCTGTGGACCAAGAAGAATATAATTGAGTTTTCACTATAACACCACTGAAAATACTTCATATTAAAAAGTTCTATGTATTCTCCTTCCTTTATCCTGTCCCTGTCTGCTCCCTGCCTTCAGACTGTCAACACTTATTGTAAAACAATACTTCTGAGTATTCTGATGCAAATTGACAACACAATGACTTAAATTTAAATTAACTCACCTAATAGCTAAGACAATATTTTGAAGGCATGAGCAATGCAAATAATAGAGAAACACATCTCTTTATTCACTGTTTCATGTCACAAATGTGTTCATCATCTTGCTGTGATGCCAATGGCACCTATAAACTGAAGATATATGTATATATTCAGATATGTGTGTGTCTCACCTATAAGCAGGGCAGACAGATTAAATATGCTATTTTATTCCAATCATAGTGAGTTTAAGTCTTTTGGGGGGAAAATATTCTTTTCATATTCTAAAATGGTTCTAAAAAAACTTTCCCAGTGGCTTGGTGTTCAAGAATCTTGAGTTACATTATATTTTTGTTAATTTTTAAGTACACCATATTTTCCACAATATTTTAGCATGCTTTTTCTATGATACTGTGTGTATGGTATTTCATACTGGGATGACAACATTAGGGATACATTCAGTGGTTGCTTAAAACTTTATCTAGACAACAGCTCAAAATGATGCATTTCACAATATTGAAAAGGAGTTACAGAGTCAGAGTGGGCCTCTTAGAGAGACACTGACTGGACTAAAATACCTGTTTAAAAACTACCTTTAAAGCAAGAATATATGACACTTTCCTAATGTTTTATATATTGTTGCTAAGCTTTTATTACAGAGGTAGAAAAAATATAGTTTTCTTTGTTTATTGGTGTTTACTCTGTTTCCATTTTGTTGCATACTTGTGCCATGATTCAGCCCCTAGAAATAGACATATTCTTCTGGGCTTCTAATGCTCTAAAATCTTGGCTCTCACAGCAAACAAACTTATTTAGCACCAAGTTGCCCTACCTACAAAAATAATTTCTGAAGGTTTTGTGAGTTGGAGTTGCATTAATCTGAATGATAGGCTCTCCTCAGCCTGCTTAGCATTATACCTCATTCAATAGACAGTTTAATGGATGATCCACAGCAGTACATTACATTTTTGACCTCTGGGAATTACTCTGCACAGCTCAAGATTTGGGACTGGATTTGGTGGCTGAAATCCAAAAGCGTTTTCCTTTTTTTAAGTACCAAACATTGCCTCTTGCCAAGTGGGATCATTTTCCCATCTGTTGAAGGGTTTTCTGCCCTTGGTAACAATATTCAGTTTTCTGGCTCCTTTAGGCTCACACTAGTATAAAAGAGAAATAGCAGAATTTAGCAGTAATGTCAGTAAGCAACTGAAGTCAAAGGCATCAGGGAATCAGACCTATAGGTGTGAAGGACCAAAAGAAGGCCTGTCTGCATCTGGAGTGGCTTAATATAACCTCCATTGTTTCCACCTCCTTTTAATAGGTGATGTTTTATTTAAAAATGGTTGAGAACTGTTTTCCTGTGATGCTTTCTTGATAAACACACCATCTGCCTTTGAAAAGCTGGGAGAGGAATAAGCTATGATGGAAGCCTTTGAGAGAAGTGTTTATGTCTTATCCCTAAGGACTTCTGGGTGTAACCCCCCTAGTTTTCAGTGTGGAGTGTGCCAGGGACACAGCATGATATGCCCTTTAATACTGCCCAAATACTGCAGCTTGATAAGCCCTGACCTTCATGAGTGACAACGTGAGCGACAGGAGAACAGGCTGTGCATGGGATGGGCTGGTGACAGCCGAGCTCAGCCAGGCACAGCTGGCTGCCCCAGAGGTGGATTGGCCTGGGACACCAGGCACACCAAGCTGGCTTGCTGGGAGTTGCTGAGCTGCTGAAGTGAGTACTGAGCTTGCCATAATGCAGTCCTGAGAAGACTATTTTATCTTGGATCCTTAGAGTTTAAATCTCCACTGTGGTAGAATATGCACTAAAAAGGGCTAATGTGTATAAATATGGATATACCAAATATAATAGATATATATTAGTACATGAAATGTACAGGCTCCAAAGAAATTACTCCAGCAGTTATTCACCAATAACTGGAAAATGTATTTAAAAATAATTTTGTGTGGCTATTTTTGTCACAACACATTTCAGAACAGCTGTCATAACACCGGGAATTTACTTCCAAAAATATATTCCAAAAAGTCCCTGTTATCTGGCAGCAAAATACTTAAAAGCAGAGACTACAGTGCACAGAGCAATATTCCAAATGTACATGATAAAAAAACTTCAGGTTATTACTGGGTTAATCAGAACTCTTCTGGAAAGTACCAAAAATTGCATGTAGCTGTTTCAAAAATCACAGGGATATTTTGAACATTTCCACTGGGTCAAAGCAAAAATAACTATACATCCTTTTTAGGTGATTGTATTCAGAAGACTGGTCTTGCTAGAGTGACTTAACACATCCATTACTGCAATTATAATTTAGTGATAATTACTCTGTAGAATTCCAATGTTCTATTACCACAAGTGAGGGCCCATGGAGAAAAACTGTGTGCAGCATCTCCAGGGCCTTGGAATGAGTGACTGTGAATTTATAATTTCCAGACTCATTACATTTAGTTTGGGAGAGGCTATACATGCATTATGTAGGTTAAGAGTCCTCTCTTTGCTAATTAAAATGAAGCACTGTCATTGACTTATCAAATCCAAT
This sequence comes from Aphelocoma coerulescens, assembly GCF_041296385.1. Lineage (NCBI taxonomy): Eukaryota > Metazoa > Chordata > Aves > Passeriformes > Corvidae > Aphelocoma > Aphelocoma coerulescens. Next base: position 38,082,312 of record NC_091015.1, on the reverse strand, counting down.
ATGTCTAATTAACATGGAAAATATATTTGACCTACACTGGTTAAGATAGATGATTTCCTTACACAAGTTATAAACACTTGTAGGCATTAAGCCAATGTTTAAAAGCAATTTGTGTTTTATGAAAATCTATTTAAGGCTCCCTTCAAATAGAACAAATCAAAACAAAAAACCAGAAAACAAACAACTTCCTCACACAATTCATGTCTTCAGTGTCAGAAAATCAACCCTCTGTAATCAGTATGTGACCAAATCCATGTAGACATACTACTTGGAGGATGTAGCCATCAATGCTCCAGAGACCATGGTCAGTGCAGTACTTCAGAGAGGCCTGTTTTGGGACTGTGAAGGCACAAATATGAGTCATCAAAACCTTCCTTCTTTTCATGCTTTGGTCTCTTAATGTGATCGTCAAGGCATAAAAAGCATTACATTTGTCCATAAACAGAGCTAAAGATATGAATACCGCAGACATATGTTACTTCTCTAACATGTCCTTCTGGCTGTGACATTAACCAGCTTTTGAACCAAGCAAAGGCACAAAATGGACCACATAAATATCTGTAACTGCTTTCACAAGAACACAAATCAGCCAAGTACTTGATTTGTCACTTTCTTTGTTTTTCCATGAGGAGCTAGGACCTAGCTGGATACCTTCACTTTCCATCCTGTGGCTCTAGGAAGGAGGTGGGAGGAGGAGGACATTCTCATCAGCCTATCTGATGTAATCTATAGTCTGGTTTTGCCTATCCTTGAATGACAAAGATTGGAAATTACCACTACATCCAAGCTCTTGCAGGCACAGCTGCTTGTTCACAAGGCAAGAGCTACATGGGAGGAAGAGGAAGGGCACTTCCTATCATGGCAGATGGGGTAGTGGTATACCATAAGATTAAAAAAGGAGAAGGGTTGAAAGAGAAAGAAAAGAGCTACTGCTTTTAGTGCTGGTCACCCAAAATCTGACTGAGACTTTTCATCATGACCTCATCTTCACCTCAAGGGAGGATCTGTTTTGCTATCTTTATAAATTTGGCCACCCCAAGTGGGATGTTGATGTTCTCATTGTGTTAAAAGTCAGCCTTGTCTGCACTGATAGAGCGATCTAAGACAGCTCTGCAATAGACCTTGATTTCCAAAAAAATATTGAGCTACAACACTTAAAGGGCCTTCAGGTTGTCCAAAAATAACTAATAATTTTTTTTCAGATGTTGATGTGCCTTTGTTCAATGACAGATTTCTGGAGGCAAATGTTTCAGAGTAAACTAATGAGCCATTTCTTGCAACACTTTCAGTTTGGGTTCAAACCGGAAAGGACAGATCCAAGTTCTACTGCCTTGGGGATATTTTTCAATGTGAGGTTTGGATCCAGCCCACTATAAAGAGCCACTATACATGCAAAATTTTGAGATTGCTGTAGGTTTGGACTCTATCCACTGTTAAAGTTCAAAAGGCTTTGTCTGGGTATTTTGACGTGGGCCTATCTCCATTTTAGTTTTGGAAACAAAAAAGCCCCAAATACATATAAGAAAGAAAACCCCCTTGCAAATATCCAACTTGCCTATTATATGCAGAAACAATTTCAGGACTCTCAGTCCTCCAGGTAGTTACTTATGCACCAACACCCATTGTTTTCAGTGGACTCCATGTGTAAATAATTATGCACCTGGGAACAACCATTTGCAGGATCAGGCTGTTGTAAAATAATATGCTGATGAAAACTTAAAAGGCAGCTGTAACACTTGATTGGATTGGTGTGGACTGTTAGCAAAGGCTGTCTGGATGCAGGCTATTGTCACTCTCATTTTAGGAAGCAATTTTTTAAAAATTACATTTCTTTGCCCTTGATTTCCAGGGCATCTCCTGCTCCCCCTTCCTGGAGGAGACAGTTTGCAAGTGCATGTTAGCAAATTCAAATGCTACAAATGAATTTTACAGTCCTCAGTGCTGGTTATTCTCACCTCATGAATCCAGAAGTGTCTATGAATCTGAACGTTTTTTGGGGGGGATGATCTCATCTCCCAGCTTTACATATTCTCTAGTTTCGTTTTCCCCTGCAACTCACTCCATGCAGTCAGCTAGCAAGCCAGACTTTCCAGAGAAGGACAAAGTGCTACTGCTTTTCGTCCTGTTCCTTTATGTTTGCTGCTTGTGTTCATCATCTTGCTGTGAGGCAACAGTTTTTGTCCAGGGATAGTAGTTATTTCTTATGTTTTTAATTTTTAATGTACTTTTTATGTTCTCAAAAGAAGTTTTACTATTCCACAGATCAAATAAATTCCAGCTTTCAGAATGATACAAGGAAAGCTTCAGCTTCACAAGCACAGCTGCAAATGAAGCTTTAATTGCCACTTAAGAAAAAGGGCTGAAAACATCTAGCCAGTGCAAATGCAGTAAATTTGAGAGGTCAGAGCAATAGAGAGCATGTCTGTCTTCCACAGGGTATAACATATAACGTTAGGAAACATTCCCGTGAAGTATATTGTATGTGATGTGTGACCAAACATGTTTCTATTGTCACTATTTTCATCACAGAGATAGTGCAAAGTGAACAATACTCTTTCCTTTTGTTATTAAATCCTTTCTGGCTGAGTGTTTTACCATCTTCAGTTATTTCTTCTTTTTTTTTTTTTTTTTCTATTCAAAGGAGAGATTTTTTAAAAATGGTGTGAGTTCTTTCAAACATTTTCTGTGTCAAGCTCAAGAAAACTTTGCAGATGTCAGGAACTAGTTCTGGAAGTTCAGAACAATTGATGGATCAATTGTAAAAGACCATAATGAGAGTTACAAAAAAATCTCCTCAACACTTCCCTCTAGCCCAAATTTCATATTCCTGTTCCAAAGCATGAATGTCAGAAAGCTTCTCAACAAGTTCATCAGGCCTTATTTCACAGGAACAAAACAACATTTTTCCTCCCAAGAGCTTTTCTTGGAAAGAAACACAATATTTGTTAGTTTGAAAAAAAAAAAACAGAAGTGGGTAATAGGAAAACAGAAAAAAACATGGAAAATTACAGCCCCAAATGGTTATAGGCAGGTGGCAAGAGGGTCAGATCCTGGAGTATGTTAATACAGTTTCAATAATACATGGTATTATTAGCTCAGCCTGTAACTGGTATTCTTATGGGATGTCAAATATGGGATGTTACGGAAATATTTAATTATATAATAAATGGGCTTCTCTGAACTACATCTCTCAACCTTTTGCCGCTGACTCATCAGTTGTTTCTGAAACACTGTGTCTCTGAAATTGCTACAGAGACTGCCAAAATCTGGATCAACCAATGCCAGCTGGTATTTGTGATAGAAATGTATTCCCAAAGGGCATTTGCTTTATTTTAGTTTTCACTATACCCCAGTTATGCACTCGTTCAGGTTGTCTGTTTTGTGCACTTAAGGGCAATGCAGTTCAGGAGGGTTTTGAAAAGAAGTGTCTCAAAAGTCAAGATAAATAATTACATTAAGAAAACATCATCTGGAAATTTTGCTGGGGCTTTTTACCTATATTTAATAATGAACCAAAAAAACCCTGAAAAAACTGAAAACCCAACCAACCCAAACCACCATAACAATAGTTTTGTTTAATTATGACACAGCAAAGGTACACAAACTATTTTAATGTGGATTTTGCAAACAATAGAGCATACGGTAGTATTCTATCCTACTGTATTATGAAAAGCCTGTCTGATAGTTCTCTCACTCAGCTTAGAACAGTTTGGAAAAGGATAAAAAGAAACAGAAATCGCAAGACCTATAGTACTTCCAAGCATCCTACTAAAATCTGTCAACATATAACTGGAACTATCTTAGAGGTCAAATGACTCAGAGGCACGCACTTTTAATGACTGCCAGCTGAAAAAGAATAAATGACACAACATTATGACTGTGCTGGATCAGTGAAAGAAGTAACGCTTAATTTTACAATCAGTCTGTGGGATTCATTGTCACAGAATGCCAAAACTTTATACAGGTTAAAAGACAGAGTCACTCATTCAGGAAAGAAAAGTCCAGCAAGAGCTATGAAATCTAAGAGTAAAAACTCTACCTCAAGAGCTCCTTAATGTCGTAATCTAAGAAAAAGTTGTGTGAGAAATATTCCTATCATGCTTCTCCTGCTCTTATACAGCAGCTAGAGAGGGGAGGGTGCTCATCTTCCCAGCACTACTGATGCAAGGTGGTGTAAAACAGTTCCTATGAGCCAAAGAGGCTCCATAGCTCATGATTGTGTTAGTGCAAAGAGAAGAGAGAGGGAAATCATTGCGTCTTGGCACTGTGGCTCAATAGTAATTTACTATTTTCTTGCTGGTGTGTTGCTTGTTCTTCTATCCCATTTTCCTAGACTAGATATACCAAGGTCTCTTGGCCTTTCTATGGTGCCAGTCCTAACACCTTAGTGATGGAAAATACTTCATTACTCCTTTCAGTTTGTACCTGTATCATCCTATTACAGTTCCTGGTTCTACTTCTGTTGGTATTTTATTGCTAGCTAGGATCCTGCAATAGGAGATATACACAGACCACATCAAAGAAAAAAATGTTACCTTCAAGTGGGAGCTACTACTCTAAGAGTAGCAATGTGTTGTTTTCCAAAGTATGCTGTGCATTTGTTACCCTACCTGTCTATGAGCAGAGATTGCTTTTTCCTGAAAATTCCTGCACCACAGCAAAGTCAGCAACTTGCAAAATAACCCAAAAAAAGGACAATAATAGGAAATTCATAGATGGGTCTGCATTGGTGTTTTTCAGGGACAGCAATGTGTTGTGCAGCTCATCACCAGGACTGCTTTTCTCCCATTTCTTCTGCATGCTGTTTGCCTGGCTCCCATGCCCACACAGGCCCAATGTACATGCTCAAATAAAAATCAAGGGCACAGCACTGATGAACAACTGCTATTTTGCCATCTGATCACAGTTTAGCTACTACTGTATATGGTTTTCTGCCAGTCCTTAACAAAGAAATCCAATCAACAACATTCATTCTGCACATTGCCTAGTTGGCCACGTCTTTGATGAAATAGCTGACCCTGTATTTCTGAGAGAAGTTATTTTCAGTAATAAATATCCCATTTAGGTGGTAGTTGGGGAATTGGAATTGAAATGATTTATTTCTCTGGAAACAAGTAATGGTTGATAAGAAAAGATTTGAGGTTATTATTTAAAATTTTAAATCCACTTTTGCTTCAGTCTTTTCCAAATCTTGCTGACTATTATGATCTTGGTGTTCAAATGTGTTTTATGTAGTTTCCTCACACTCCCAAGTAGTTCTGTTGCATTTTTGTGACTAAGTGCTGCCATTCATTGCTTAAAGTAGGTAACAAGAATTGTGCATTCCTTCAAATAGAGGAACATCTCCAAAGGCTTACTTCAAGTTCTGGTTTGGATTTAAAGCCAAAGTTTAAAATCTGATTATTGCATCTTCTTTTTAAACGTGCTTTTAAGTCTGTTCACATGTGGAAAATATTTTCAGTTAGAAAAACATAGTTAATATATTTACTCCTACAAACTGAATATGTGACACGTGGTACAAGAAGCCTTCATATGTATGAAAGCTATCCATATGAGTTTTATTGCTCCTGCTGTTTCTTATGTGAGTCTGCTGCTGATGTGGCTAAATAAAATTTGGCCCATCTATCACTTAGCAACAGACAAGGAGTTATGAATGCATATCACATATATCCCATATATCCCATATATCCCATAGACTCATAGAAGACCCTTCCTCAAACCACTGATATTCACTTAAGGACCATGTTTTGCTTATTTTGTTGGGGTTTTTTTGTTGGGTTTTTGGTTTTTTTGGTTTTTTTTTGAGAGGGAGTTTGTTGTTGTTGTTTTGGTTTTTATTGTTTCTTTTCCCTCTGTGTCCTTGATGTCAGTTCATTAAAGAGTCTGTTACGTCTGGTATTGGCCAAATTCTTAGCCCAATTTAGAAACTGCAAAATTCATTTAATTCCTTGGGGGTATACGGAGCTACTTCAAATTTATGGCAGTAAAAGGAAGTAAAAGGAAGATGAGCATTCTGCCTTCAGTGCTCATCTGTTCTGTATAAACTCCCTGAATTTGCAGAAAAAGGTCTTAAATGAACGTTCAGGTAACTGAATGCTATTGACCTTGGTAAGAAAGATTATTATCTTTATTGTTGTTGTTGTTGTTACTGTTCCTTATTATTATTTGAGTAAATAGAATTAAACCTAGGAGGATGTGTTTACATGCTCTTTTAGGCTACTGACTTCAGAAAACCTGGTAAGTGGATTAAGGCAGAGTAAGCAAGCAGAGTGCTAGGACCAGTGCTAGGGGGAATTCAAGGTCAGGTCTGTTTTGGTGAGTTCATCTTGGTTCCTTCAGTCATCCTCACTGTGGGTGGTAACTGTCTGAGTTCCCCAAAGTGTTTACAGCTGAAGTCATCTTAAGACAGGTGGATTTACTTTGAGTCCTGCCAATTTCATATTTATTTTCCTTGAATTCCACTGTAGTCCAAATTGCCCTGCTGTTGCCTTACGAAGATAGATACTTGCCAGAAACCTCCCCTTCCAGTATCTCTGTTGGAGGTTTCCTACATTTAAAAGGTGTTGCATATTGACTCCTGGATTATTTATTAAAAAACCTCAAAACCCACAACCACAAACCAAAAACAAATAAACAAACTCAAACAAAAAAATATAACCAAACCCTGGCAAACCCCAAAAGTTTTGACTTATCTGTATAGGGTAGTTCTCATGTGGGGAATCAAATCTCTCAAACAAGATGATCTGTCGCTATCCAGTCGTGATTGTAGTCTGCATTGCAAGGTGTGTTGCAGTGGCAGCTTTAGCTGTATTAGGTGAGACTTCCCAAACTTTGAAGAATGTTGTTCTACAGGACACTTAAGCATGTCCACAATTCATTGGTACTGATGAACTACCTTCTAAATATCTCCTAATTACTGTAATTACATACAGAAGACCATCCTACATGACCATTTCTTCAGCTGCAGTTTCTACCATCTCTCCAGCCTGTCCGTGGTCTCCTGTCAGCCCGTTGTTCTTACCTCTGTAGGAGAAGCCCTGAGCCCAGGCAATTACTGACTAAGTGCACTGGGAGAACACACAGGCACAAACTTCATACCCAGCTATACCACATCTATAACCACAGGGTAAACTTGAATTCAATCCTTCTGTCACACTTATAACTTGAATTTCAAAGCCCTTGCCACACATGAAAGAAAGTGCTTATTACAGGATTTCTGGTAGTTTCTTTGGGCTGCATTCTGGCTTCTCTGATGGGGTTTGTGTAGACAAAAGAAATGATGAGCAGCTCTGCAAGGGACTGTTTTGATACAGTTGGGTATTTTTACTGTCTTTGTATTGAAATTTGGAGATGGTTCCTACACATTCTTCTCACTGCCTAGAAGTTAGGCAAAGAAGAGAAAGGCAGTTAAGCTTTAGAGAAGAATTAAGACAATAAAAAAAAAAAAAAACAAAAAAAACAACAAAACAAAAAAAAAGCCAGGCAGAGATTAGAAAATAACAGAAACACCATTTGAGAGAAAATGAAAACAGTTGCTACATGACTTGAAGGAATTTCAGCTTCTCAACTGGTTGCACTTGTAGACAGCTTTGACACAAATATTTGCATGCTTAGATTTATAACAAAATGTACTCAAAAGGGTGACAGGCATTTATGTAGACTCAGGGACTGAGGTAACCCAGCCAAAATAGCAGAAATACAAGGCATTCTGGGAGCACATGAGGAGCACATGTGTACAGCTGTGCTTACCCACTTTCCCATCTACACAGAAACACGCTCACATGTAATTGTGAGTATGTGCCCTGGTATCTTTCCCAAACACCTCACACTTTAGATGATATATATACACCTATGTGTATGTATGAATATAAATGTAGGTACTTATGCATTGACTGTACATGTAAATTCACATGTTCTATGTATGGCACTGGTATATTTCCCAAAATGTATCCCCTCTTGGACCTGGAACACCTCTTATTGTGTGGCAGGGACAGCCATGGCCACCAGTATTCAGCCACAGCTGCATGTGGTGTTCCTCTTTCACCAAATAGTACCCAAGGGAGAGCAATGCTGCCATGCATTTCTGCCTTCAAGTATGAAAAATCCCCCCACTTTGTCCTGGGGCTGGGGTCAGCTGAGAGCCATCAGCCGGGAAATTTGGAGTAGTGTGTATAATTTAGTGAAATTTAAAATAATTTAAACCCCTAAAACATGCAGGATGAAGAGTGACTTTATATATTGGATGTGTACGTGATCTGTGGCTTGCAACACACAAGCGACTGGGTGCCTGCAGGATGAGGAGCGCTCGGAAAGTTGGTGCTGGGTTGGAGGTGGGCCAGGCACCCGGTGCTGCTGCCGCGGCCTGGGGGAGTGTTTGCGTCTGGGGCCTTGGCACAGCACCACGGCGAGGGCTGTGCCAGACACAGAGCACAGCTTCATGTTCAGCTTCCCCAACCACCCAGCTTTCTAAATCTGGAGTTTTGTTTCAGGGCTGCCACTTGTAATGATGGGAAGATTATCTGCTGTGGTTTATGCATGTTTTTCTATGACACAAAACAGGATTTTTGTAACTCTGACGATTGTTTCTGTTTCTCTTTTCGTTCTGGTCTTTTGGCTTCTTCTCTTGTTTGTTTGTTTACTTTTCTTTTTTTCTTTCTTTTTTTTTTTTTACATATCTCTCTTTTTCCCTTCATGCTTTCTCACTTTCTCTTTTTTTTCTTTGCCTTGCTACCGTAAGGGTTGAAATGAGTAAGACTCAGACAAATTTGAGGTCACTTAGTAAAATATCTACTGAGCCTCAGGGTCTGGTCTGTTAAAAAATTTCCCTATCATGAGAAGGACTTAAAGCACAGATGTCAATGCGATGTTTATTAAACTTGCTCTTGAAAAATTTAAGGTCAATGTAAACATTAGTCACCTACAGCCTGAGTTTGGCTTGCAATTTATCTCATGAAATGTTACCTTAAAAGAAAGTTGGGTTGATTTCATCTCACCTTGCTTAAATCATCTACTGTGTAGATGTTTACTCCAGGCTTGTCCCCACAGCCTCCTTTTATGACTAACACAGTGAAATAGGCACATTCTTCCTGAGATTTATTAGGCTGATTTCAAACTAAGAAATTGCACCCTAGAAGATCTGGAATATTTCCTGACTTGCTTCAAGATGACTTTTGTTCCTAAGTATTATAGCTGCACCAAACAGAAATTGAAGGACATCAGTAGTTTGAAATCCAATCCTTAAAAATGATTGGTTGTAAATGAATGGTTGTAAAATAGAATTCAAAAATCTGCAGTGATCTGATTACCCTCATGTAGTTTGATTATTTAACACTTGCTGACAATAAATTCTAAATTGTCTTTTTGGGTTCTAGCATCAGCTACAGAAAGATACCATATTTCTCTTAACTCTTTCTTGCTTCTTGTAAAGAAATATATTTGGATACACATATACATAAGAAAAGCTCTGCTCATGGTTGGAGCTGAGAACCTTTTGGTTCCTATGATAGTTTAGAACTATTAAACTTTCTTCAAAGCTTAAAAAAATTTGGACTTTTCCCAAGTCTGCTATGACCCTGTATTCAGCCACGTCAAACTTGTGGTGCCTGCTGTTGGACAGTTTCAGTCAAGCTCTAACAATGGAATGAGAACGTGCTGTCACACGGTGACACTCCCTGGAGAAGCCCCAGCCCGCTGGGGCAGACAGCTCTGGTGACAACCATGGCTGCAGTGTGGGATGCAGGCAAGGAGAGCTTTTGGCTCATGGTCTCTGAGATGGAAATTTAATGTCCTCAGCAGCACTCCTGTGTGAGATGTTAAAGATACCCTGATCATTAGAGCTGCTTGAAAATTTTCCAGTGGAACTCTTCTCTCTTGGAAAATGCTGATTTTTCAGAATTGAAACCTTTCACAGGAACATGTTGATTCCATTGAAAGTTTCAATGGAAAGCAGGCAGACAGGCTGTCCAGGAAGCCTGCGCTCCTGGTTGCATGCCAGCCTAGGCTCCCCAGGCTCCCTGCTCCCCAGGCAGCTGCTCCTTCAGCTTCCTGACACCCTGACCAGGCCTCTGCCTCAGCAGTGGGGTGGCTGGGGGGAAGGAAATGTAAAGTCAGGGGGCACTGGGCCCCTCACAATCACTTCTTTCCAGAACAGAAAGTCTGTTTTCTAGACTGCTCTACTAGCAAGGTGATACTGACAGTATTTGCTGTGTTTTTGCTTGCACATCACATTTACAAATATAATCCCAGATAGAAAGTATTCAGTATATTCACACTGAAGTAATGATGCAGCTGTTAGTGCCTGAAGCATTTATTCCCTACGATAAGCACCAAAAAAAGGACATGTTCACTGTGCAGACTGTCATGATGGTGAAAACAATTCACATTTTATCTCTGGACATACATAGAGCTGTCCCAGTAGAAACACACCAAACAAAAGAGATATCTGTCAAAATGTCATATATATGTGTGTGTGTGTGTGGGTGTGTATTCACATACTCTGTTTATTTATTTATTTATTATATATTTATTGTCAAATTTGCTCAGGTGAGCATAACTAACCTCATTTTATTCTCATCCAGACTAGAAACCAGATTTAGGGGGAAAATAAAAAGTGCTTGATTATGAATGCCTTCTATGTATTTTAATAGACACCATAGGAATTTCTCAGCCGAAAAAGCCTTCCATACATTTTGGTTAATATGCCTGCTGACTTGAGCTTTGTTGTTTTGGTCATAACTTGAGCTTAGAATTCTGTTTTGGGGCATGTATGGTATGATAGACACCTGTAGTAGAAGTTGTCACTGTCTCATCACTGCTCACATATACCTTAAGAGTGTGTCTTCATGTAGGTTCTGCTGGCATGTGCAAGCCAATTGTCTCATTAGCATTACACAGGCAGTAAAACTACTAACATGGTACTGATTGTTTCTGAAGTGTTTTGGGTGACTTGGATTACACAAACAAACAAAAATGTCCCAATCTATGTTCTGCATGTTACCACCTGTGGAGAAATACACAAGCTATCAGTTTTTATGTGCACATGCTTAAAAGTTTTGACTTGCATTGAGGTGTAACGCTGCTGATCATTTCTGTGCTATATCCTCAAATTTGGTAGGTGGCACACTTACAGTACATGCAATCAGTGAATCAATAAATAATGAAACCTGCATATTAAGAGAAGTTTAACAAATAAGGGCTCATAATGAAAGTTAGTGCTGTGGGTTTTTTCTCCATGGTTTCACTAGCCGTCGTGCTTTTGATCTGGGAGCTGTTAGGAGCCATTGCACCACAGATGAAAGGAGTTAGAAAATTCCATATCATAATGCAGTTAGATCAGTAATTCATGGAGCAGGTAATTCACAATGACTTTCTGGTCCTTTGATTGCACACGGTTTATGACTATTAGCAGTTTCCCCTTTCAAATTTGTATGCTTCCATACTTCCTTTCTGACCTCTTTTTCATCATTTATAGTCCAATTTGGTAGTGAAAAAACATAACTGGTGCTCAAGTGCATGGCTGTCATTCAAACCTCAATGCGTTAGTGAGCAGTTTGACATTTGTGACTGAAAAAAAAAAACATTAAGCAGGTGTACAGAACACTAACCAGGTCCCTCGAACAATGCTTTATGGGATTCACAACTTGCCTCTAGGCTATAAACCTGATTCAGACTGAGTTTTCAACGTAGATTTAATCTTGATATTTACACTCCAAATGTATCTTACATTAGAACATAATTGCAATATAAATGATACAAACACATTTCAAATGGAAGGTCACAGGAAGAAAAGTGTTACTGCAGGAGATTTGCAATTATGTGTTATTTGGGGTTTGACAATTATCTGTCCTCAATTTGTAAGATCGAGGGCTGCATCTTCAGCCTCAGTAAATTGGTTTGCTCAGAGGGGTCCTGGCTCTAACTGTTTTTTGCTACTCTTCTAAGGGAGTAAGGTTCAAATTAAAAAAACCACAAAAAATGCTATTTAATCACTTCTAACATAGTCATCTGCTGTACAGGTGTGCACATATCACATTTTATTTTGGTTATACTTACCAGGTTTCTGGGAACTGATGTTGCGGCTTTACAAAGGTAGAGAGATTTCTACAAGCTGGATGAATAACATCAGGTAAATATGTTAAAAGAAGTTACTGTTTTGTCTCTAAAGGACTAATATAATGTTGAAGTTGCTAAAAAAGGGCCCCTAAAAAGAACATTGAAAACAGTTGAGTTGTCAAGTAGGAATAAGAACTGTGAGTCTGAGAACTAAACACTTCTTTAAGGTGTTCAATTAAAATGATGTTTTTATATATAGGAACATAGAAACTATGCCAAAGTTCTCCCATGGAATCCCTCCCATCTTCCAGTAGGCAGTGGATTAGGGACTTCCTTCATCAGAGGGCATCTGGATCACAGTGCTTAATAGCCATTGATAGACATATCCTTCATGAATTAGTCTAATCTCCTTTTGAACCTTGTTATACTTTTGGCTTCTGCAGCATCCTGTGGTAAGGAGTTCCATGATTTAATTGTACATTGTAATGAAAAGTGCTTCCTCTTGTTTGCCTGAAAATTGCTGCTCAAAATTTTTAGTGGGAGCACTTGCCTACTGTATCTGCTCTCTTTTGTTTAGAAGACAGAGCTGGTTAGTCTGCTCAAAGTCTTATCCTTTTGTTTCTTGTGATAAAAAACCCCATAGCTAACAGAAGTTGGAGAACAACATTTTGAGGCTGCTTCAGTACCAATGTGTATGTACTCAATAGCAGAATATACAGGTAATTCAACTGCAAATACTTTGATATTGTGCCTGTGGTTGGTATGACACTTCTGAATTTTGAAACAGGAGTAACATCGGAAGGCTCTGATAAATGTTTTCAACACGTGCACTCACACATGTACATACATTATCAGATTGTTTCTAAAGTCATGTGTGCTCATGCCCTTTGAGTAGCATATTTTTTCAGAAATGTAGAGAGATTTTGTGGGCAAAATGTGGCAAGTTCATGGAAAGTGTGGAAAAGACCACACAGAAAAACTGTTTGAAAAGTCAACACTGGCAGCAGCTTGTGAGCAATAACAGCACCTTCTCTTTTGCTTTGGACAGGGTTGCCAGGTGGTGTCCATGCCCTGTATGAAATGGCTGACGCAAGGACAGTCCCACATCAGCAACTGAAAATGTGAGATAACTTACATATTTTGCTGCTTGTGTCATGCTATGAATTTAGTTTTGCCTTTTTTTGCTTCTTGGAAAAGATGACAAAAGTTTTGTTCAACTTTGTGGGGAAAAAAAGTATGTTGTTTTAGGACTACAGCATATTTTTTTAGATCCAGATGAAGGCTTCCCTGTGTTTGCGATTCTCTCTCTCTATGAATAGAAAAAAATTAAGAAGAATGAAAAACAAATATACAAGCAAATATATTAAATTTAAAATTTTAAAAAAATTAAATGCACAAAATATTTATATATTTTTCTAGAATAAGTTTAAAATTAAACATGAGGCCTTGCTGAAACATGGCATTTTGATATTTTCTTGGATAAATTATACACAGAGTAGATTATTTTCCTGACATACTTTTTTGAAATGTAAATTATTTAGACAGAATATTTTTTACTAAAGAATTTTCTCCTTCTCCATCCGGATATTTTTTCCTGCTCCCTTTTGCATTTTGCTATTCCCTTTTTCTCTAAGCACCACTAATTTTCGCTCACAGGCCTACAAAAGAAGTCAACCTTGGCTCTTGGTCTTCCTATGTCAAAAACTTGTTGAACAAGCTGGATGTAGGTCAGTAGGTACAGAACAAAACAAGCCAAATTCTTTTTCTTACTTGAGAGGAAAATAAGCCCCACATTTGTTTTATTCTTTTTTTTGTTGCCTTACTTGTTTTCCTGTTTAAGAGGGCATAAACCCACTGACTGTTATTGTTAGAAGACCTTCAAAGCAAATATTTGTTTTGTTAAGGTTGATACATTTCCTAGCATAGCACAGCCCTAGTCCTTACTAACCATCGAGGCAATTCTGCAGAAGAGTAAAAGGATGAATAATTTTACAGAGACCTTGGTGCTTTAGGCCTCACTCTACATTAACCCAGTTTTGGGGGCCTAAGGAAGGTGTGTCAGAACTGGAACAGCTGAGTATGGGCTGCACAAAGAGCTCATTAGCCCTCTACCCTGGGCTCCTTTTCTGTCCAAATTAACTCTTTTAGGCAGTGAAATGTCTGATAAATTCCAACTATCCCAAGGGACATAGGTTACTGACAAAGTATAGTTAAAAATTATCTCTGGATAAGAAAGAGGTCATCTTCAGGACATTCTATTAAGTCTACTTACTATTTATATTATTTTATTGGGTATTTTCTGGGTTGTCTTCTAATAGAAAGGAAAGTTGAGGTTTTCAATGAAATTCAGTGAATTAAAAGCAAATTATTATAGCATCACTGACAGAAATAGAAGTAAAAAACAAAGTAAAAACTTTAATATTCTTCTTTTTCCTGCTAGCTTATTCTCCATCTTTAAATAGTTTTGCAGATTTGATGATGAATATATTGACAAATGTCTTTGAATCAGAATCTACAGTTTTAGATGTGAGAAAGAGCAGACTCTTCTCCAAAAAAACCTAAACTTGAGAGGTGATGCTATTAGAAGTTTAACTTACAAAGTTTTTGAGACATTTTTAAGACTTCAACTTAAAAAAAGCCACATTGTTTCAGCGAAATAGCTGATTTGAGGTCGTAGTATGAAGACTACCAAGACTATTATAAAATGGGAGTTGAAACAAATGGTAAACAGTGTCTTTTGACATTTACTTGGTTTAACAAAGCAGCTCTTGGAAACTGTTGGGAAAAAAAATGCCCTGTAGCTTAGCAAGCTTAAAGAAAACAATTTCATAAATGTAGATTAATTTTTTTGTTGTTGCTTTTCAGGGTAAAAAAAACCCAGAAGGATTAGTCTTCTGTTCAAAATATTTGGCTGTTTCTTGCAGGTGTTTGGTTTTGAAAATGTTTGGGCAGAACACCAATAATTTGGTTTATAGATTACAGTGTTGCCCAGTTTCCTGCAGGTTATTGCAATGTGGAACAATACCATTACAACACCCCACATCTGCTGTGAACCTTTTCTGGGGTTTTTTTGCCTTTTTATACTGCGTGTCTCTTCACAAAACATTTAAGTGTTTCTTGGTCAGTTACCTCAGCTGTTTACCCAAGTAGCTACAGGACATCTCTTTCAAGATAGCTTACAGGCACATCACATTTCACCTTCTTGAAGGGGAAGAGGACAGGAAACTTAATTTCAAAGGTCAGCATTGCCAAAGCTTTCTGATTTCCATAAAGATGCCAGACAATGACATCACATCTACTGTGTGTTCCTATGCTTTATGGTGGGAACTTCGTTGCATGATGGAAATGTTGCAGGAGAATGACTGATCTTGACTTTCATCAGTGCTGTACTAGGCAAAAGTAACAAATGGTGTCACTGCTGAAGCCTGTGAAACAATATTTGTAGTCATGGTTGTAGCTGGAGCCAATGGCAGAGGCACTGAACCAGAACCTACATAGAACCCAAACCTTGCCAAGGTCACATGTTATTTTATTTATTTGTTTTAACTTGACTAAGTGGGGTTTTGATCATTTAACCATGGCCCTCATTCATAAGAGTCCTATGGGTTTGTGAGAAAACAACTCTTTGGTGTTTTTAAATATGATTTCAATTAAATATTGTTATTCGGAACAAATGTTTTCACCTACCACATCATGTAACTGCAACCCGTGTTTTTGCTTTCGAGTCTGTTATAGTGAACACAGGTTAAATGACCACATAAAATAATTGACAGTGGCCTTGTGTAAAAAACAAATACATTCAGAAATAAGACTGAAAAATTCTAATCTCTAGTGTACTTAACTAAAACAGCATTCTCTTGGCCAAATTCTAAAATACTGGCTTTTGAACCATGATTGTAATAATCTTCCCTAGAATTGAATGCAGGCCACTTGCTGCAGGGATACATTCTCAGCTGAATGGGGCATGTTGGAAGTGATTATTAGTATTTTTAATTATATCACGACAAGTGTTGTAACAAGTAGATACATTATTTTTTCAGTTCCATTTCTCAGCCATTCATTCTGTATAATGATGTGGCTGTGCTCTGCTCAACACCTGACACACGCTTCTCAAAAATGGCTCCATTTCAAAAGTAAGTGAAGTGATCCCT
Source organism: Aphelocoma coerulescens (assembly GCF_041296385.1). Taxonomy (NCBI): domain Eukaryota; kingdom Metazoa; phylum Chordata; class Aves; order Passeriformes; family Corvidae; genus Aphelocoma; species Aphelocoma coerulescens. The sequence continues at coordinate 38,066,110 of NC_091015.1, read as the reverse complement.
GCACAGAAGGCCTAATGTACAAAATTATTGAACCCTCATGTTTCTGATGGAAGTCAGGGTGAGCCATTGCTTAAAAACCCTTTCTGGACATTGTCATCTTATAGTGGCAAATGTTTGGGTAAAAAAGGGCTATATGGTATATCTACATTATAATGTTTTTATTCTTTATTCTAAATCACAGTGAAACTCCTAATGAAAAAAAAAGAACACAGAATAGCGCAACTTGTAAAATAAAGCTTTTGCTAAGTACTCTCAGTCTTCCCAGCTTTACTAGAAAAGCTGCCATGAGCCATCTTTTTAACAACCTTAGGAAATATTATGTTACAAAAGTTGCAAACATATATAAAGGCCCACTAAATGTTATGTCAAACTTAAAGGGTCTGACCTTTTTAACCTCAAAACTACAGACATTTTAACCAACCTGCATTCATAAAAGAAATATTGATAGACCCTTAACTCTTGTGAATCCAGTGATTACTGGTATAAAGAAAAGAAATAACACATTCTGCAATAAGTTACAATAAATCTGTATGCAATATAGTTTATAGATTTGTAAGTTTTAGATTGTCATGATAGTTTTCTGTGTTTATCAACAACATTAAAAAAAAAAAACCAAAAACAGTAAGCAAACCTGGAGTACCACAAACCAATCAATAAAGTTTAAAAGTTCCAGTGAAGCTAACCTATAACAGGTCCTTGTTTGGAGAACATGCTCAAGAAACACATGTGCCTTTAAGAGGTCTTGAAAGAATTTACACCCATGGACCATTACCATTTCCAAACACCCTGCAGCTTTACCAGCCCAACATGTGCTGACTGTATATCACCATGACCCTTTCACTAAAGCTCTTTTGACTGGAGTGCTTTTAATACCCACTTTCTCAGCTGAGCTCAGGAGTGATTTGTTTTACATGCCACATTAATCCTTTCCACATTTTCTGGATGAGGCAACCACAATTCCACTTGTGAGGTGTTTCTAAAACATAGTTATAGGAATAAAGCAGCAGGGTCCCAGACTTGACAACTTCCCTTCGAGCGGCTGACAAAGTGGGCTATCGTGGCTGGTGTGGGAGCTAGCACTTGTGCCCGGCAGCGAGGGTGGCCTGCTCTCCATGGTTAGTTGGAGGCCCAATTATTGTTGGCAATTCAGCCACAATTAAAACCCTGTAGGGATCTACGTAGATTTAATGTCCAATGAATGCTGATGCAGATTAATAAAATGCAGCTCGTCTTTTATAAGCTTAAGATGAAATGCAACAGAGAGAAACAGAACTGAAAGTATAAATTGCAGCTCCGTAAAACCCAAGAAGTTTATGCCTCACACCTACGTGATTGGAGGAAAAGAGCTTTTTATAAATGGGCAATTAGTGTTCAGTGTACTGGCTTTTATTACGTGGTAATTTTACAGTTTTCACTTTAAAGACACCCAAAAAAAAATCAAAGGCCAAATGAATTTCTGTTGTATGCATTTATGAGCTTTCTGCATTTATAATGTTAGCTCAATGTTACTAATGTAAGGGTTTGAAAATTTAGTGTTGTCAACAAGGCTAACAGAGTGGACCAACCAATTATAAAACTGTTTTTACATGTCAGCACTGTGCACATTTTATTAACAAGTTAGTATTATACTCCATTTTTTATGTGTTAAATCGAACTGTACAAGTAACTGCAGGACAAAAATTATGTTTCTATGCAATTTAATTTATTGCTCTTCCCCCATAAATTTTACTTACAAGTTCAATGGTCTGAGCTGAACTATAAATTAGAGTGAAGTGAGTCTTATATATAACTTGATTTACTCTGGTAATTTCTGAAGGAAGGATCTGAATCCACATGCCTGTCTACAATTGTCTTTATAGCAAGATGAAGCAACAAAATAAAAAAAGCAGTGGCTGATCAAGAGTTTTCTGTTAAAGGCTTTTATGTTCACACACAAGGCTGTTCAACAAAACTTCAAATAAAAAAGTAGCTTCATGAGCCATTCATGCTGTGTGGCAGGTGTCACCAGATGGTGCCATTTCAATCTTCCAGACTATTTTTTCCTTATTTAAGCACATAAATAAATATTCGCTCCTGGAATGATATACTAATTTTTGAAATTTGTGTTTTTAGAGTTGTGTGTGGAGAAAGCTGTGATATTGGAAGGTGAGGTTGCTATTTGCTTTCATCTCATACTAAAATGTGTTCTTCAGGTGGAATTGTTGCTTATAATCCCAATTTTATTGATGAGCTGAGACTCTTTAACAAGTGAATTACTTGCACACTGTTTGATTGTCTCAGTTTCAGTACTTATTTATATGTGTAAATAAACCAAGTTATACTTAGAATATAACCAGAGGCCACATACTTGATTTCCCTGATCTGTGAAGACACCTGCAATTTCTCTGCAGGGGGACAACAAAGATGTCTACACAAATTCTCTTTCTTTAATTTGCAATGAGATATTTGTTGATCTTTTAAGATATGCTAATTTCAAGATATGCTAACCACCTGCAGTTGGATGGTGGGGGCACCCAGAATTTTTATGGGTCTCCTGGGCATCAAGTAGAACCTCTCTGCCAGCTTTGTCAGCTGTATGTTAAGACCCTGTTGACTACACTCTTTTGGATTTTTCTCTTTTCTGACTATATGCTGTTGGAGAGCTCAGAAGCACAGAAACATCAGCACATCTTCTTCACATTTTCTTTTTGAGAAAGTATTACAGGTCTAGAAGTTCTGACCCTAAATTCACTCTTCCCACCTTAGCCTGACTGGCTATTTCAAATACTTCTCAAATCTCTTGGGCAAGGAGAAGTATAACTGAGCCACTAGGATACAGAGAGGAAAGTGAAGTATTCAAGAAATAAATTTTGCTGTCATTGAGGAGGTGTTGGATCTAGTGAAGAAGTGAGAACACAGCATTTGTGATACTATGCTCATCATTTCTCCAGCACATGGACCATGTTCCAGTATCACATGTGACCTGAGTGTGGACATTCACTCCAGCAGGGCAAAGCTGATACGTTGTACCAAAAGCCCAGGAGCACTCAGAGTCGTTCTAACTTGTGTCTGAAGCTACTTCTAATGCTCTGCATTTGAGGGAGACTGCCTGCATAGAAGCAGTCTGCATTCCAAAAGGAAAAGGACCACCTTTCATGGAATAACCAGTCAGCTGGATATTGCCAGTCATGCAGCAACCCCATTTCATAGAATTCAAGAATCATGGAGTCATAGTTTGGGTTGGAATGGACTGTAAAGATCATCTAGTTCCAACCTCCCTGCCATGGGCAGGGATGCCTTACACTGGACCAAGTGTCTCAGAGCCCCATCCAACCTCGCCTTGAACACTTCCAGGGATGGGGTATCCCTAATGTCTCTGGGCAACCTCTTCCAGTGCCTCACCACACTCACAGTAAATGATCTCTTCTAAGAATCTAATCTAAACCTACTCTCTTTCAGTTTGAAGCCATTCCCTCTTCTCCTGTCACTACATGTTGTTGTAAATAGTCTTGCTCCAGCTTTCCTGTAGACTCTCTTCAGGTATTGGAAGCCAGTTAGGTCACCCCAAAACTGTCTCTTTTCCAGGATGAACAAAACCTAATTTTCTCAGCCTTTCCTCACAGGAGAGGTGCTCCATCCCTCTAATTAACTTGGTGGCCATAAATTTCCTGAAGGGTAACCTCTGTGGTACCCTCTAAAGACTCAACTCTTCTCAAATAGAAAAACAGCCAAGTTCTGGCAATGATTCCTGTGGGAACAGAATAGACTGCATGGCCCTTGGATCATGATGCTCCTATACAGCTGTACATGTGCTGCCCTGGACTTCCTCTGGCAGGCTCCAGGCAGACTGGCACAGCTATGCAGGACATCAGCACTGTGCAGTGATATTCTCTCCAAGCCAGTGGAGCTCTGCTCATAGGGCATTGTGTCCACACTGACCAGCCTTGCTTGCCTGCTCAGCTTACACAGAGCATTGAGCTGTCAATTGTCACTGAGCATCAGTCATTGAGCAACATTGAGCAACAATGTCACTGAGCATCAGTCTGTGTGCTCTTGGAGCTGGCTGGTTCAACATGAGCTTGGCTCCTCCTGCAAGAGCACAGGCACTGCCCTCAGCCCTAAAGGGTCGCTGTGCACTGGTTTGACCACTCTACCTTTTCCCATATCTGTACATTTGGCTCTTGAGGAGTAATTTAATTTCCTGAATTTTCACTGACTTTTCTTTCTTTTTATTAAAGTGTCTCCCTTCCATCAAAAAAGCAATTTTATATACATTGAGGGGAACAGCCCCCCACACTCCTCCCAGTAAGTCCAACCTATTAAAATTATTGTAGCCACCTATGCGTGGGAATGTCACTTACTGTATGTCACAGAAATGAGTCACAGAAAATTCTGGGCTGTAAATATTATCCAGATAAATAACTTTTCAAGATGATAGTCTAGATTGAACAGAAGAAAACTTTTGATTCCTTTAGCAAGACAGATTCCTGAAGTTTTGAGTGTTGTTTTTTTAATATCTATCCAAAATGGGAATATTTTATCAAACAACTTTTTTTGTAGAGCAAACAGAAATATACCTCTATCTGCTTGTCTTTGGAAATTATTACTTATGGGTTTGGATTGCTTTTCTTTTTATTGTTTTCAGTAGCCATTTAACAATAGATTTCTGATTGCTTGTACCTCAGGATACAGATTTTTATTGTAAAAAAGACAACATGAAAATAACAATCATTGGGCTTTATAAAAACCTCAGATAGCTTTTGATCACTTTCAAGATCACATAATGTCCAAAATTCTTTTATATGCCAGTTCAAAAACCAACTCAGCTGTATTTTGTGTTGGTATATAATCTGAGCCACAAAAATTGCCTACTTGTCTTTTGCCTTTGGGCAATTTTTCAGTCTTAGCTAAACCAAGTCCATAATGTATGCCTGCTGGCCAACATTCCAGGTAAATGAATAGCTTTTAAGGAAAAATTATGCTGTTTTTCAAAAGCTTGACATTTTTAAAATACAAGTCCAGAATTGAAACCTTCAATAATTTTTCCATGCCTATATGTTGCAAGCAGAAAAATGTTGCACAAATGAATACATCTGGGATTATTTTCAAGCTGTTATTTCCCACTAGGGAAAATATTTAGAAATAAGGCTCAATTTTTTTTTTCTGTGCAGAAACTACAAAGAGGCCAGCCATCTTGATGCTTTTCCAGATTTTTTTAATGGTTTTACTGATATTATATAGTGACTTTACTGCCCTGTTTTGTATGCCCTTATATTCACCAATAGTAAGCATTTATGTTGGGTTTATTCCAGTTTTTAAATCTGTTTTGTGGCATTTATGACCTAAAGCTAATAAGGACATTCAGTATTTTCTTGTAAAATATTGAAAATACCTTTTACCATGAAAATAAAGGGGAAATGTTTTTAAAATTAAAAAAAAAAAAAAAAAAAAAAAAAAAAAAAAAAAAAAAAAAAGACAAGGGGCTTAACCAAAGACAGGAATGGAATGGCCCTTATTTTAAACTCAGGCTTTGCCATAGCAGTAAAGTGGTGTTTTCTAGGCATCAAGGAACTGGCAGGAGCTCATCAAGCCCAAAAGGAGCCCAGGAGAGGTTTGGCAATATCCAGGTACAAAGCTGTACTACTGGATCTGGTTAGGTGGAAAACTTTTAATGAAATGGATCTTTATAAAAATGTGAGTAGCTTGAAAATGAAACTTTCCTGCAGAAAAGGGTTTGGATCCATTTTTGGACATTAAAAATCTGGAAGAATTTTTCATTGATCAAAACTGTCTATTTTTATTCTCTTTGTAAAATAGTGTCCTGCTTCTCTGGCTTGAAATTACAAACCAGCTGAAACATAAAACATGTAAATAGTCTCACACAAGAAATCTTTTAGGATGTAATTAAGTACAATGCTGCTTAGGAGGAGACTTTTAGTTAAAGAAATATCTCATTATTTCAAGTTGGTTTTTTTCCATGGTCTTTTTTTCCTCAGAAATGCGAATATTGTTATGGAGCAGAAATCTGGTTCCTTCCTAGTGTGTGTCTAGTGTTTTCATATCCCTCAAGTGTCTTTTAGGGGGCTTATGTAAGGGCATGATCCTTATACCCGTTTTACCGACTGGAAGCCACGGTGTGAGCTGCCTTGCTAACCAGGCTGGTGGCAGAATTATTGTCCTTGAACCCCATTTTTACCGGCAAATATTGGCCAGTGCTTCCCAGGTGATGGGCAAGACCTGTCCTCCCCCCTGCTTTATAAATGCACTGCTGTCAGGTACTCAAGCAGCAATGCTTCCTCCCAGCTTATGTTTTCTCTGTATAATAGAGGGTTAATTTAAATAGATGCCTTATTTACATTCACCACTGTAAAAAATTGCCTACCAAGACCCTAGGTGCCCCAGCGTGCCACTTGGTGAAATCACAGTAACATTGAAATGATTATTCTGACAGGAACCCAGCCAGCCAGACGCCTACAGAAGCGCTTTTCCTCTCCTTCGCTCTGGGAAGCATGGCCTGCAGGCCTCTCCAGAAAGCTCTCCAGCTCCATTCATTTATTTATTTGCTGCATCGCCAGGTCACTAAATTCTGGTTTCTGCAGCCCAGGGCGGGGGGAGCGATGTGCTGGGGCGGCGGGGAGGCCCTGCCAGCTGCCCCCTCCTGCGGAGCCAGCGGCAGGGGGGAGCAGCTGCAGCTGGAGCTGAGCCTCTCTCCAGGGAAAGGGGGGCCATTGCCACACATCCAACACCACCAGGGCTTCCTGGCCAGCCACCTTGTCCCAGTGTTTACAAGGAATTGCGTGCATTTTAAAGGAAAATGGGACAACGCTGGCTTGGCTCTGCATGGGTCTGCTCCTGCTGCTTCATGTGTGATGGGTAGGATTTGGGAAGAATTTGGGCTTTTTTTAATTCTTAATTTAAAGTGTCCTGGCATTGCAAAATAGGAAAAGAAAGAAGAAAAATGTGTCTACAGTGAACATCACTCTGAAATTCAAATAATCTACAAGGCATTTCCAGCCAGTAGCTAATTATTACCCAGCTCTCCTCTCTCCCCTGCTTATTAAGAAAGTTTAGATATAAGTTCCCATTTGCTGTTCAGAATAGCACAGATGGAAGGAAATGAACATGCCATTTGCTTTTTGTGACCTCAGGGGAGTGGAGCAAAATATGGATGTGAAAACATTGCCAGAACCCTGAAAGTTATATTCTCTCATTCATTAATTTTCCTGCTTCTCCATTCCATATGCTCTCCTTTCCTTCAGCTCCATGGAAAAGTATTGACGAGCCAAACGAGTAATACAATTAGAGCTTATATATGACCTGAATGGTGCATGTGGCTTGAGTGGCCCATTAGCCAGGGCAGCTGCCATACAGCCAGAACCACTGAGAGCAGCATGGATGATGGGCATGAAAGTCACAACTCTCTTATCCTCCAGAACATCTTCCAACATACTATTTGTGGATTAGTGCATATGAATGGTTCAATACAGCAAGAAGTCACAATGAATAAACAGAAAGGACCAGATTCTTCATAAGGATGTACACATGGTTCTCATTTTAAGGCCTGAACCAATCCACTTAAGTTAATGTAAATCCTTCTCCAGACTTCAATGGGAATCTAGCCTTTCTGGCTAGCTCTAGTAAAGGACTTAGGCACCTAAGGCAGGATGTAGGTGGAACAGCATCCAAAAGCACTCTCCAGAAACCCGTGCTTGGCTGCTGCCTAATCCTGGAGGCGCCTAGTCTTGCAAGGCACTTCCCTTTTTGATTTTAAAGTTTTGTAGGTGACAATAGTCATCCAGATCTTGTCCAGATCAGCCCGGTCTGAGCAGATCATCAGCCAGTTCTTTCCTTGGACTGGTCTAAAGCCAGGAACTAAGCAGAAGACGCCTAAGACTTTTGAGGGCCACATCTGGTAGGCATTTTCAAAGCCTCCTGGCATACAGTGATAGATCAAACGCTCATCATATCATTCTGCTTTAATACTGGAATGTCAAAAGGCGTTTCTTCCCACCCAAACCTGAGAAGAACAGAAGATTTTTTTTTGTGAAGGTAAAAAGGGTAATATGATGTAGACTGGAAATATGTTTATATATTATTTATAATATTCAAGGTATCTTCATATTCCTTTTTTTTCCCTTTCTATGTGTTTAAAGGGTATTTTTAACTCCACTTTTTACTGCAGTGAAAAACAACCCCCTAAACAGTCTCATGCCTAGGAACACCCACATTCCTTAAATCAAGGTGAATGGAATAAATGTCAAATGATTACATATGGATAATTTTTTTCCACATCTAAGTTTGGAAATAAAACCTTCAGTCTACATTAAGATTGCAACTCACTAACAAAAAAGAACACTATTTGCAGAACTCAGCTGCTTTTTGCACAGGTAAAGCATGGTGCTTTTGAGGCATGGAGAAATCTCGTGTATTACATGAAGACCGCAAGGTTGAAGTGTTAATTCTGTGTCAGATATTTGGCAAAACAGAAATACAGCCACAGAAATAGAGCATTTTCAACACATCCTGCTTTGAAAATCAAATATCTTGGCTTCTAAATGGTATTTTTTCATTAAAATAGAGGTTTTGCTGTGGTATTTATGTGTCAGGAGGAGCCCATTAGTCTATGATGATATTCTTTTTCCATTGACATTATCTTTTAATGATATCATTCTGAGCCACATCACTAGTGGAGGATCGATTTTTACAGCCCAGTTTACATATCGCTTCAGCATCTAATTCTGAGGAGGTGTTACACACTTTGAGGTTTCTGCTTCCCTTTTTTAAAATAATTTGGAACTCATGACTGCTTAAAAAGGCATCAACAAAGGTGCCTGTCTTTCCTTTGAAGTCATTTTTTGCGGAAATCACAGTCACTGACCAAAAGGTTTCAAAAGATTAAATTGTGCTTATTTTACGACATTTTAAAACAGCAGGGTTAAATGCTGGGCCAGCTGCCAGGCAGTCAGCAGCACCCATACTTTCATGTTCAGCAGCCAGACACATCTACAGCAGTTATTTCTGAGTAGTTATTCCTGAAATATGTCACTCAGAACAGCAGAGGGGTTTTAGTATTTGTGCGCTTTGATGATGGACTAATGAAAATGTATTACATATATGTGTCATTAGTGTAATGAATTTCAGAGTTTAAAAAAAGAAAAAAAAAATGTAGTGGGCAAATTAAATATTTTTAATTCTCTTTGTCAACACTGACTTCTCCCTGTAGTTGGTATCAACTTGGAGAGCCACAAAATCATGGCTATTGGACAGCCACAAAATCACGGCTATTGGACACTTGTGTCCCCTAGTGCATTATCCACATGCGGCAAAACACTTTAATGCTTGCTGCTTTATGTGGAGGCTGTAATAGACTGAGGCTAGTTTAAACTCACAGAACTATGCAGAAAGGGATTCATAAATCTTGACGTCATCTTTGATGAGAAACCCGAGGAGAGGAAGGACACTCAGACACTGTCTGTCCTGGGCAGCAGTGCTGTGGGCTTAGTGGATCTTTTTTGAAGTTTAGCTCTGTTGCAGTCAGGAAGTGATTTACTCCATTTTACAAATTTTCATTCTGGTCTTTTCTTTCTAATCCTCATGTGATGCCTGGTTTCCCTTGCTTTGGTGTGTTTTTTTTTTCATCTGCCTTTTTTCCATTTTGAGGACTCACGGGCCAGACTCTCTGTGCTGGTTTCCGTCACTTTGTATTGTGCAGGTGTTCCAGAGCACTGCCTTAACTGGCCCCCGGGGGATGCTCCCTATGTAAGGAACCATGCAGCCAGTGCAAGGTGGTATAAAAAGCTCCTGTGCCAATGTTTCTCCCCGTGCTGGCACAGGGAGTGACTGAGAGACCCACAGAAGCAGAATAGAGTGCTCTGGATTGTTAACGGGTACATCTCAGGGTCTGAAACGCGAGCTTATCTAAGTTCTGCAGTGGCTCGAGCTGACACAGGAACAGCCATGGAGCTGTGTGACCATAACCAGCTCCCCATCTCCTGCTCAGAGTGGATCTTGGCACAAGGCAGAATATGGACCTTTTATTCTTGTCCTGCTAGCTGGATGAAACCCCACTGTCTACACATCAAAGGGGTTTGATGGACTGCCAAAAATAGTAACGTATACGTAAAACATGTGCTCCATTTATAGCGATCATTTGGAAAGTTTCCTGCTACTGCAGAAATTCAGATTACATTGATTTACTGTTCAGTACTGCAATATACTGAGAGGCTTTTCAATGAGTTCTATTGTATGCATTTGCAGAAAGGCTAGGGAGATTTCTTCCTTCCTTCCTTTCCCTTTGGTATATAATACATAATCATGTGAAGTATATCTTTCTGAGATTTTGCATAGATCTAGTGAAGTGGGTAAATATCTACTCCACGCTTTGAAAGACATTGTCACCTGTGCTGATGTTTTAGCCTTTGAAAAATGAAGTGCTGTTTCTTTTGATGTAAAGAGCATCTCTCCAGTATTTATGGAATCATTTTATTTTACCTCTCAGTCTATAGGCTGTTAGCTATGAAGTACGTCCTGCATGTTTTTAGAGGCACTTCAATGTCTTTTGTGGGAACAGTGATTAACATAGCAATTAAACAGTAAGGTACACATGAGAACAGACACCCTGTGTCTGAGCACAGATCTGAATCAGCACTTGAGCGTATCTGTGCTGTGGTCAACGCCCCCTTTCCAAGCCCCATCTATATTGTACTTTTAGAGTCCTTCCTAGAGGAGTCTTAGTACCACTGAACAGCCACAAAGGTGCTGTATTTGTAGATAGAGTGAGCTTAGGTTGTTACAACATGAAAACATGCTATATTGGGAACTGATACATATTAATGATACATATGAACTGATGTGGACACTTAGAACTAAATCAGGGAGCATAATAGTGCTACATCCTGTGCTGAGCCAACTTACACAGATCCACTCTCTGTGTTAACCAAATAGGATTTGATATCTCACTAATAACCAAGGCTGAAAAGAAAGGAGACCATCTGTAGCTTTTATGACTCATAAGAAGGCTCATTAATCCATGCACTCATACATGTATTGTGAAAAGCTTACTAATATAAGAAGAGAATAAAAACTCAAGAAACAAGCAGTGACAGTAACTGCTGGTCTACAACGTTTCATCCTATTTGGAAACAGTGGCCCCCTTTGGTTGATGATAAAGAAGACAAACTTGGCCTTCATTTCATGATTCATATTAGGGAAGGCTGTCACATTCTTCTCTCAAATATACAGTAATGGCCCTTTTCCCTTTCTGGTTTTATTTTTTTAAAGCCTTTTCTTCAATCCTAACTGCTGATAGGCACCATAAGAGTTAATTATTCTATCTCTGGATACTATTAAATTCACCCCAATTTTCTCCTCTGCTTCCCGTCTGTTAATGTCTCACGGATCAAAGCTCAATATAACTATTTTAGGCCGAGAGCTCAAAATGCTACCATTCATATTATAACGTAAGAGGAAAGCATGAGTTACTTCTCCTCCTATTAATTAATACCTTTCTGAATTATGGTGGGGTTTTTTTCTTTTTTTTTTTTTTAATCTGAAGAATTAATTCAGGTTTTCCCATTTTATAGTCTTAATCTCCACATTTACATCAATCTGTTTTCATGCATCGTCTCAGTCATTTGAAGGAGAAAAAAATAATTCAACTAAACACACCAAATAAGAAACGGTATATAACATTTCAGAAAGAAACATGGATTTAGGATGGTGGAAAGAAAAAGGAAAGCCTTTTGTCCACTATTTTTCCTTTACTTGTGAATTACAAAGCCATTTTTCTTTTAGAATTCCTAGTTGTGTTTGGAACCTGAGAGCTTTGAGCAGAAGGGGCTGCTTTAACAGCGCTCAAGCGGGACACCCTTCGCCCAGGCTGTCCCTGAGTTTCTGCCTACCCAGAACCGTGCGGGCGGAGCGCAGGACTTCGCCCTGCGATCGCTTCCATTTCGATGGCCACCAATCTGCTCTCCACATCGACGCTCCCAAACGCTTCCCGGATTTCCCCGCCCGCCATCCCGGCGCGGCACGCGGGCGGCCCGCGCTCGCGCGCCCCCTGCCGGCAGCGCCGGGAGGCGCCAGAGGCCGTGTGGCGCTGCGCGCGCCGGGCCCGCGTTCCAGCGGCAGGGAACGGCCTGGCGGCGTCGGCACCGCCGGCGGGCCGCTTCCCGGCGCTGGCCTGGGACGCGCCGAGCGGCTGCAGAAGGCTGGGACGCCCAGCCTCGTGAAGGTGATGGGAAGGAAAAGAGGAGCTCGGTACAGGAGCGCGCGCCGTGGCCTCAGAGCCTGGGCATCGCTGACACGGTCCCTGTGGACGGCAAGGGCAAAGGAGCTCAAAGCTTTAGTTCAAGTGACAGCTCCAGCGGCATAGAATTATTAATTAGGAATTCGTAATCTCTCAACACCTATACTCAAGGTGAGGTCGCCTCTGAAGGACTGAATCCAGCTCTGGGGTCCCTAGCACGGGATGGACATTGACCTGTTGGAGCGACTCCAAAGCAGGGCCACCAAGTTAATTAGAGGCACCTCTCCTGTGAGGAAAAGCTGAGAGAATTGGGATTGTTCAGCTTGGAGAAGAGAAGGCTTTGGGGTGATCTAATTGCAGCCTTCCAGTAACTGAAGAGAGCCTACGAGAAAGATGGAGAGGGACTTTTTCAAGAGCATGTAGTGACAGGACAAGGCAGGAAAGCTTTAAACTGAAAGGGAGTAGGTTTAGATTAGATGCTAGGAAAGATGCAAGGGTGGTGACGCACTGGAACGGGTTGCTCAGAGAAGTTGGAGATGCCCCATCCCTGGAAGTGTTCAAGGCCAGGTTGGATGGAGCTCTGAGACACCTGGTTTAGTGGAGTGTGTCCCTGCCTGTGGCAGGAGGCTTGCAATCTTTAAGGTCCCTTCCAACCCAGGCCATTCTATGATATGTATTTTAATATTTTCATTCCCAAAAGATAATTAAAAGCCTGGGCTATGTAATAGTTCAACCTTCATTTCAGGGTTGTGAATTCAGAAATAGGGCATTGGAGTATTGGTGTAAGATGAGAGATTGCAAATTCTTAATTACTATTTCTATGCTGCTGGCAAACTATTTATCCATGCCAAATACCTACCTAAGTTACATTATATGTAATTCAAATGCCTTTGATCTCAGCTCACACAAAATGCCCTCAGATGGAAGTAAAAATTTTGTAGAAACAACCATTCGTTTTTGAGGTGGTGCTACTCAGACCATGTGGAGGGACTGGCAGTGGCTCCAGCTCAAGGAGTGACACATCGCCCTCCACAGCCCACCACTCCAGCCTCCCTCCCCTTCCAGTTCCACCTACAGCACCAGCCCTTTCCTTTCTTCCTTTTAAAGTTGTTGCCTGGGACTTTTTATGAGTCATTTAGCCGTGCTCAGCTGTACAGCATGAAGAATGCATATTTTTCCTTCTGCTTGGTGTTGGCTTTATCAGTAAAATTTAGCTGGTGCTTGATGTTCAGAGGGGTGAAGAGATGATGAGGGGGGGAAATAGGCCAGGCCAGCTGTGTGTATACTGACTGCTCATTTAAGCAAAGGCAAGAAAGGCAGCCTGGCAGCAAAAGGTAAAATATTACAGGCTATATCACAGGGTTTGGATATGAACATGCATACACAAAGCTTCTTTCACAGGATTCCTGCTGTAAACTTTGTCCTTTACTGGCGGATTCAATCCTCTGTAATGAAAAAGTTTACCCACTCTGAACTTTCCTGACTTTTCTTTCTTTTCAAAGAATAGTAAGAACAGAAACTAAAACAAAAGACAGAAGAAGATATACTCCAGCGTGTGTTAAAAGAATCTTTCTTGGAAAATGAAAAGCCATGGTACCACTGGGATTGGCCATTCTTGGAAAATGAAAAGCCGTTGTACCACTGGGATCAGCCCTTCAAAACCTCTGAAATTTTGCCACAGCCTCCACAGCTGCTACAGAAATTCATTTGATACAGCACTGCATTCCCTTTATGGTTAATTCACACTTATCCGGTGGGTGACCTCTCCAGCTCGCAGACAGTCAGGGCAGTAAGTGTCAAGTCACCTGAATCCAGAAGCAGTACAGCTATATTTGTATCATCTGTATTCCCTAGTTCAGAGAGGTGCCATATGAAGCATCAGCTTTTTTTCTCTCTCTCTCTCTCTCTGATCTGGTCAGTTGCTGTAAAATATGTGCTGCACTATTGAAGTCTTTGGCTGGCCAGGGTACTGCATTCATAGCCCTGGGTAACAAAAGCCTAACTAAACCACAGCCACCATGCACCCATGGAAACACCTGGTGATAATCCTTATCACATTGCTGTTATGCTTCCTAATTTGCTGCTTGTCTCAGAGACATTATTTCTTTGCTCTGTGCAAATCTCATTCAATAAGCATGTCTTCATCTTTCTAGACCTTTGTTTGCAAGGTGTGCATGTATTAATGCATACAAATTGCTCCCTAAATTGCTAACTACCTTAGGACATTTTGTAATCTGATGGAATCCAGACTGTTTGATAAGTGTACAGATTCGTAGAAACTTGCTGGTCCGTGTTTTAATAAGGAATATCATCATGGGACTTGACAAACATCTATTTTTTAAATAAAATTATTCTGCCTTACATATGCAGATTCAGGAGACCCTAGTGGTACCATGGCTTTTAATTTTCCAAGGAGGATTCTTCTAACACAGTCACTGTGCTGCTAGTGATACAACCCCAGGAACACTACTAGAAACCTAGAGAACTGGAAAGTATTCAATCAAGATATCAGATTATTGCTAAAGCAAGATCATATTCCAGTGGAGAGAATATGAAAACCAATATACCAATAGACCACAGTCTTTTATTAACTACTGAGTGTTTTAAAACACAACAATGTGCAAAGTCTTTGTGCGAATTGAGTGCCAGGTTTCACTTTTGGACATTGAATGTTACTATTTTAATAGATTTTTAAAGATTCGGTCCAGTAAATACAAAACTGACATATGTGCACCAGAACAGCAAATTCTAAAAATGCACGTGATGCACAAAGAGCCCAGAGTATTTATTCTTCAAGTATACTGTGTTTCATATGTTGTCTGATAGCTGTTAGGAATGCTCAAAGAATTACTTTGTAATTGCACTCTCACAGGATGTCCTTTTGTTTTTCAGAGGAATATTCCTGTGTTTCTCTTTTCATTCAGATGCCTTGAGCATGACCACAGGAAGACATTATTTCCCCCTTACCATACAGGAATATGTATCAACATAAGATCCATGCCATGCTGTTACACTAACAATTGTTCAGTAATTTATTTCCCTTGTTTCTCTCTTTCCAGTGGAAATACGTGATCCAAACCTGAGCAAACTGACTGCAGACATTTTTGTTGACCTTATAGGCTTTGATTCAGAATCTGTGATACAAGAGAATCCGCCGTGCAGGATGGGGGTGTAATTCCATCAAGGACTTCTGGTGACCTCATAAACCATGAGAGCTGGCATGGACTTTAATGGGCACCACGTGGTGAAGTTCCCATGCATCATTTTGAAAATGTAGGCCTTCATTTGATATTGCAGAAGGATACCAGACCTACCATGTCAAATTGTTTCTCTTTCTTCTAAAGGAGCCACCCGCTTTATGTTACAGTCAGTCCTCTTTGGTAGCAAATGAAATATGCCATTCTGGAAAATTAGTATTTTCTCTGGCAAAATGAACTTGAAAAGTGCATTTCATAGAAAAGCACGTATTTGGGTTATATTCTTTTAAATAAACTTTCTAAAATGATGGCAGTAAATTCAAGGAAAGGTGTGGTTTGTGCAGGACTGGCTTTGCTTGCAGATTTCTAAGTAAGAGACATTTCAAAAAAAATTAATTTGTACCTCCGTTAGAAAGCATAGGAATAGAATTGTTATGGATCTGTTGAAAAAGTAGACCATCTTAAAGCCAGTTTAAGTCAAGGTAGGTAAGTTAGCTCAAATTGCTGATGCCGAATAACCTAAGTTAAAAGTTACTTAACCTAAAGCAGTTTAACTGTATTCAGTACACCAGTTCTAGGATTCTGTTGTTAGGAATTTCCAGGGGTTCAATAAGGTTGACTTGAAGTTTCAGTTGGTGGGATATGTTCTATCACCTCTGTAAGGCACTTGGAGATATTCTCCTGCCTTGTCTAACCTAGATTTCACCTGCTGAAACCAGTGTACAGCCATTGTGCAAACCTATACAAAGTTGATTGTTATCAGCCTAAAACTAAGGTCTGTCAGTGTGGCTATGATTCAGGTAAATGTGGCAATAGAGACATAACCTAAGCATGTGAGCTTAGCTTATTTATCATATATGACATCAGTCTATAACAAGGAGATTCTCTAAAAATTGCTCATCATGATGAGTGCATACCAGGAAAGGATCTGTCCTTCTTAATTCTGAGGGTACAGATCAGTGAACTGACTAGGCTCTATTTTGTTCTCAACATTCTAACTTATTTTATTCCTAGATTGGTCCATAAATAACAAAATCTTTGTGACATGGCAAGATGATGTTCCTGTATTATAATTTTTTATTCAGTTCTAGGTAACAAATCATCTTGATTTAAAGGGGGAAAAAGGATACCTTCTAGACTGGATATCCAAAAACTACTTGCTCTGGCCTTTCTGCCACCTTAGTGTGAAATAACTTGGTGTTTGTCATTCTCTGGGAGAACTTTTGAACTAAATGCATCACTGCTCCCTATGCTGTATTGCAGTGGGAAGTACATTTTTTCACCATGTGCACGGCTTTTTCATAGGGTATAGCACACCTTTTATATATTCCGTGTCCTAGACCCAGGTAGAATAATTGCATATCTTAAATTTAGTTTAAATCTCCTCTGAAAGGACTGCAAATGTGGATATATGGGAGAAGGCTGGTTCTCTGGTGTTGGTATCATAGTACAGTACATGTAGATTTTATACAAGAAGTTCCCTCTTAATGGCACTCAGAATTATTCCAGTTTTAATCTCATAGCTGAGATAGTTACTAAATTACAAGCATATGGAAGACTGTAACAGTCTTGGGATGCAAATTGTACTGTGCTAGGTTAGATAGTTTGTACAGGAGGGGGATCCCTAAGGCTTGTTGAATAAATAGATGCATCTTCTCTGTACTCCATGAAAAATGATGTATGTTTTTGGTTTGTTTGTACTACTTTCTCCACATGAAACGTGTTTTTCGTCCAACAATTCTGTGGTTTCCTCACTTTGTGATAATAATTAACACCCTTACTGAAGTCTAACCAGTGATGACATTTGTTTAGGGGCCTGACTCTGATTTTTGTTGCTGTTTTGCCTTATGTTACTTCCAATATGCAATTGAAACCATTTTTGAGAATCCAAAGGTTCAAAGATTGTTGTTTTCTTGGTCTTACTGACCATTTAGAAACTCTTTCATGCAATATATCCTTCAGCCTTTGTGGAAGCACAGCCTCTCCATCCACGTGGGTCTGGGTTGATAGTAGCAAGCTCAAGATAAAGCTAGCAATGCAGGGGTCTAAAGTTTTGGGGGTTGGGCATTTTTTGGGGTTGTTTTGTCTTTTTTTTTTTCTTTCCTGAAGAAACAGAGAAATGAGTATAACCAGTAAAAAAGTAAAACAGTCATAAAGTAACTATTGTTTAGGAGGTAAATGTGTTAGGAGAGAAAAAAAGAATATCTTAAGCCTTACTTTAAAGATTCCTGAAGCTTTGGGGAAAATTAATTTTAAGAAATATGACAATGGTTCTCTACTCTCGCCAGTAATCTTATAAAAAAGATGAATAGCTTTGGAGTAGATGTACATATTTTGAACTTCCTTTCTGGACAGAGCACAAAGAAAACTTGGCTTGTTTGTGGTTGTAGAAGAATCATAGGTGGCTTTGTATAAGAAAGGCAGGTAGCTGCCAGGGACATCCAAGCCTCCTTCCCTTTCCCTGTTCTTTTTTTCTGTAATAACTTTTTTCAATATGTTGTCATTTTTTTCCTGATTTTCCTGAATAAAGTGAAATGTCAAATCAGCAGAGAATTAAAATGTATTTATAAAAAAAACAACCAAAAGGGCATCTGATGTTTTACAGACATTCCAACACCTTCAGGAAATTTGAACTCACACCAAAGGGTCTGATATTCATTTGAATCTCCATCTGTGCTGAAGCACATGTGTGCACACAACACACATTGAACCACTACAGTGGAAAAAAAAAAATCCCTGCTTTTAAATTATAGCAGCTCTCTACAATTCTTCTGTAACCACAAAGGCTTTGGTAGTTTTGAGACATTGCAGTGGCTTCGGGTGATCTGATCACAGAGCTTAGTTTTGTTAAAGAAATCCCTCTGCTGAAAGGTATAGAAAAGCTGTAGGAGAAACACAGGGAGCTGGAAGTTCACCGCATGAGGGTAGTTTGGAGTAAGGGGGAAGGGTTCAAGAAGCTGTTGTGGCAGCAGACACCCTACAGCCAGAGTTAATGCTGGAAACACTGCAGTTTTAGTTCCCTCACCAGAAATCCCCCATGCTCGCAGGAACGGATATAGTCATTAGTCCTCAATGGGAATATGACCTTTCCCTTTAAGTATCTGTGTGATGCTTTTGATCCTTTTGACTCTCTCTAAGGGATAGATTAAATATGTGGCACAATGTCTACTCCTGAGTGAGGATTAAGCCTGGCTTTTGGAAGCAGAACTATATTGCCTAGCCCATCACCATTTATCACATTCTCTGGGGACCTGTTCTCCATTTTTCTTCCCCTCCCCCCTAGCTTTTAGAAAATTCCCCTTCTCTGGGGTTTAATATTGATCTCAGCTGCATTGGCCTTGGCTTCCCTGTAGTTACTTCTGATTTTACACTGAAACAGGTCCTATGTCTCAGGTATCTTGTTAAACAAAGTGCTATTCTGAGGCTCAGGTCTAATTCAACATGCACCTTCTTTAACATATTTTTGTGTTTGAATTTTAATAATAAATACTTTAACATGATTTATAGTTTTGTATCACCCTGTATTTCAGTGGAATTCCCTGAGGATAGCCCTTGCCTTTTAATACTTGTGTTCTGATTTAATGAAGCAGTGAAACATATGATTACCTTCAGGACCTGCGTAAATCCTATTAACTTCAATTAAGCCCAAGAACATGCTTTAGTGCTTCACTAACCAGGGATGCTTAAGGCTAACATGCACATTTTGCTGAATCAAGTCCTAGTGTTTTATTAATTTTTATTCCTGTTTCTCTTTTACTCTGATGATATAATAATTTTGCTCTTGTAATATCCTTGCACACTGCTTTCAAGTTAGAAGTTACACTGGGACTGAAGGTCTCATTCAGGAGAGGATAAAATTAATCCATTCTGCAGCTGTGAACCAGAGAAGTCCCAGCAAGCTTCCCAGTAAAATGAAAAAGTGATGGTATGCCACTCTGGCTCATAAAAATGTAATTTAAGCATTGCCCTCTCAATAAAAATATCACATTTAGGACACAGTAATCCCCTTCTGAACCTTATCTTACTTTTCAACAGCTCTTTGGACTCTTAGAATTGATGCACGTTGAATTTCCTGTTGGTCAGGTAGCATGACTTTCTGCAGCTCCCTCCCACAACCACAGCTTTGCGCGTCGTTCTAAGCAGGCAATATCCAGTCACAGGTGGGAAGCGGAATCTATGGTCTAAAATTCAGTAAATTCAGGAGCTTTAAGGTACTTAGTTGACAGACTTCAGAGCTACTACTGTTCAGAGCCGTGGCCTTTGCAATATTGCACCAAAATGACTGAAACTTCAAAAATGTTTTTCAATTGTTTTCTCAATACTCCTGCCAGAATCTTTGCCTTCTTTTCATACTTTTTTCTTTTAATGAGCTCCTGATTTATGACAAGAAATCACCAGACACCTAGGTTCTCTGGGCTTATTAAAGCAGACAAATTCTTTGGTGTTAGAAAATCATCGTAAGAACATATATTTTTTCCATACTAGATTGAATCATTGTAGGCAAGTGCCCCAATCCTCCTCCCAGCTATATTCTGGAGGTATTTCAGCACAAGGAAAAAATAACCCTTTCCAGTTTCTGGCTCAATAAAGCCAATGTTTTCAGTAGGGGCAGAAGGTTGATTCCTTTCTCATCCCCACAGTATTCTGCATTTTACCTATATCAAAAGATTTGCTTGCTCTGCCTTAGCATGTACAGTGTAGTTTATCTTCCAAATAGGAGTCATCTTTCTATATTCCATGTCTGAGCTGCACTGGTGATTTATATGCTCTCTGTCTGTTTTCACAATGTCTTTCCTGGCTGTCTTGTATCTCTCCCCTGTGGAGCACTGGGCCTTAGAATCATTGCAGTAAGGACAGGCAATCAGTCTTCTTTAGATACATATTGGATTTTACTGGTGCCTGAGTCTATAGAATGTGCCAATGTCTTTTGTGGTTCTGGAAGGGAAACCTCAGAAATTGTGGAGTTGGTTGGGACTTTTTTTTGGGACCAACAGAGGAGTTGGTTGGGACTTTTTTAAACAAAGTGTTCTTTTTTCATTGTTCTTTTCATCAGATAATGCTGAGAATAGATGAGCAAGTTTCAGAAGGAGTTTTGGAGCTGCAGGGTGGTTTTTCTGCTCAGAATCACAGAGCCATATGTTAGGTTTGGGTTCACTCTTTGGAAGCAGTCTCATTGCAAAACACAGCTCTGCTTCATTTAGGTAAGGGATTTAAGACTATAGGGATGGCCACATCAGGCAGCCCAAATACCTCTCCAGCCCTGCAGCCTGTCTCACAATAGTCAGTAGTATGTGTCTGCCAAACACACACAGAAATTTTCTGTGCCAGTGCAAGTTGGAGTCAGTCATTTGACATGTGTGTAATTAATAGTCCTTGCTTTTTTTTCCCCATTTTCCCCCATTTCCCCCCATTTCCCCATTTCTAGCCACTTTACGCACAATATAAAATTGTAGCACCTGCAACATCCTGTAAAAAGGATTCACAGAGCTTGTGTGTACCCTGTATGAAGTGTCTTGCATGAGGGATCTCTACTTTGGGCTTGCCAATTGCTATTTTATTTGATAATCTCTAGTTCTTATATGGGAAGAATCCATGAGCTGTTACTTCTATTCACCTTCTTCTTGCCATTCAGTGTTTTATTAGGCCTGTATTACTGCTTCTCCAACCAGAATAGTCCTGATCTGCTCAACCTGCTTCATACAGAAACTATTTCACACCTTTTTCCTTCAATGAAATTTATCTGAAACAATTCCAATAGTCTCCTGTCTGTATCATATCAAATGTGCATGGTCTATCCTCAGGCTACTGAGGGGATTTTTTTGGTAAATAAAGACTTAAATGTTACCTGAAGCAAGATTTCCCCTGGGGTTTTAGAAAAGTTGAATGCTTCAGTCACAGAAGACATGGATAGTCCTTTCCTTTCAGTGCTTCAATGAATTTTTTTTTTTAAACAAAGCATACTATTATTTAATACCCATAGAAATGATAGCAGTGTCTGAGATCATCTCTATAGCCAAAAGAGTTTGGCTTGGAAATAAACATCTTTGGACTGTCTGAGCTGCCTGAATTACCAGGTTATTTCCTTCTGTCTGAAACAAGACTTTCTTTTGCTTTTCTCTTTGAATGTCCCTTACTTCATCCCACCATAGCATGAGGGATGAAGAGGGTAAGAAGAGAAATATAACAAGGGACTGCAAAACAGCCAGCTCTGACCTCTGCAGTAAGTGAGACATAATTACAGGAATTTTATGTTCAGTGTGAAAAACGTGTCTTCAATTCACTTGCCTAAACATAGATAATGGGCACCATTTGAGGCAAAACAGGGTACCTGAGACACCAGATAATCTCTTCCCACATAAGAAGAACCTGTGTCTTTCTAGAGTGACAGCTAGTGAGCTGACTAGGTATCTTCAGGGTTTAGAAATACCACAAAACACGTGTTTGGAAATTGTATTTCACATCTTATTTCTTTCATTCTGGTTTTCACTGTCTGTGCCCTGTGTATTTTTTTTAATTTACAGGTGTAGTACAAGTCATGTACAACACCCATTTGGGTATAGTTCTCCTCATTTGTAAAGGATGTGCACAAAATTCCATTCCCTAAAAAAACAGTAGAAACAACAGATAATGTTTGTAATTTACTTGCAGTATCTCAGTTGCTTTCAGCACTCAGGTTGATGTTTCACATTTCTTTGGAAGTCTGCACTCTTGTGACTGTTTCCTCTAAGACTGTTTTAATGATCTTAAGGCAGTTGTTCAACCTTGCATTAGATTCAAGGATTCTAGGTCCATTTGATTTTGGCTAGGGTTAGACCTTCCTGTGTCCTTGGGTATTGTTTTCTGCCGTTTCCAGGTATGTCTATACATAAATACATCTTTCACTTAACTTGCTGAATGCAGAAACTTTATATACATCAGTGATAGGTTATTGGTGACAGCCTCGAAAACCTCCCATCTTTAAGATTTACTCAGAAATTCAGAAGTTACTAGAAATAGATTACAGGGGAGTCAAATGCCTGCAGCTGAACAAAGAAAAAAGACTATCTAAGCAATCCAGTAAGATATACAGATATCCTTTAATACATGTTACTTGCCAATGAGACGTGAATCTATTTTAAGATTTGCTTTTCTTTTCTGAGTTAATTGGACCAGATGTAAGTTTTCTCACCAACTCTTCCTTTTCTGCTCATAGACTCCATATAGGCAGCCATAAAATTGTGTGGGTTGGAAGAAATCTCTGGAGTCTGTAGTCCAATCTCCTTCCAGCTGAAGCAGACTGCTCAGGGCCTGGTGCAATCACCCTTGGTGTATCACCAAGGAAGGACTCTTTACAGACTCTCTGGCCAACCACTCTAACTGTTTTGGGTTTTGTTTTTTCTACACCTAGTCAAAATTTCCTGTGTTCCAGCTTGTGTTTTGTGTGTTGTGGCCCTCTGAGAGCCACAGTGGCCTGTAAGAGGCAGAGCACGTTACCAGTCTGAATACCTGTAGAATGTGTGTTACAGGGTGATAGAACTGTAGCCTTGAATGCAGGCGCACGATTTGAATGATCACTTGTGTAATAACAATTTCTGCCGCAACTTCTAGCATTGTCCTTTAAAATGAAACTTTTGAGAGAGAATCACATCTTATATAATGACTTGAGCTTGGGAAATACAGACTGATTTGGATACTAATAAAGTCTTGTTCCTTTGTATTCTATGCATTTGTGTTCTATTTGGATTTGTATTCTATGTTCACTTACTTCCTTAAAAGTTTTTGAGGAGAACTGGCAAGCAAGCTGAACAGAGAGATGAATGGGCAAACAGCACTATTACAGCTGTTTTATTTTTGGAAAATCAAACTAAAACACTATTTTTCCTTTCAAAAATATGTCTTTAAATCCATTTCCTAATAAAAAGAAACTCAATGAATTTACATTTTTAAAAAAAATATTTTCTTTTAAAGTGCAAAATTGGTATTAGATTTTGCAGTTTTTAAGGACATGTCTGTACTAGAAAATGGTGGTCCATGGTATGTTAAGAATGCCTGAATGGGTTGTCTCTGCTGCCAAACTGTTGGAAAAGTCCCCTGCAAGTTTTTGTCCTGCAACAATTACTGGTCTCTCGAAGAGCATCTGGGCATGATTTGGAATCTAGCAGAGACCATGGTTCATTCTCAATAGGCAGTTTTGGAAAGTAAAGAGGATTTGAACAGATATACACACTCTATTCCATAATGTTAGCCTTAATGGGAAAGAATGTTCATTTGCCTGTTAAATTCTACTTGTATGTACTTTGACATCTTTTACCAGATGGAAGTAAACCAATGCAATTAATCTAATTTATTATATATAAAATTATATACTTTATTTCTGGTAGATCTATTTTCAAAAGTCTCACAATTCCCAATACAGAAGGAAGAGTCCATTTCTGATCTCAACAGTTTATCTTTATTCCTTGTTGACTGCAGGTTATTACATGATGGTGGTGTTTAATTTACTTTTCTCATTTTGCCATAATTAAAAGTATACTTTTTTTCTCAAAGGTCTTGAATCCTTCTTGGCAGCTAGCAGTTACTGATTCATTATCTTTGCTAGAATAGGAATAAGAAATAGAATTATGTTTGTGGAGAGTGATGAACAGTTGTGAATCCAACTTGGCCATTTGACATCACAACCAATTCTGCTTTCATTCATTCATTGAGCAGATGTGTTGTGCGTCTGAATGCTTAGTCCTTGGAGATTTAAGGACCTGGAACTCGTATCATCTGTAGCATTTAGGGCCATCAATCTTTTTGGATCCAAATGCCAGATATTTCAGTCGGTTAAAATTATAATTACCTTTAAGTATTTTTCTTCTGATCTGAAGAGACTAACTTGTTCCATAAGTTAGGTGTCTAGATTCCCATTACTGTTTTAAACCAGTATCTAGAATAGTTGACTAGCTGACCGAGGAAGCACCTAAAATCAAAAAGAAAACAGTGAACTGCCCAGAGTAAATGAATAGGTAGTATCCATTTCCTGAAGATCAAATGATGCCTCTAAACTATTTCCAAAGGTATGAGCAGAGCTTACTCAAGTCTTTTGAATCACTCCAGAGTAAAAATAGAGAATATCAATGTCTGGTTTTTATACATGATTAGAACTGCATTAGAACCAATATGCATCAAATAATGGCAAATCCCAGTGAGAAGAATTACTTCCCCAGTGTTTTGTTGGGAATGTTGAAGACTGCATCTGTTACTGTATTTTTACGAATATGTGTCTTTCCAGTCTTGTACTAAGAGAACCAGCTGGGTTATGTCCCACAGGAGATTTAAGCATACCTGTGTGACACAGATGTGTGACAGAGTGCAGCTAAGAGGTGCAACCAGGAGATGCAGCAGTCTGTGTCAATTTGAGGAGAAGGCAGCAAAGAAGGGGGCCAGAAACTGGAGGATGGTGTATACACTCAGCAGTGGTGGTGACCTCTCATGGGGCAGAAACTAAAGCATCTTCCTCTGTCCATAACTTAACCTGAATTCCCAAGGGAGAATGGAGCTTTGCAGGCTCATGGATGCAGGGATGCCTCACTGATGTATCCTGGTTTTGGCTGGGATAAAGCTAATTTTCTTCCTAGTGATTGATACAGTGCTGTGTTTTGAATTTAGTATGAGAGTAATGTTGATGCCACACTGAAGTTTCAGTTGTTGCTCAGCAGTGTTTACACTAAGTCAAGGACCTTTCAGCTGCTCATCCCACCCAACCCCACCAGCGAGTAGGCTGGGGGACACAGTAAATTGAGTGGGGACACAGCCAATACAGGTGAACCCGGCTAACCAAAAGGATGTTCTGTATCATGTGGTGTCATGCACAGCAGACAAACTATGGAGAAAGCAGGCTGGGGACCACTGCAGAGGAGCTGGCTGGGCATCGGTTGGCAGGTGGTAAGCAAGTGCATTACTTTTTTGTGTATTCTAATTATTATTCTAATTATTCTAATTATTATTATTACTATTATTGAATTTTTATTTCCTTCCTTCCTTCCTTCCTTCCTTCCTTCCTTCCTTCCTTCCTTCCTTCCTTCCTTCCTTCCTTCCTTCCTTCCTTCCTTCCCTGTCCTATTATTGACTTAATCTTAACCCATGAATTTTACTTTTTCTCTGAATTCCCTCCCCACCTTTCTGTGGGGGTGGGTGAGTGAGCAGCTGTGTGGAGTTTAGCTGCCTGCCTGGTATGACATGATGCAGGGGCTGGAGGAGATGTGTCCTTAGCTGCAGGAGGTGTGCATGAACAGAGTATCTGTGTCACCAAATAAAAGAGCTGCACGAGGGCTACAGACTGCATTGCATCAGAGACAAGGAAATGAGTTTGATGAGATCTTCTCCAAGACCTTGTAGCTGCAAGAGCCTAAACTCCAATTGGATGAAGAGAAGGGCAGGCAGAGTCAGAGGTGTCAGAGACCCTCATGATGGTGAGAGCTGCAAGCTTCTGACTTGTGGCATCAGGGAAAGGGCTCCTGCTCTGCCTGCAGTTTGGCAGCTGCAGAACAAGGTCAGTGTTTTGGTTGCAGACAAGGGGGGCTGGGAGCTTTGCCTAGAGCAGACCCTAAGCTTGCAGAGCCTGAGCTCCAGCAGCACAAGAGACAATCAATACCTTCAAACAGAAGAAATTACATTTAAATGTAAGAAAAAACCCTTTCACTGTGGTCAGGGTAATCAAACTGTAGAACAGGGTGCTTGGAAAGTTTGTGGAGTCTGTACGTGGAGATACTTGAAATTGCCGCTGAATGTGATCCTGAGCAACCTGCTCTAGCTGATCTTGCTTTGAGCAGGGGTTCAGAGTAGATAATCTTCTGAGGCTCCTTCCAGCCTCAGCAATCCTGTTTTTCTTTGTCATAGTGGAAGGTTGTGAAGACATATCAAAAGAGGATAAATAGTCAGTGAGGAGCAATAAATTATGAGCTTCTGGTACACAGACTTTTTCATTAAGAGCTGGTTGAGGTACATATGACCTGTGTATTGGTGTGCAGGCATATTCGTATGTGGAAAACATCTAGTTTCTAGATCCAGATGGAGCATAAGGAAAGTCTAGTCAGGGTAGTTCTATCCATGACCAGATGTGGGATTCAAGAAACACATTTGAATATTGCAAAAGAAGGCAGTTATGGCATTTAGAAACCACCTGATTTAGGTGTAAATGAGGTCTTATTGTATGTCTTTTATTTTTTAAATTTTAATTATTGAATTTTTTGTGTATCTGTACTTTAATTGCTTAGGATATTCATAATTTTCCACCTTCAGGCTTAACCTTGCACAAGGAAGAGAGGAGTGAAAAAGTTCACATCCACCTCCAAAAGAGAAAACAAAAAGAGATTTTTGTCTTTCTTTCTGTCTACATTCCTACCTTTGAGGCCATATCATTGCTGATGCTCTGTGCCAGCAGTCCTGCATTCTTAATTTGAATATGTATGTAAAATGGATGACCCTCACCTTCCCACAGCTGTGCAACTATTATAACTTCAAATAATGTTTTACAGCTGGGGCACTGGGCTGAAATACTACATGTGGTTACTTCTTTATATATGGTATCTTTCAGTTCCAGTACGTGTCTGCTGTTCCTCAGTAGGGCAAATATTGACATACAGTATTTTGTTCCCCTTTAGCTCTCACACTTGCCTTTTAACCAGATGTAACAAACTCTTTCCTAACCTAGTCTGTCTCTACTGCTATGTATGTTGACACCAATGGACTTGTGAGTAAGTAGGCCTGTCAGCAGTGGATATTTTTCTCCTCCATTGTCATTGGAATAATGACATCTCTTTCTTTATATGGTTTTGTGTCCTACAACTCAATAATCCAGTGCAGACCTCACTGTCTGACTGCAAGACACCAGTCTGTAATTCGCTTAATAAGCCTAAACAAAGGAAATCCCTAGACTTATGGACAAGAATGTGTCCTGCAATCTTAGTATTCTGCAGGCTAGAGAGCAAAATTGCTCTCCTCTTTAAAGTCAGAATCGTTACCCATATCTGTATGGCCAGATTATTTTAAAATGTAGCAAACAACATTATACATAATTATTTTACAACAGCAAGATTTTATTTGGTATTTTAAATGTTTTCCTTGTTTTTCACTTTAAGAGAAGAAGAATATAAATGTTCTAGAAGAATACATGCTGAGGATGGCTTTCAGCTGCCGTGCTCTTAACTTCAGCCAAGTGCTTTGGAAGTGCAGGTATATTTACATCTGTGTTTTATTTCTGGCCCACCTTTAATAAAGATGCAACAACGATAAAGCAAAGCACAACACAACATGATAATATATGGCACATAATAAAGAACTGCCATAAGTACACAGGGGGCTCAATTTTGCTTTCACTCTATCTCTGCAAAACTCCACTGTTCAAGACTAAGCCTTTACAATTGTCAGAGTTCCTTGTGGTTCAAAAAGAGACATTTTCCAGAATAATGAGGTCACTGGTTCCCATTTGCCATTCCACAATATTCTGTTTATTCCTAGAATCCCTGTTCTTTCAGCAATAGTTGATGCTCTCTGTAGCTGTTACTCCTGCGGGAATTGAGACTTTAAACATTCATTAAAAAGTGAATTGCTATTGTTGACAAAATACAGATGGCCAGGCATGAACTACTGACACCTATGAGCACACTTCCAGTGCAGTGCATGCATGACGACGTAGCCATGTGAGTGCTCTGGTTGCTTTTACCAAACCAATGTGTGTCCTTTGTTACCGGACTGGCCCTGGTGTGTGCTTATATTCCTTTTCCTAAATATGGCACAAGCTGTTAGAGTAATTTCTTTAAAAAATGAACTGAACTTATTTCTGCTTTTGAGAGTGAGAAAAGATATGCTCTTTCACAGCAAAACTATTAGTAGACAATATTCATACAAGGCTCAGCTCACAAGATAATTACCCTGAGTCAAAGCTCTGCTTCAGACTGCTGCAAACATAACACTCGATGACTCCCAGAGGCTCTGTCTGAGCAGTGGGGTGTGCTCCATAACCAAGTCCTTGATCATCCAGGGGGGACCTTGCTGGGCTGGAAACTGGGGTGTGGGGGCGAAGGCTTGAAGGGAGTGAGCAAGAAGCCAGGGTGCAGCTGGGGCACACACAGACACACACACACACAGACACACACACACACCCTGTAGGCTGTAGGGGCTCGGAGGCACACCCGCCTTCCACAGGTCAGACACAGCCATTGCTTAAATCAGCCATGTATTTAAATAGTTTATTAAGCTGCAGCCGACAGACTTAGTCTCTGAAGAGTGCAGTTAGATGCTACACCTGGGTGTAGCATGCAGCATTACACTTGCATAATGATTGTACGGCACTCCAGGTTAACGTGGAAAAAGCTGAGGGAAAGCTCAGGCATTTAACATTTTCAGCTTTGGGAATACTGTGTGGTAAGCAAAGACTGAGACAATAAGCTGAAACTGTTTGGAGTTTTTTGCATCTTTTTCAACACTTCTAGAGACAGAAATTTTGGGCAGAGAAGTAGAAATTGCAAAGCTACCTTGAGCTTTAGGTTATTTGGGGCTTAAACTTTTTCTATTTTTATATCTTCTCCTCAGTGCCAGTATAACTTACTTTTTTTTGCCTCACCCTTATATATATAACATTTTTTTACACTTTTACTACTGATATATTCAAACTCTTCTTTTTTGTCTCCCCTTTCTTCATTTACAGTTTTGTGGTCCTCTTTTCTCCCTCATAGTCCTTTTTTTTTTTTTTCCCCCCGCTTTTGGTTCTTTTCTAGGTGTGGAAAATTGCAACTTGCCATTGTTTTTCTCCAAATGGTATTTCCCATCTATTGTGTGTGTGTGCATATGTGTGTTTGTGTGTGCATAAGAGAGAGGACAGAAGATACTGTAAGGCTGCCAACAAAAATCAAAATTGGAGGAGACAGGAGAGCAGAGGGAGTAAGAGACTGTCTTATTGAACTTGGAGAGGAATGAGGCCCACCTGGGGCTGAACCAGCCATTGGGAAGATTAAGGAAATAAAATAATTATGGAAAGTTAGTGCTGGAATTGTGAATGGGCCTGAGAGACCTGGCTGAGGCTCAGGAACTGGGAGTGGTGGCTGCCTGAGCTGAATCAAATGCTCAGCCACTCAAAAATGGAACAAATAAGGATAGAATAGACACACTGAGAAATTGTACTTTGACTTGAGTTTTTTATCCTTATGAATTGAAAGAGGGCGACTCTTTCTTTTCTAAAGAATGGAGTCTGAAAAATATAACCCAGGTCTACTTGGTGAACATTTAGAGTACTATGACCAAATACCCAGAAATAAGAACACAATCTGTAAGGAATATCTCCTCCAGTCTTTGACCTTTCAAATCAGAGCAAAGCTCTTGGCACCAATGCAGCGAAGCACAAACGGGGTCAGCACATTTAAACTGACATAACTGTGAGCTTAAGGTTCCTTCTTCTCCCTGTTTTTTCATAAGGAAGGCTTAAGGTAATCTCTTTCTAACTGAGTGGGTATTGTCTGCTTCTGAAATGCATTATCCCAAATTTCATGCTAAAATGTAAAGAACAGGACAGTAGCTTGAAAATTCCCTTTTTGCATAACCATCCAAATGACTCTAGTGTACACCACAATGAGAATTTAATGCTTCATCTTTTACTCTGTGGTTTTTGGGTTCTTATTCCTTTGAACTTTAAAAAGTTCATAGAAAAAAATGCACCTTAGTAAATAAAAGTATCTTCCACCACGCACATTTTCTTAAAAAATAAACCCAAATGCTTTAGAAATTATCCAGTTTAGCTTCCTAATACAGTTTTCATAATATCAAATAGATTTATTTGGTAGGATTTGTATTAATCAAACTTAAATGAAGTGTGGTTAGGAATTTAGAACCAGTTCCTCAGCTAGCATAAATTGTCACAATCATCCACTTCAACATGTCACGTTCTGCTTATGAGGAATTGAACTAGACTGGATTTAAAGGTGCAAAAAGTTGGTGGACAAGATGAAAATGAGATGATCAGCGCACCTTTCATTATCTTTTGTCTGCATCAATATATCCATTTGAATATATAATCATGCTACTTATGCCTTGTTTTTCATATTTCATTATAAATATCCCTTAATAGCTTAATTGTTATTAACATAATGACTGGACTTACAGTCTGATGTTGCATATGCAGCTCTTTTGTATTATGGCCTATAAAAAGTTTGTAAATACGGGGATATTTTAAGAGTGGTCTTGTATAATAATATGGGAGGTAGTACAAAACTTTCTTATGAAAGGGTAGCAAGTTTGATGCAGTGATAAATGAAGTAGAAAATTCTTGTATTCTAAATCTCGATGAATACCATCAACACTATGACTGAGGGATTTGAGGAAGGATGGAGGAGGAATAGGATAGCAGTGATCAGAGAAAGATTTTTTTTTTTATTGCAAAGAAAGAGAAAAAAGGCATACAAGGAAAAAATCTCTTTTAATTGCTGTATGCTACTTTTTTTCCTAATGACAACTTGCTCCACTGATACAGTAAACAAAACTGACACGAGAACACGTCATTATAAGATGGCACAACTCACGCTACCATAAGTAGCTTTGTAGGTCACACAGTCCCTACCAGACCACTGCAGAAAGCATACGATTTTGAAATGCTTGGAGGGGCCCACCAGATATTAACTTAAGAATTATTGGTTGTGGGTAGAAATAGGCTGAAGGCATTTCCTGCTGTGAACAACACTTGGAAGTTCTCCTTTTGCAGTACTGTAAAAAACAATGGCAGAATTTATGCAGCATTCATAGACAGCAGATATCCCCAGACACTTCAGAAATGCTATCAAATTAAAACTGCTCTTCAGTAGGGCTTCATATTTTGTTTTTGTTGGCTGAATAACAATAATTCAAGTGTGAATGTAAAATGAATCTTATTTGCTAGATTGTTGAAGTGTGGATATTGTGAGATACTGACGTGAATTTTTTAATATTTATTTTCCGTTCTGGTGGAGGTGATAAAGACTTTCTAAATTATAGCTGATGAAAATGCAA
Organism: Aphelocoma coerulescens; assembly: GCF_041296385.1. Classification (NCBI taxonomy): domain Eukaryota; kingdom Metazoa; phylum Chordata; class Aves; order Passeriformes; family Corvidae; genus Aphelocoma; species Aphelocoma coerulescens. The sequence goes on along the minus strand of NC_091015.1, from coordinate 38,034,691 downwards.
TCAGGAACTGTGGACATTGCCTACCCTGAAATCACAATCAAGTCTCCATGTCTCTCTGACCTGACTCATGACTGGTTGCTATTAAACCTGTATGTTCTCTTTTCCTGATGGATTCAGTTCTATAAATCTTGTCAAACACTACTATACTCAGGAGGTGCAATATGAAAATCCCAGGTTATATATTTGGAAAGGGCTATCTCTCTAGCCCTGTATATTTGTTGATGACTCCATACCACTCAATGTGAGTCCAGATCATACTTTTACTTACTGCGATATATTTGACTTTGATGAATATTGACCCGCAGGCTCTGGAGGAAGTTTGACACTATGCTGTCCTAACCACTGGGAGAGACTTAGAGATGGACAAATATCAAGGTTTTCCCCATGTCCATGCAAGCCCAGACAATAGCATGTGAGCATCACCTGGGTACCTACTTTCCTTTTCTCTCTGTCACTGGAGGCAGGAATTGGCTTATAGCAATGGGAGGTGAGCAAAGGTTTTAGTGGAGAGCCATAACAAGCAGCTGCTATGAATGAGCTGTAATAAAGGTTAGTATGCTGACTGTTCAAGGCAGAGCAGATTAATTGCTTATGGATAGACACAGGAAGATTTTTTGAATCCTGCTGCTTTTTCTCATTTGCCCTAGGGAAAAGGCTACTATGAGGTCCCTCTGACTTAGGGCCATGCTAGTGGGACAGGCTTAGCACTCTGAATTATTATTCACATTTTCCTTTTAGACCGCAGTTGTGGTTGCTTAAAAAGATTTTGAATGTTTGGATCTGAATGTATTTAAGATGGAAAATTGTGCTCCATTCTTGTGAAAAGGTGCTGAGAAGTGCTGTTGTCTGTTTGACAAATCACACTATCCCTGCATTTAAAATAAATGGTGTAGCCTTCTAAATGATTTTCACTATCATTATAAGATATGGGATAGACTGGGCTCAAGACCAAATGTGTACTATATGGCTGGCTGGCTGCAGAAAAGAGGGGTTGAAAAATTAGCAAAGATTGATTTAATGATGTAGCAATTTCTTGAAGAACCCCCAATATCAGTCTTCTTTTTCCTTTTGTTTGAAGACTGAGAAAAGGAGGGATTGTCCTCTTTCAATATGTCCAAACAGATTCATATATGTGAGATAAGGACTTTGATGAAATATTTTTTACTTACATCTAGGTAAGAGTGAAACTTCACCTGGCTTATGTTAATGAGAATTGTGTACTGGATTTAGTAGAATCTCCATCTAACCCCATTAAAGTACAAAGTTCCTCTAAAGACAGACTCATTTTTTCACTAAGCCTAAGAAATATGTGAGTACATTACTAATCTTAAAATATTCTGTGTGCACAAGGAATAAAATGCTTGGCACTTAATTGAAGTTGGGTATATTACTGGTTTTTGGTATCATCTAATTCATTTGCACAGGGAAATCAAACCCACTTTTATTAGTTTGTATCAATTTGCATCACACTAAGCAGAGGAAGAAAGTAATTGGTAACATTAGTACTACTTCTAAGGAGTCATTAGAATTTACTTGACTTTCGGGATTAGCATGGACTTAGATTTGGTTGCTCCTAAAGTTGGAAATAAAAGAACCTTTCATTTTCAAAGTACAGGAAGAAAAAAAATATTCCCTAAACTCTATCATAACAGTGGAAAAAAAAATACTTGTGATTAAGAAATGCAAATTCTTGTGTAGAAGCTGTATTGATTTTGACCAAATAGGGCAAAGCTTCTTAGGTAAAAATGCAGTGTTATATTTGCAGAGGAGAAGGGGAAGAGAAATGATTGACTGACAATAGGCAAATTTACCTTCTGTCCTTGGTAAGTAGGACATAATAACACTTTAAGTTACGGAGCAGCTAGAGAATATTTTGCTGGAAGCCATTCTAAGCAGTGGCTGGAATAGGCTGCAAGGAATCCTTATCTGTCCCAAATCTCAAAATGTGATGAAGCCCACTCAGCAAAATGTTTGGATGTATTGGAGTTTGCCCAACTACAAACCCCTTAGGAAAGCCAATGATTTCTACTGCCTTGGGGAGTTTTTGTATCAGGACTTTACAGAGCCTCAAGTAGGACCTATTGTCGTATTTGAAAGCATAGGAGGGAATGAAGTTTGATGTGCTGGATATTTTATTTAAAGAGTTAATGAACTGACATATGTTTATACTTACTACTGATAATCTTCCTTTGGAAAACCCATCTAACTCCTTAACTGTACAAAATTGGCATCCTATATGACCTAAATTGGATTTGAAAATGATATTTGGATAAAAATCAAAAAAATACATCCTACTGGTTATATATGATTGCTTTATTATGTTTGATAAGAATGAAAAGCCAAAGGATTTGACAGTCCCAGAGCCTGGCATGTAAAATGAAATTCCTGAATGTAAATTAGACAGATTAAACTATCCTTTAAAAGACTCTTGATGGAGAGAAGGATGTATTTAAAATCCAATAAACTTCAGACCTCCTTAAAATGGCTTAAAATGAGGTCCAGAATGCTTGCTAAGGAGAAACTCCACTGGTTTTGATTTAATAAAAAAATTGTGGATTCTAATTTGAAAAAATGCCGTCACTGTATTCACCTTGCAGAAATAAATACGAAACCATATGGAGAAGCATATTTCCACAAATGTATTCCAATTTAAGATGAATTAACTGTATGCTCTACTTCATAATCAAACAACAGCAAATTTCTTGTATTTCTCTACAATTATTAAAGAAAGTAATTTCAGCTTCTATATGACTTCTCATAAGAAATGCACAGAAAAATAATGTGCATTTGATAGAAGTTCTACATGGATGTCTTCATAATTTTTTTGTAAGATATAGGTGTCATAAGTAAGGATGAGGTATTTTTATGTTACTAAGTTGCATATGTGATTGGCCGTGCTGGTAAAAGAGCACAAAAGAGTCTTTGTTATACTCTCAGTAGAGCTATTTATACATTGTGACTTACTGTGTCCAAAGACTGCTTCCTGCTTCCGTTAAAAAGTAGTCCCTCCAAATAAAATAAAAGCCATAAACCCTGACATTACTCAAGCCCTGTCTATTGAAACAACAACAAAAAAAATCACACATGATTTTGCATTCCCTGTATAGAGTTCTCTTGAGTTTACTTAAATAGAGTTCCAGATGAAGCATACTGTGAAAGCAATGCCTTCCATACCTAAAGAAACAGAGAGACGTTTTATTTGGTTTAAAAATAAGGATGGTCCAAGAAATCAGGTGCATCTACAGGGTATAGCTGAAGCTGGGGAGGACTGTAGCAGTTCTGGTCATTGTATAGACCATAAGCTCTGTAGTCAGCAATTACTCTTTTTGTGTTGTACTTGAAGACCCTGTGGGGAGACCTCATACACGCTTTGGTCTCCGTGAAGTTTTAATGCAATGTCTGCACGTCTTCCCTCCTGGTTCTCCATGCCCTTGGTCAACCACAGCTCTTTCCCCCATATCTGTATGTGCTCACTAATGAGTTTCACTTTTATTTCATGATATTTTAAAAGATAATATGCCAGGTTTCCTACAGCTTCTATGTAGATCTAGGAAAAGACCCCCAAAGCAAAAGAAAACAGAAAAGAAAGACACGGTCAGATACGATTTCTGTTCTTCCCATTCTGAGAACACACATGACTTTTTGTAGCCTTGTAGTGTTGGGCAATAAACTTAGTCCAAAAAGATGTAAGAAAAATCTCATCCCTTCCTACAGACTAGTGCTCAGTGTAGGCATAAACAAGAATTCCTAAACCAATGAATATTAGAAAGCTTCTCTTAAAATTTTCAGTATGGTGTAAAAAATTTTGATAAGACCCCAACCAGCTATTAACATGTCTTTTTTTATTGGGAATGAAAAAATTCCACTGTCCTATAGTTCCTAATCCTCTCATCAATATGTGAAAATTTAATATAAATAATGTATCTCTCTAAATATTACAAAATGTAGGATTTGCTGCCTCAGCTATCTTTCTGACTTCCCCCCTCCTCCCCCCTCACCCCCAAAACACTCAATATGGCCTTTGATTTTTCTGTCTATGATCATTCTATAGTGTGCCAGGGAGAACTCATTCACCATTTTCTTGCCAGGAATAACCTAAGCAGGCAACAGGTGTGAATGGGAATGAAGTGAAAATTGGAACTATTTAACTGCATCTAAACCAACCCCTCTGTACATAATACGTCTCTGTCCCTAGAGAACACTCAAATCTCTCATTTTAAATGTGTTAATAGCATTTATAGACTAATTTTGGTTTAATTAGTACTATTTTTCTGTAAGACTAAAACAAAACAGAGTTAAGCAGAATCTCTGAAGAGCCTTGATTCCTTTACACACATTTCTCCAGCAAGGAAAATAGACTCCATTTACCCTAAATCTTCTGCCATTTGCATTGAAATGCCACAGTGATATTTAAGGAAGAAAAGGAAAAAATGCTGTTGCTTATATTTGCATTATGTGTTTTTTTAATGTAAGCATCTAATACTGTTCCCATGCTTAAATAGAAAAGCATAATTAAATTTTAGTTTTCATTGCAATATTTTATTCACAGATATTTTCACCCATTCCAGGAACAACATAATATACACACAGAGACACATTTCAAATGAGCAGTAGGGTTTTCACTGATTCTGGTGAGTCTTAACAATTAAACTAGATAAACTGTAATTTTTCTGGTCATACTGTTAGGAATAATTCAAGGAGTGCTCTGTATAGATCCATTATTTTTGCCCTCACACTTCATAATTATTATGCAACAAGTTAAGTTTTATTCACAGTTTTACACATAAATCCTGAAGATCTTGGTTATTTTTTCCCTGTGTCAGAATGAGCTCCCAATAACGTGAATGGAAGTTCAACTTGAGTAAAGATAGGCTAATAAAAACTGGATCCGGATCTCAGGATTTGGCACATGGACACTGGATCTATTAAGTCATCTTGTCCATATTCCTGCCAATGCAGAATTGTTCCCTTCAGTATAATCTCCAGTGCCTTATTCAGTCCAATTTTAAATGACTTGGGTGAAGTGGTTTCCATTACTTCACTTGGTTGAAGTATTACTTATTCCACAGACTAATATAATGCTTTTCGAGCTGCTTCATTCTCATGGATCACTTCCCAATCCCAACATTTCCCCCAGACGAACGTGTATGAGTAAGGGAAAGGAAAATGTGTGTAGAGTATAAAGGCCAAAAGGAAAAAGTGGCATGAAGTCCTTCCCCTCACTCCATTTTTTTAATGTATTTCTCCTTGCTTCATATTTCTGAAGTCTGCCTCTTCACTTTTGCCAGTGAGACTTGGACCAAACTCCCTGAGAAACAGATCCACTGTAAATTTTTCCCCATTTTTCTGCTTGTGAATCATTCCAAAACTGTCCCACTTCCCCCCTCCCTCCTTCCCTCTTATATCCTATTATTTTTACTTTCCTCTCTATTTTGTTTATTTTTAGTAAGGCACTGACTTTTACCAGTTATTGCTGACTCTTCATTATTCATTATCTGTCACTTAAGTTATTTTTCTTATTAGAGGGAATTTTTTGTAAGGGATCTATGGAATATATTTTTTGCAGGTGAATATGGGTGTGTACAATGAATATGACATTTTACAAATTATCAGGAACACTAAAAGCAATTATAATAGTAGATGAACTTGATGAAAAAACTGTTGAGAAAAGGAACAAAAGTTTGTGGGCCCTGTTTTGTAGTATATCACATGTAAACAGCTAGTTAACACTTTAAGTCACTGTGCATGCAAAATAAGGTCGAAATACTTGGTACTGTAACTGAAATTCTGTGCTAAGATCTTTGTTTCTGTTTTCAGCTATATATACAGTAGATGCTGCAAGAACAAAGACTGAAACTGGCACCTTATTGAGATGTAGAAATTCAACAGCAGGAAATAATCTTCTTTGAAAGAAACCCCTTCCGTCCTCTTTTTTTTTTTTTATATATATATCCTTTAGTAGCTGATCACTTAAAACAGGTGCTGTAATTCACGATTGGACATTAAACGTTTACGATGGATGGTGTCTGTGTTTAGAGACAACTTTATGTACCACTGCTTGTAAGGCACTTCCTTTCAGGAATCAAGTGGAAATAAGATCATGTAACACTCTGGCAGATTATACATTCAGATATTACAGCTGCTCGAATTAGTCATTGGAATTCACTTACTCAGTTTATTTTAATATATGTAATTATTCAGAAATGAAACTTGATTCCTAAAAATATGTTCTTTCAATAAATGTGTTCAATAAAGCAGTAAAAAAGGATGCCGTATGGGTACAAACATGCCTGACTCTTGTGTACTATCAGTCCTACCCAGGTTTCTGGGCTGTGAGAGCTGTAGTGGGAATATCTGGAAGAAGTTGCCAGTCATTCTTAAGCGCAAGCATGCCAGGGCATGTCTGACCATGCCAGTGAGAAAGTCAGGGCAGGGTCCTGAGGCCATGGTAAGAAGTGGTGCCTGAGCACTGAAAAGGCTTATTGCAGCTTTGTTTAACAAATTTTACGTTCTCAGACAGAAATGAACTGCTACCAACTGCCATCCATGTGAGCCGGCTTCATGCAGAATGATTACTGTCAGAGGTATATACTTACCTGCACCAGTTTACAAAACATTCTCTTTACTGAGATGCCCATATTTGCCTCCAAAAGAATTAGCATCTGTGATTTCAGCTGTGTAGAGATGACAATTCACACTCAGCACAGACCACACTGTACTGAGCGCAATCAGACATCTAATAACATGGGTAGAGGTGTTTCAGAGCTCCATCCATAAGCTCTGGCAGGATGGCATAGACAGCTATCTAATGGTGTGGTTGAATCCGTGGGGCTTTGCACCCCTTCTCTTTTCTCTGCTCAGATAAAGGTTTTATCTGCTCTGGTATTTGTGCAGTTTTAAGAAGTTTTGAGATACTTGTAATGTAGAGAAAAAACAAGCTCTTTTCCAAGGAAAAGACACGTGAACTTTGAAAGGCATCCTGCAGCATGGGGATTTTCTTCCATTACCTTGTGAACTGTTTGTGTGCCTGGAATACACCCTGCAGAGACCGAACTGTGATGAGATAGCTAGACACATTTTGTCTGCTGGGCACAGCCTCTGCTCTTTTCTCATGCCACTCCTATAAACTATCTCCTTCTATCTGGTAGTGATTGTTCAGGAGACACAAGAGACCTGCTGCAGCTCCTCTGGGTGCAGCAGAGGTAGCTTCACCTGGCATACTGGGAATAGTTGGGCATATTTGACTTCCCCCTCCAGAACATGTAGGTGAGCATCCTTCTCACTTGTCCCAACTCTGCATAAACTGTGTAAATATAAAATACCTAGGATGTATTTTACATATAATATATGTATTATACATATAATATACATATTTCTATACAAAGAAAATATGTATTCATAATCCTTGTCTCCCATGTATGCATATTCATGATGAATCATGCATCTTTAGCCCTAGATGTACTTATACCAAGCAAGAAAAAGCCTAGTGCCAAATTTCTAAGGTTTCTTTAATAGATTTTTTTTTTGTTAAATTGGATATTTAAGAGAGTCCTTTACATTTAATCTCAATCCTGTCAGATTGGTAAATTAATTTTTCTGCTCCTTAGCACAGGAGACAGAACATCCATAAAGGCAACATTTGTCCAATGCATAGTATAAATGGTCTGCTATTCTAAGGACAAAAAGCAATTTAAAAAAAAAATGGGATATCACCCAAGAAAAGATTTGAGAGGCAAATAGAACCTGGAAAAGAGAGAACACAGGAAAACAAGACACAATACAGAAGGTATGTCGTATAGGAAACATTACATCCTCCTTCTGGAGACAGCTATCGTCAAACCTGCTATTATCAAAACAAAAGCTTCTTTGACCATAATTGGTCATAAAGGCATTGGATCCTTTTTGAGCTAGTCCTGTGTCAAGATGATGTCTGGGTTATTTTTTTTTTTTCATCAAAGCAGGCCTTACCAGTGATAAATTTGTTCAGAATACTTTTATATTGCCTCCAAGATGTTATTCACCAGGAGTATCTGCATGGTAGGAAGGGTGCTGAATGAGGCTGTAGCCGGATCTGTCCCCATACTGGTGCACTGTCATCAGAATATGGATTAATTAAGCATGTTCTCAGAGAAAAACTCCTACTGAAATATTTTATAAGGTCCTGAGTAATTTAAATGTCGAGAATATGAGCCCTGAGAACAGGATCTTTAAGCACATTCTTATTCACTACCAAACTACCCAGGGTATTGCCATGCAATGAGCTCATTCAGATGTTAGTTTCCCACTTACCTGCTCCAGAATAAGAGTGAATTGAGCCAAGGTTTCAGGCATTATTACCTAGGCTGTAGTTAATTGCCCATATACTCAGCTTCAGGAACACAGTCTGTAGGGCAGATTCTTAGCTCCCCAAGACTTAGCTTGCTAACAGCTGTTGACTGACAACTTATAGCACAAGCAGAGACAGTGACAGGTTTTCTTTGACAACTAAAAGAAAAAAAAACCAGTGTGTTTTTCATCTGATTAGGTGTGTGGACATTACTGCTTCATTTTACAGTTAATAAATGTAAGACAGAGCTTCTTTGAAGAATATACTTTAGAAGCTTTTAGAAAAAAACCCAAACCAAAACAAACGAAAAAAGCTGACAACAAAAACTCCCCCAAATGTTTTCATGCTAGAATTTGAAGTGCAGCAAGATCACTATGCAGAGCTCTGGCTGGAAGCCCACTATGAAGCCCATTACTGAGTCATGTACTGCAAAAGAGCTGAAGAATATCTTTGCTTTGTAGGTGGCAGAGTGCCTTCACAAAGTCCTGGAGTACTTTGCAACAGTCTTTGTCATAATGAACAAACATAAACTCCAGAGTACAGAAAAAGTGGTAGCAGATGAAAGAGCGTTTTTAAACTGTGTACATGTGTCTTGGACCTGAAAGGCCTTACAGTTCTCCTTCTCATGAAAGGAAAATTATTATTTTAACTTTGGATTAAAAATACACAAGTTATCCTCAGCTCAATGCGTTCTTCAGCATCTGTAGATGTGGATTTTTAAACAACCTGCTCATGATACAAAATTTGAGTGACTGTCACAAGTTGTGCAGGTGATGTAATGCATTTGTTTTACTTGCTTGAAAGAAACCATGTACTTTAGTGAAGCATTTGCTTTCACCAAAGCCCACCTATATTGCTGACGGCTGTTGTGCCTTTGGCTTGAAATGGAGGATGCTGTGTGGTGGGCAGGAGTTTTAGAGAACAAACAGGAACCTTTGTTTCCTTTAATTTAAGGAAAAGAAAACAAGGCAGAAGAAGCAATGCTGAGCAGCTGCCTGAAAGCTGCTTTGTCTCAGCTTCATTATGCCATGATCCCTGAATTGGTTTTTGATAAAGTATATAATGTATTGGAAGAAATCACCAAACTATATCAGTAGTAAGCAGCTCTATTTAGCATTTACACTCTCTGATGGCTAGAGACAGCAGTGTAAATCCTACTAAGCAGATGCTGCACTCTTTGAAACAGGACTTGTAGTCTCATATAGTATCTAATAGTAGAATTAACAGCAAATATGAGAAGGAAAATGCATGGCTGTCAAACTCCACTTACCACCTTTTTTATCATATGTGTAGCAAAGAAATTGTGACAGTACAACATACTGGCAGCATGAGAATCTGTCTCATTTAACATTGTGCTACTGTTGTCAGTTGGGAGAGCACTTACTCAGTTTGGTGCTCTCCCCTGAATAACTAGGATCATTTAAAGTTGGTGGAAATGTGAATGCTTTGTACCATCTGCTTTTGACATTGTAGTGTTCTGCAACCTTAAAAACAGATGTCTGAAATAGTTTATTGTGCTTTTCCTCAAATATTATACAGCACCGGTATGTGCAGAGCACAAAGGATTATCTCAACCGTATTGTGTAGGTCTTTGTCTTTAGTTTATGGTCTCTGTGATCTATTGTATGTAAACGTTTTTATGAGACTGGGAAGGGATGGTAGCCTAAGTAAAATTAAACACTGCACTGTGACCAAAAAAAAAAAAAAAATTATGTCTCTCCTGCTCTGTAAATGGCTACACTGAAAACCCAAAATCGAAAGCCTTTGGAAAATGAAATATTTTCTTCATGTAATTTTGACCCAGGGAAATGTTTAATGCTAGAAAAGATGTTGGGTTTTGTGCTAGCAATAAATAGGACTACTTTTCCCAAGGGATGGGGGAAGTGTTCTCTCCATTCTCTCACATTTTGAAATTCCAGTGGGGAAAGCCTAGCTATTTTTATCCCGTTGTCTTCTAGTTCTTGCATCACTTTCTTCTGTGAAACAAATCGAGTCAAGTACCAGCACGGCTACAAGCCAAAGAGCACAAGATGCTTCCAGGAGAAATGATTGATATTTATCTAATGCTTTGTTCAAGCATCTGTACCATTGTTGATTTTAATACATTCTTGTCTTTATGCCTAAAGAATCATGCCAGCATGAGGTCCTTATACTGAATAAAGAAGCATGCTGCTTCCCTAGAGGAAAATGCTGATCAAATCTGTCTAATTTACAGCTTGGTTTAATGGTCAGATCACTACTGGAGATTTTCATAGTATTGTAATAACATGGAACCAATCAGTAGATTGGCCAGGATGTGAATGCTTACATATAAACTCACTGAATGGCAGGATGTGATTGGAATTGGGTGCTAAGGAAAATATTCTCAAAGATACAAAAGAGTATATCTGAAAATCCCAGTTAAGAAGACACACTGGTGTATTTGAAAGGCATTGGAGAGCAGAAGTTCACTGACTCATTCCCTTGGTTTGCCCTTTCCCAGCATTTTATCTTTATTGGTAGCTGGGGAGTAATGCAGCTGTTTGGTCTTCTGCTCTCATCTGATGAACCTCATGTTGATACATCTTTAAAGTAGAGATAGGAATATGCAGAATTTTCATAGCTTGTCACTTTGCTAAAAGATGGAATGCATAAATTCATGGTTTTACAGATTAGGAAAGGGTTTCCCTCAGGCTTCCTGTACTTTGGGAGTGCTATAAACATTGAACTATAAATAAAATAAAATGTTTCCTCTCACAAGAAGGATTTTTAAGATGGCCTTGGTGCTAGGCCTTATGAGGAGTTCAGTCTTGCGCCAGATTATGTGTTTTAGAAAGCAATGCTGAATTGAAGTGGCTTAGTGATCTGCAAGTACAAACAGTTTCTTCATGGCTTGGCCATGTTAAGATCATGGCATTTTACAGCAACAAAACTTCAGAAGTCTAAGGATCTTCCATGTTGAAGTTATTGGTACCTTAGCTCTTCTGAAATTCTACTCCATTATCACAGGCCACATTCAACAAAAGATAGGGAATTTTTTACATGAAACTGAGCCATGTGAAACTTAGAGATTGTCTGTTCCTTAGTGCAATCTAATCCTAGAATTGCCTAAATTCAGGATGCCTAAATTCAGGTGTCCTCTCACTGTAAACTTTAATTTTTCCCAGGCCAATATTTCTGTTGTCTGTATTGCTGCATCTGCCTATCTCTGAGGAGGTGTTTATTCATCTTCCTCCAAAGCTTCATCAGAAGTATCAAACAATACATTTCTCTTTGATCTTGATAGAGTTCAAGAAGAATTTGGACAATGCTTTCAGGCACATGGTGTGACTCTTGGGGATGTTGTGTCCAGGGGCAAGAGTTTGACTAGATAAGCCTTCTGGGTCCCCTCCAATTCAGAATATTCTGTGATCTCTTCCAAAAGGCTCAGCATGGCAGGCAAGCATGTAGAAACCTATATCTTAGAGCATAGCATCATGGGGAAGGAACCAAATTCTATATTCACCTCACTTGAAGGAATTTATTGCTGCCCACCACAATATGGATGGAAATACTCACCTTTGTCTTGTCTTTGTTTTTTTCTATTGAGTACAGTGAAAGCAGTTGTAAGCAATGTTGTAAGCCTCACTAGCATAAGGCTATTTATCACAGTTTTCCTCTTTATAACTTCTTTTTCTACCTGAAAATCCTGTGCAGAGCAATCCAGAAATTGCGCATGTGCATTTTGCTTGTGCATATCAAATCTACCCCACATGTACAAATCATGTGTGCAGGCCAAATACAGTAACTCCAAAGCTTCTTGGAGACATCTGTCCTGCTGTGCATGTGACATACATATTTCTTGCATAGAAAAGACAACACAGCAGCCTTAGGAACATGCGATAAATGTGTGAGCATATACGAATACTTTTGTCTAGATTAAGCAGCCTTATGTTCCAGGCTCTTGATCTCACATGCCCAGAGATGTGACTGCCACCAAATCTCCCGAGAGGGATAAAGGGCTCCTGTGGGCGTGTTGCTTCTTGGCCAGTACTGGGTGCGCTCTACACACAGGGTCTTTTCTGTCCTTTTCTAAAGAGTCCAACTCTACACTATTCTAGCCTTAGATGGTCTCCTGCATTTTCAGGTATTTTTGATAAATAAACTCTGAAAAGCTAGTCTCAATACCTTGACAAACTCTGATGAAATCCCAGACTATGCAAATACCTAAGGCAGAGTGATTTGACTTGCAGTTCTTCCAGTAATGAGAGCTGCAGTCCATTCTAGAAGACCACACCAATATTATTTAAGTGCTTTAATGGGGAATTAGGTTTCAAATTTTAGTCATCAGAAATTTAATGTTGTGGTCATGGTTTGTGTGCGTATTGCAAAACTCGAGGGTAAAACATTGAATAGAAACTTTTTTTAGCCCTTAGTTGTCTTGGAAATCATGTTTCATTAGAGCAGTGCAAAATGTTCACAATGAAACACCAGACCACACAAAAGTCACCTGGTGTGGAGTTTCGTTACAAACTAGTAACGCAAACCATATTTATCAAAAGATTTGCTTAGCATTGTGCAACTCCTGAGTGACCTGAACTCAATTTTAAGCATATAGGGTGTGTGGCTTTGGATCAGAATCCTGCAAAATTCATAGCTTTGCATGGTTTTGATGTGAGGTGTGAATAAACACCAGGTGAAGCACAGCAATTCCAATTGAGTTTCAATTTGATCAGGATTCAATCCTCACCCGGTGTTAATCGGTGTAGCTCCATTGAAGTCAGTGATTTGCCCCATTGTTGAGCTACACCAATTTACTGTAGCCAAGGACCTGATTGAAATTTTTAGTTTGTTCAAACCTGAAAGTCAAAGTCTAACTCAGTGGGTGTGAAAGTATTTGGATCAAAATGAAAGAAAATGTTTGGACAAATACTCATGAAATAAAACTAGTTCTATATTTTGCAGCTGTAAGGTCACAGCCCTGAAATATAGATTCCTAATGATGTAACCATAAGCTTAAATTCTTCCTTCCTTTTTTTTTTTTTTTTTGCTAACCAGAAAAATGACTTTTGCTATATCTACCTTGTTTAAAAGGAAAAAGCAATATTTCTACTCAAGTCCTATAATAATCTCAAATCAAACAAATTCTGGATATAGCTAAGAAAACTCATGGCCTTGATTGCAAAAGAATGCCTAAGAAATCTGTATATTGTATTTGTACTTTTATGTTTAATATATTACTGCAAAGGCAGCAAAGGCATTCAAGTGCTACAGGACTACAAAGATGATCCTAAAAATAAACTTTTCTAGGCCAATCCTGGAGTAAACTGAAAAGTGACATCTTTAACTTGCCTTTCAATTCTGCTTCCTTTTTTTTATTGCTTCCTTTCCAACAATTCCATCAATTCAGACAACTTTCCATTGACTTGCCCTTTTCCCTGAATATACTTAATAGTGAGAAAATAGAGCTCTAGTAATGGAATGGGGTGTATCTCTGAAACATTGCTAGTGTTTCCCATAGAAACACAAGTGCGATATCATGCATTTATTATTAATGATCAGTGTGGCTTCACTGACTACATCCATACTCCTAAATCAAGACGATGTTCCCGGGTGCTGGGAATTGATCAGCTGTACTGTTAAATTGCTATAGCTGCCCCAGCATGGTTTGGTTTTAGGCCTGGATCCCTTAGCACTGCCAGACAAATTCTGGGCACAGTGACCATTTCCAAGTTGGATGTGCATCCGTCTGCTTGCAGAGTGAGAGAATTAAACAATATGGCCACAGTCCAGGACATGCCAGTTATTTACAGCTATCAGGACTGTTATGGCATGCTTAAATTACTGGACTTGTTATATTTATCTAACAACTTCTGGTCACCATGTGACGTAAGCAGCAGCAGTTCAGATATCATGTATGTTTGTTAGAATGTTAGGATCTTTTGGAATCTGCCAAAGAATCCCCAAACAACCAAAAACTCACTTCTCAAGAGACTAGTGCTCCTTGCCGGCCATACAGACTAATTCAGGATACTAAATATAGGTGTTTTTAAAGTAGGCTATAAAAGAAAAATGAAGGTGGATTTCTAGTATGAAAAAAATCCTCTTGGCAAAGGTATTAAAACTAAGAAAGGATAATGAGTAAATGTATTTTTCTCTGTGGAATAAGTGAAAACTCTGTATGAATTAGCTGGCAAAACATGCTATCACTGCTTTCTAATTTTTCAATGCTTTTATTCCTTTTTCCTTTCTTTAGGTGTAAAAGTGTTTAAGGTGCTATGAGCTGAATTAACAATTTATGTCATTGCTTTTGCTTGATAAGAAATAAAAGTAAGAACACACACAAGTATCAAAGCTTTTATGGGAAATGTGGAAATAGATACCAAAAACTTCCCAAAAATTTTGAAATCTGATCCATTTCTTGGGTTTACAAATTACTTGTGGAGAACTTTTTTGAAAACAAACAACTGACAGCATTTATGAAAACTATACTGTTTTATGGCAAAAGGGGGTGGGGTGGGGGAAGCATTTCATTAGAATGACTTTCCATGAGCATATTCCATTTTGTCACTTTTCACTGGAAAAATAATAGTCAAGTCTTTCCAGAGAATGCTTCCATTACAGAATTTAGAGGATCCTGTCATAGTCACAGCCTGTACAGTGAGAAATATCCTCTAAACTGAGTGCAGAGTTGAGATTATGATGAGGTAGGAGAGAGGCTTGGTGTGGGATCATTTCCAGGTGTAGAACTGCTTCTATTTTGCCCCTATCTGAGAACACATTAGGAAAAAGTAAGTTCCCTTTCCTCCCTATTAAGCAATCCTGTTCATCCCTGGCAACACTGAGGCTATATGTCATGATTGTTAAACTCTGGTAGATTAGATAAAGAGATCTGAATGTTGTAAGTTTAAGAAAGAAATCTGTTGTAAGGCTGGGGAGTCTCAAACTCCTCTCTTTCTCCCAGAGTCAGTGAATGAGGGAGATCTGTATCCTCTGGAGAGCAGTGGAACTAAGGAGTGAGCCTAAAGGAATGACAAGAGTGTTGAGAGGAATTGCCCAAGACATTCCCTTAGAACAGAAAGCACTGGAGAAGAGGGATGGTCCACAGGTTGACGAAAGGTCCAGACTGAGAGCTGGGAAATCAACGGCAGCCTGAGGTAGTTCTTGAAAGGCTGGCTGCTTGCCTGTCTGCCTGAGGTTTAAGCCCCAGACCTGTCAAATTCTGCATACAGCTCTGTGCTGTTTTGTGAGTTGAGACTTGGAGTTTTGACTCAGTGCCAAGGGCCTGTATGCTCTGCACCTACTGAAATATTTGGGATATTGTCAGGCATTGTAAACTCTTTCTCGGGGTGTATTCATACAGAGTTTTCTTGCTAGCATTCCATACAAAAATATAATTTTAAGAGGTGTTGTGAAAAAGATCACTAGCTGAAAAGTTAATTTCCTGCCCAAATGGATGACGCCTGCAAGGTAAAATAAATTCATTTAAAGAAATCGGCTATCTAAATCAGTCTCTTTCAAAAAGAGTTTACTTCTGTCAATAAAGCAGAATCTTGTGAATCTACACACTTTATAATTTGCACATAAGGTTGGCAGTTTTTCCCCACTTTTTTGGCAATGATTTAGTAGCTGTAGCAAGGGCTCAGATTATATTATATTACACAATATACTGCAGCATATCTACAGAAGAACCTTATTAATTTGTATTTATATGAACCCACCCACTGTAGTTTACTGCTTTTTTGTTTCTCTTTTTCTTTTTTTTTTTTTTTATTGCCAGGGCAAGGAGCACATTTCAATCCAGCATCCTGAAAAAGTAGTGACGTGGTGTGATGGTGGAAGTGTGGAAGGTGGGGAAGGGACCACATGTGAGAAATCTTCCTTTTAGATCCAGATAAGGTCATTTTCCTCCATGCTATTGGATTAGGAGTCAGAAGACCAGTGTTCTGATCCTGATTCAGGAATTGATTTGCTGTTCCATTAAGTCACACAGTTGCTGTATCTTTCATAGTTCTGCAACAATCTGTGAAATGATGGTAAGACTTTGATACTTTTGATATCCTTTGCTTTAAGGTCGTGCGTACATTTTGTATGAGGTATCATTATTTACTTTTAAAATGCATCCAGTGATTGCTTACACAGGAGTTTGGTTGGAATTGCTGAAAACTAGAATGGTTTAAAATACCTTTGCATATGCTGCAAGAAGAATGAGAATTTGGTTCTTGTATCCGAAAGACAGGAATTTGAGACCAAAACCAAACTAAGTTTTTCAACTGTTGTTGAAAACTGGTGACTTTAGCTAAAACAAATTCGTTCAGTTGTGAAAATTTTGTGTTCATCTGGACAATGATTAAGAATAGGAAAGAACAGAGCCTGGCCATGTATTATACTCCCTAATTTTAATGAGGGCATGGTATTTATTCTATCTAAAAAGGTGTTTCTGGCTAATGACGTGATTAAAAATTTGGCTTGACATTATCTGAACTTGTGCAGCAAACGTGACCTTGCATTTTATAGGATTTTAAATAGGATTATTATGAAGGAGAGAGCAACTAATTAGAAGATGGCAGGTTTCCAGTTTTCAGTTGATGACCTGCTGTTGCTGCTGCTGCTTGTTGCTGTCCCAAGAGTGAGCCCAGCAATATGATCCTCCGCTTCGGGATGTACAGAATGTTCTGTGGTGTTCAAGTCAGGCGCTCTATGGAAACTTAGCAGGATCTTGCATCCTCAGTGCTTTTCATCCACTTGAGCTGGGGAAACCTGCCAGAAAGCCAAACCAAACATTTTTATGGGTTTCCTCAGGCCCTACCTCCACATCTTGTTGAAAAATTAAAGCACACAATCATGGGTGGGTCTGTTGAAGCAAGCAGGCACTATTATTCCAGGTTTTCAAGGTTGTTTTTCGGTCTATGGATTCAGTCAGTTAAGGAAGAGCACGTCTGAATTATTTTCTGAAATTTCTTATGGAAACCCTGGTTCAAAAACACTTTCCAAATAACTCTCAGTGACTGCAACAAGAAATCATAGAAGGTAGAGATTTTGCTGGAAGCATAAGTATCCCAAAAATTTAGCAGTATAGTTTTATTGATGAAATAGAGTTTCAGATAAAAAGGTCCAGTAGTACTCCCACTTCCCACTCCCCATTTCACTCCCACTGTTTGAATTCATTAAATACTTAGAACAAAGTCATGTCAGAATTTTTTAGTCATTATGGCTAGATAGGAATTTAAATCCTCCAAATAAAGTGTCAGCTGTGGCAGCTTGGAGTTCAGTGCATCTTAACCACCTAAATATTTGTCCAAATTTTCAGATGAAGTTTTCAATCCGCCCTTTGCTCTGCTAAGGCTATGTGCTATATGTTTATCATCATTGGGCCAGCTAGTTGCAGCTTGTGCACATATCCTCAAACAAGCTTTAAATCATACTTCTTGGCTGCCATGTAGACATCTTTAACCTCTGCACAGCAATGCCAAACAGTAAGCTATTTTTTCTGATGCAATTTCATTGCATTCTTTCTGAATCCTCATCTTTGATCTAGAAAGAACATCCTGGCTGGATAGGAAGTTAGTTCAGGCGATATATTTAGTTCATGTTTTAAAAATTAGTTTTAAATCTTTCAAGACGTGCATACCTAAGACCAATTAAAGGGATTTTATTTCCATACCCTTTTAAGAGATTAAACAGTAGATGCCAATTGTGCCAAAATGCTTTTCTAGTATAAACTATCCAGAAGCCAAAAAATACAGGACATCTTCATCCAGAGACATTGCCAAGTGCAAGCATTCAAAATAAAGCTGTAGCATGATTGGGTTGCATGGCACTTTTTAATTGGAGGACACATTTGCAGAATTTCCTGGCTAAAAGCCCTGAACTATATAGTTCTACATGACACAAATGTCTGAAATTGCTGGGATTTGAAATCTTATTATTTTTTGGGGTGAATGAGGCGGAGGGCTGGGTTTTATGTCTTTTGTACCAAAGCTCCTCTTTAACCTAAATACTACACAGTTCTGCACTGTTTATGATGAAACTTACTCTTTGCACTCTTGATGTCTTACGCTCTGTTTTCCAAAGACTAATTTTGACTTGTTGTGAGTTATGGATACCCCTAAATCATCACAAATGAAATTCACTTGCATGTATTAGATCACAAAAGGTCTCATAATTGCATATAAATACATAAAAAACCATAAAATTTTGCATAGAAGGAAGTGAGAGAGGGGAATAAAATTATTTGGTTTTATTTCTGCATTGGTAGGAGGAGAAATGGTCCAACTTTGACAGACACGGCAGTGTCCTAAAAATATGCTTTATACTATGGGCTGTTCTCTGCCCATGTGAATACTTTAGAACCCTCAGTTTGCAACCACCTAGAGGCTCCTGGAGCTATTAAAGTCTCATTTTGTTCCTTCAAAGTGGAAAAAGGAGCCTGGCCCAAATTAAGCAAGGAGTGCTGCTCCCAAGACATACCAAGCTTTATGGGACTTCAAGCATAGTATTTCAAACTCTTAATTCAGAAGTAGAGGGGAAAGCAATCGCCACTATATTATGCCTCTTTTTCTAAACAATTCAGTATGTTTTCTTTTTGCATAAATGTGATGCAGCTGGTTCTAGTACCATATTTACAGTAAATATCCTTTTTGGTAAACTAAGGGCTTATTGAGGCAGTGCAGTAATAATGTGTTAAAGGATTTAATCCTCTTTTTGAACAGTTACTAAGCATATATATTTTTTGAATGAATGATCTGAGCATGTTGGACAAAATTTAGCAGTGCAAAAGATCAGAAATAAGCCAATGTTTACGTTTTTGATTCACTGCATATGAAGGAATTGTGGGTTTTGAAGGAATCCTGACTTTGCTTGAATTTAGTGAAGTAAGATCTAAGGGGTCTTCTGTGATGAATTTCTTCAGGAGTTCAAATGAAAATATGGAACTTTCAGCCAGAACCTATTGCTTAAATTTAATTAATTAATTAGACACAGAAAAATGTTAAAATGCATGGAATGAGAAAGACTTTCTTCCCTGCTTTAATGATGTTAAGAAAATGGACTTGTGTTATGGTTTGTATCATTGCAGCAATCTGTTTTAAACATCATTGTATCCTGGTTAATTTTTTTCTGCATCTTTTTGTATTAAACAATATTCTTCAGTAAAGATGATGGCTGTTACGGTCTGTTTTCTTCAAAGAGATTGCTTGCATATATCCCACCATGCAGAATCAAGTAATCTTGGAAGAAAATGCCTCTAGAGCACTTTTCTGTCAGTCTGGTTAACTAAAGCCAAATTAATTTATATGGCTTTCGATTACCTGTGAAATGTGTTTGTCAGTGGAAGTAGAAAACTAATGCTAGCTTACAAGGAGTCTTTAGAATCTTTTAAGGAGACTAAGAGTGTATAAAACAAAAAGTTGAGCCCTTAATGATATACTTTTTCAGTATATTTTATTGACATCTCATTGTGGATTCAACATCCTCATGAGGGGAAGAGGAGGGGCAGGTACTGATCTCTTCTCTCTTATGACCAGTGACAGGACTTGAGGAAACAGCACATGGTGTGATTCTTGGGGTCTCCTGTGCAGAGCCAGGAGCTGGACTCAATGATCCTGATGGGTCCTTCCCAACTCAGCATAATCTACGATTATTGAGTTCTCCTTAATTTCAGACGTCAAGTGCTATTTCAAACATCCTGAGGACCATTTTGGTCCTCAGATTTGAACTGTCAGTTAATGGATTTTTAGCTAGGTCAGATGGCAAAGTGGCATCCTTTTCTGTATAAGTCTGTATACATTATCTCATTGAAAATTGACAGCCTATTTATTCTGTTATTGATGCTTCTAATTTACAGAAGACTTCTTTGTCATAATGATAAAGCTGGTTGTGTGATGTAGCTCTTCTCAGAGAGAAGAGAACCAAGAGTTGTGTCCAGCTGGGCATTTATCCTTACAGATGAATTCTCCAGACAGAAACATAGGAATGCAAACAAAGTCTTGAGTGGCCTGTTCAAAAACTATTCTGTATTTTCTGTTAAGTGTTTATGAATTTTGCCTCTTTACTCTGGAGCAGTTCATCCTTCAGAAGTTATTGGTATAATGACTAGACACCATCTTTCAATTTCCAGCCTCAGTTAATTTACGACCAGTGCCTGCTGTCTTATTATTGTGCCAGTCCTGTCTGTTGGCTTATATAACTATTCTGCGTTCCTGATGTTTACTTGACCACCCAAATTTATTTTATAAAGCTGCTCCAATGACAGGTTATTAACACCTCTGGCTATCCTATTAACTCATTTCTGTACCTGTGCTAGTGATAAATTCATTTTCCTTGAAGAAAAGCTATATGTAGTATTGCAGACAAGGCCTCCCAAACGTTGCACAACTGGACACTAGAATTTGCTACTTTTCCTCTAGTGTCATCTTAAAAAAACACTGCTTTTGTAGCCTCCTGCAGTCATCTGGTAATTCCAGAGCAACTTTACTGAATCTTTTCCAAATGAGAGTTTTAGTTCTTAGCCTTCAATGCAAGTTTTGGTATTTTCACTACTGAGTGTAATCTCATTTCAATTCACAAATATTCAGTTCTTTCAGTGTGTTTTCTTCTCTTGTATGTTTATGTATGCCTATTTGGATTGCCATCAGTGAGCTCCCATGTTCTAGACCCAGAGCATAAATCAAAATAGTAACAAAATCAATCCCTTGTGAAATTGTTCATAATGCCAATTCCTCCCGGACCTTTGTTTCAATTTTGTGTACTACTTTATCCATATTTATGTTATCTCCATTTTTGTGCATTGGACTTCATGCTAACATACTCTTTATTTAGTCATTGCACTGTTTACTAGACCCAATGAGAGAATCAGGATCAGCATCTTTCTCCCTGGCAGATATCTAGCAAAAGAATTGAAAAATCCATTAACATGCTTTTTATCTTCTTAATCATGCCTAGCTTCAGTAGTTCCTATTAGTTGTAGCATCAGATGTGAGGTCAGCATTCATGGCTGGGGTAACTGTGGTTTTGGAATAGGGATTTCATTGGTTTGCCCATAAATAATTTGGAGTTTGTGTTTTTAAAATGTCTGGTTTATTTAGCAGTGAGAAAACATTCAAAACACATCTTCTAATTAAAAATTATGCTGAGACTCTCAACAATATACAGATGTTCCATATTTTGGTCATGTATCATCCCAGATTTTGATGGATAGCATAACACTTGACTAAACTGCAAGACTGAGACTATCTTCTCCTCTACTGTCAGAGTAGCCAAGTCCAGGGTAAACTGGGTTTTCCTTAATCTGAATACAAGTTTTTGTTGCTGTTGGTTGGTTGTTGAGAGTTCTTTTAAGGCAGGAGTGCATCACTGAATGGCAGCTTAGTAGAAAACCTCCAGAATTTGGGATATTGGCTGTGTCACACTCATAATGAGTCTGCTTTGTTTTATGGTCATGTCTGTCAGAGTGTACAAACAGCTAGTTGGCCACAGCTTCAGGTCTCTTACCCAGAACCACACATGGAAAAGCACCAAAATTAGGTCCAGCATCTGAAAACAAAAAATTCTTATTACATCATTCTTCACCTCTGGAATCCAGCACAGTGTCTATTGCTCTCTTTATTAATACCTCAGGCATCCCAAGCAATACAAACAGCACTATTCTTGGCCTCGTCTAAAAATGGTCGTGATATCAGGGAGAGCTTCATAGTGGAATCCTGTCTGCAATGAAGATGCACCTCATGTGGGCCAATGTTCTTAATCCTTCAGTCACATAAACCATCCAGCAGCTCCTCTCACTGGCATAAATAGCATTTAACACTAGGGCAATGAGTCTTTCAGATATGAGTTTCCCTGCTTGCAGTTCAACATTAGCATTTGGATTGAGGCAGCTGGATCTGAGCAGGTTCCAGGGCCCATTAAACTTCATCATCTTGAAGTTCACTGGCATCACTGTTATTTAAAAAAATGAAGCACACATTCCACATGTGCTAAGTATAACTTTCATCACTACAAGTATTTCCATATTCAAAAAATGTGAATTTATATTTGATTTGTGCTTTATGAAAGAAACTACTATACGAAGTTTCCATTTTGGCTGAGTAAGTGCTGTTTAATTTGTAACTTCTCAGAGGATTAATTACAGAAAGAGAAACAATAATGACAAATGGAAGGATTTGTTTATCCAGATTGATTTAAAAATAAACAGGATAATAGGGCTGGCCATTAATCTGAACTGGTACTAAAGGACACAAACCCCTTTTTCTTGTGGATAGGTGGGTCTTATTAATGACATCTGGGTCATGTCAAGGAAACTGTAGGTAAGATCAGTAAATAAATTCGAAGAATTAAAGAATTCATTTATGTTTTAGAATATCTGTGTCTTCTATACACAGAATTTGGAGATCTTCAAAGATATTCTGTCCTTCACACAACCGCTTTGGTTTTTAAAAACAAGATAAGGCCATGTTTCTATCCCCAAAAGTTGTGGTTTTGAATGAAAATACGGCTTATGTTGGAAGTTACTAGCCAAATCCTTAAAGGACTTTTTAGGGTGAGATTTCCATGGATTATGATGCAAAAATCTTAGGTATGATTTATTTATATTGTTAATAATAATTAAATACAATAATGTTTTTATTCACATCTTTACATTCTACACCACCACTCACCACAACCTTCCCACCCCCAACCTGGAAAACTGGTTTCAGTTCTGGTCATCTTCCTGTTAACCTTTTCCCTGAAAATTGATTATTAATTCTGACACTTTGGTTTTGGTTTCTTAGCCTGTTCTAATTCGTGGCAATATTTTACCTCTCACCCCAATTCAGTTGCTGTGAGGTTTTTTATGCAGCAAAGCAAATGCCACTTGTGCATTGTGAACTGGAATTGTGAAAAGTTCCTAAAGGAAACTTAACAAGTACTTTATTTTTTAATTTTTTTTTTTTTTTTACAAAAGGAATTAATATAAAAACATATTTGCAGTGTAAATTTAGGAAATAATGATACAGTGAAAATGTTAAAATATCTGTGCTGTTTTGCAAACATAACTATAATAGCTCTGAAGTAGCACAAGAAAGCCTGAAGGTGAAACAGAAAATGAGACTGGCTAACTCTGGGAGTCCAGCCAATCCCTGATTGCAGGGAGTTTAGATCTAAGGGGGAGTTAGGTGCTGAGTGGACATACTAAACATAGTGATTAGAAAAGGAAAGAACTAATAAATACCGAACCTTCATAAAATGAACCTCTAAGGCAATAGATAGTGCACAAAGGAAAGTTCTTGGCCAGCAGAATTCTTAGCCATTTACACATTCCAGCAAGTGAAAAGATACCATACGGGAAAAGGCAACATGGCTTCTAAAGCATCCTAGATATTTACAATATTCACAATATCCCTATTTATAAATGAAGAGGATGAAAGACACATATTGAATTCAGTTTGACATTTGACCAAAGATATGGCACATAAAGATTTTGCACATCAACTGATATTCTTGGATGCAAAAAAGGAATTTTGAATTGGATTTCCTATGGCACAGGAACTTGGAACAACATGAAAGTCAAAGTTTTGGAACAGCAGTCAATCTAGAGATAGAAAGTGACTTCAGTGAACATGAAGTAGCATACATAAAGGAAAAGGAAAAGTAGGAGGGAGCCATTTTGTGTTTTTACTCCCAACAGGTACAACTACACTGACAAGATGAAGGAGAATGAGACAAAGCAGAGACCGGCTGAAGCCATCAGCACAAGTATTGACAATGAGCCAAATCGTGAAGGTGACTCATTATGAAGACGTAAACAATCCTGGTCGGTGACTCAGTGGTGAGGAAGCTTGGCTGAGACATCTGTAGCCCATATAAAGAAAACAGGATGATGAGATTTCTCTAGGGTATGGTAAGATAAACTATGGGACAATAATATTGCACGTGGCTATGATAGCCTGAAGAAAGTTGGGACATACTTACCCTTTATAGCTCATGAAGGAATGTACATATCACCAACAAAGGAAGCTTTGATTGGCATTTGCCTGGGGAATCTGAGAGGAGTGCTGGAAATGGATATAGTGTGAATCTTCTGAGAGTCTGTGGAGGAAGGAAGAGGGTGGGTGATGAATATCATCATGTAGGGAATGAACTCTGTGATGCAGAGAATATTACACAGTTTGATCAGTTAATTTGTTATGTCTTAGAAACCACCATCTGCGTAGAAGGTCCATCTCCTTTCCAATTTTAAAAATTGTAGTGTGTGCCTGAGTCAATCTCAGCAAAGCAAAAAGAACATACATTTTGTAGGAGTTATAATTCATAGGTGATGGGGATGATTTTCAGTGAAAGATGAAGATTATGTATCTGTATACCACTTAAAGAAGCACACTGAAGAAGACAAAAACACTATCACTGATAAAAATTTGCTTGGTGTCTAAAGCAAAAAATTTTACACAATCATTAGAATAACTAGAAAGCAAACATATTGCACATTTTTTTCAGTCTGCATGAGAAGAGAAAGCTGTAGGTAAATACTTTTGAAAAATCACAGTTTTAATATAAAATGTTATCATTTTATGAATTATATGGAAGTGAAACCCTTCTGTTTGTGATGTGCTAATGAAAAATTAGGAATCAGTGACCACAAGCAAAGCTATAGATTGACTCTTGTCATTATTTGTAAACCCAGGCTTGAAGCAAGGCTGCATTCTGATAGATACTCTGCAAATATGCAACAGATCAAAGATCCTTAAAGCATTCTATAATTTACAGATGAACACAACTAAGAGTTTAGCACCTCTGTGAAGACTGACAAACATACATCATCAAAGGTGTTCTGCAGCAGATGCTGCAATGAGATACCACTTATTGAGTAGTTAGAGAATTATCAGGTAGTATTCTTCGATTCTGAAGGCTTTTACTTATTTTCTTTTCCTAGACATGTCTTAGAGAAATACTCTCCACTACTCCTATTTTTCAAAATGATTCCTCCACTGTTGCCATTCTATCACAAAGCTAATTGAATTTAAGTCACAGACATTGCTTCTGCAGGAGTGGATTTAGCTGTTGTGTCTGAATTTTGTGGCCACTGTTGAGGGAAGTGTGTGCGTGGCTCATTCCCACACCTGTTTCCTCTCTGTGTTTCATTGCCAGGGAGGTTCACTGAGGTCTGTGGAGGAGCCTGGGTCAAACGATTCTTCTGTAAAGTGTTTCTCTTTATGTCTATCTTCCTCTTTATACACATGAGAGAAAGAGAAAGAAAAGATTGTTAGGAAGTCTTTAATGAAGGAAAATAGAAATACAAGAGGTATTTCTCTGCTGAGAGGAGAGCTAGTGTTCAGTTATCCCCTTGTCATAACTCTATTTTTTCTGTTCATTAAAATTGGAATATTTTACAGTTTCTAGGGTACTATTAGGTAAAAAGCTAAAGTTGCAAATGATGCCAAGAATTCCTCTCAAGAGATCAGGAAATGTTACCTTCTTGGCTACTGCAATGAAACCCGAAACTTTTGTTTTGGAGTTTCATTTTACAGACTCCAATGCTGTTTGGTATTTGGTAAATGTATCAATTTGTCAGCTAAGGACTGGACTTCTGCAGCATTTTCTCCCAATGAATTCCTATTAAAACTAATGCAGGGAGGGTAAATTCCTGCCCATCATGAATAAATGTATCAGAGTTCGGTCCTAAATGAACTGGTAGCTATGTACGTGCAATCCTTCCCAGCTGCTGACAAAGACCTGACTGAGCTGGCTAAGCCAGCAAAGAAGCAAAGAACTTAAATTCTCAAGAGCTTGAATCATGGAACATAACTTTAAAGAAAAACACTGACTGGGGGTTTTGAAGGAACTGGGGAGATTTTGACCATTGTTGCTTAACAAATATGCTGTTGTCTGTACTCTTTCTGCATTTATAGAACATTTGGATTTCTAAATTACATTAAATAAGACCTAGATAAAAAACTACTTTTAGCATTTCAATGCATGCTGCAGAATACTGATAAAATTCTCTCTACCTTGACTCACAGACGGGTTTCAAAGGTGGGTTTTTATTTGTTGTCAGTTAAACATTTGAAAAAAACCTTATTTTTATTAATTTGGTGCAACCTTAAGTTCTCAGCATCTGACAGTAAAATTAATTGGGTAATTTGAGCACAGCCCTAAGTTCTGAGAGAGCATCCTGCACTGTCTATTCAGTAAAAAGCATTGTCTGGAATGTTGTTGCTCTAAGCTGCATGGAACAAGAAAAGCAAAACATCTGGCAGGATTCTAATACCTTAGGAAGACTTTCTACTTGCATTCATCCAGCTGGCAATCAATGTTGTACCACCTGTAAGAAAGAAAAAAAACAATTAATGCCCTCAGTCATTTTTCCCAAAATAAGATTCCAACAATTTGAAGAAATACATTCAAAACAAACTAGGATCATTACAATTTTCTCTCAAATAAGGTGTTAATTGAAAAGAGTTATGTTAAGAGATGCAGGAATAGCATTGAAGGAGAAAAAGGTGTCTCATTAAAAATAATAAGAAACTACCTTAATTCTAGATGTACCCTTTGTGGTTTTTAACTGGTACTAAACACTGTTTTGGTTGTTTCCTTAACCATGGGAAGCAAAGAGTTGCTATCTGCTGAACAGATTCACACTCTTCACTCTTATAATTAAGAACAATTACTTTTTGAAATTCAGGCTCAGGATCTCCAAAGCATCTCAGGGACTTTGCTTTACTATTAGATAGGCTCCCCAGGTGCCGTAATAACAAATGAGAGAAAATGTCCAAATCACTTACCCCTCCTGAAAACCCCACATCCAATGCACATCTGCCTATCTCTAAAGCAGGAGCTGTTGTATTCCCATACACCATAGCATGATGGCGAACACACCGGATATGGGGCTGTCGTGAGTCACCATGACATCTCCTCAGGGGGCCCAGACCACGAATAACCCTCAATAAGCTGAATTAGGTAGCAGTGAGGGAGGACCCTGTAACCCAGCCCGTTGCTATGTTTCAAACAATCCAGTGTGTTTTTATGCTTCATGCACACACTCCTTGTTAATATGCTGGGCCAGCTACATATTTCACAGCTAGCATCACAGAGGAAGCGCGCTTACTAATCGGATGTTACTCTCTCTGTCCCTCTTGGGTAGTTGAAAAGAAAGAAAAGGAAATTTTACATTGTTAAGGCTTTAAAAATTTTAATGTCTGCTTTTAGCAGAGATTTAGTGACAGTACACTAAAAATTATGAAATCATAAACAAATTATAATACATAAGCCATCCTGGGCTTTCAGCTATGGTCCCTTGATCTGTAGTGTGTTGAAAGGCAGGACCTTGTATGCAAATTGCAGTTAACTTGTAATTTGTTTTTAGGATCAGTTCTGTAATACCTCCATGTTTCTCTCACTAGCTGTGTTCTCATTTGAAGTAACTGGAGAACTCTATTCAGTTTTCAGGATTGTATCAGAGATCTATCAGTTTAAATGCTTTTGCATATCTTACAGTCCTTATGACCAGGAAAATTAATTGTCTGACACCAAATCTTTCCCAGGTCATGCAATCTCTATCAGTATTTAGCTGATGATCCATTTTACATTTTTTTATCTGTTATCAACATTTGCAAGGCTGTATTTTAAAACACCAGTATTTATTTCTCTCTTTCCTGGCCCTGAATGCTTGGTTTCTTAACCTCAGTTTTGTTCCAATCTATTTTTGAATCCCTTTGCATATTTCAATGATATATTACTTATGAGATAATATGAACATGTAGAGTTTTAAAAATATCCACTCTGACTTGTGGGTCATAAGGGGCTTTTTCTATTTTGCTTTTTGAGGGAAGTTTGGGTTGTGTGTTCTATTAACAGCAATTGCCTGAATTGCTGTGCTTCTGTCACATATTGGACCTCACATCTCCAGCCTAGACACCTGTTATTTTTTGCAATAGCCACTTCTCACGTTCTTTGAAGTTGTGACAGGTGTTGCAAAACATAGAGGGTTTTTATATCATGTTGGCTTAGTTCTTATTAAAACCAGAAAATATCTTTTTTCAATTACTTTTTGTGCTTGAAAAGGCTTCGTCTTCCCATGGTACAAAGGAAATGGATATTTGTTTCAGGGTTCATATGTTAAAATTAAGAAGAAACCAGGTCTAATACAAACACAGAAGTAATGACCCCTACCTTTCTTGTGGTTTATTCCATAAATGAGTTTTTATCACACTGGAACATGAGAAAGGAGACATTGTGTCTTGGTTAAGAGCACTAGTGGACACCAGTCTTTGGGTTAGTAAATATTTTCCATTTCTTTTGGACTGTACAGTTCCTTCACATCTGTCACAGCTCTTGCAAATCCTCCTTGATTAGTGCTGAGCCTATGAGATTCAGCTGAGAAATCTTTCTGTGTTCTTTTTCCTTAGTTTATCTCATTTTCTTTCAAAATCAGATTGGAAAAAAAAAGGGGAATGAAGTTGTTTTGATTCTATTCCTTCCTCCTTGTGATGAATAAAGACTGATTTTCTCTCTCTTTTTAAAAATAATTATTTTATTTGCTATACATTTGATAGAAAGAACAGAGAGCTAGTTTATGAAGAGGAGTGTTATCTGTGGTTTGGAAGAGTTAATAAGGAAAAGTTTCTTACAGATCTGAAGCACAAGTAACCTAGAGGTTCACATCCTTGGCTATAAATTTATAAGCAGATCCTTGGGGACTGAAAGACATATGACTTTTTTCTTTGTGATTTCCTCAGAGTTCTACCCTTAAATCCAGCCTTCTCAGAAGCATGGCCTAATGCTCCCTGGGTGCATTCCCTGGTGCATTTCCCCTGCTTGTAAGTTTTTGAAAAATCATGCCAGATCATGTTGTTATAACATTTTAACCTTGCTCCACTTGGAATCAATAGCTTGCTCCAAACACCAGTTGACAGATATTGGTCTTCCTGTTGAATTTCTAGTATTATGAATTACTCAGATTTCTGTGATAGCTTTTAGAAGAATTTCAGAGTAATTTGTAGAACAACTGCTTGCCTTGCAACTGCAATTTATGTGAACATTAATGTTCCCATTTAGCTCAGGACTTAAGTACATGCTTTAATTTAAGCTTTTGCATTATTCTACACATTCAGAAAATGCTTAAATGCATGTTTAGGTACTTTACTGAACTAGGGTCATTGGGTGGTATTTGAAATGGTAAATTCCCAGTATATATATAAAAAAAAAATCCAGGATAGTTTGTTTTGGTAGTACAAAAACTGTCAGTAAACTGTTAAGTGTTCTCTGCTTCACTTACTTCTTTCACTTCATTTTATGGCATGTATTATAAATGAGGAAGGATATCAGAATTTAAAAAAAATACTGGTCTCTTGACCTCATTTGTTTTGCAGATTCAGTCCATACTTGTAAAAATTGTGGCATAATGCTCAGTGAACAGTTTTGATCTTTTCTGCCCAGTGATCAGGGACAGGACACAAGAGAGTGGCATGAAACCGTGTCAGGGAAGGTTTACACTAGATATCAGGAAAATGTTTTTCACTCAGAGGGTGGTTGGGCACTGGAACGGGCTCCCCAGTTAGTGGTCACAGCACCAACCTGACAGAGTTCAAGGGTTTAGACAATGCTCCTCAGGCCCAGGAATTCTTGGGGTGTCCTGTGCAGGTCTAGGAGTTGGACTTCAATGACCATTGTGGATTATCTATGGTTCTGTAATAAATTTTAAGGACATTTGTATTGCTTTACCTGTTTGTATGTTTGTTTTTTTAATGTTTGAAGGAATTAAGAAAGATGTCATTACTTTCTTCAATTTTATTTCTAAGTGTTCTGCATACTAAACAGCTTTAACTAAAAGCTCACTTCAGGAACTATTTGGTAGATTCTTAGCTAGCATGTTTGAAGGCTGACAGGGCCCAAGCCAAAAACTGTACATCTCAGAGAAACGTGCTTGTGTAGCTTTTGAGTTGAAGCTGGGTTGTAGCCGGCTGGGGCCAGAGACACAGAGGAATTGAGGGAACTGCTTGCACCTGTCTGCACAAGCATATCTGTAGTTTCACTAGGTATAATTCACCTCACAGGGCTGGAAAAAAGCCCACACATTTTTCAAATCCCACTGGAGCCTTACTTTGAGGACTTAAGTGATAAAGAGTTCTCCTGAGACCCGTATATTCAGTGATAAATTTTACTCATTTATGAATGCATATACTATGCCTGCATGTTTTTCGGAGGTGCTACCCATAGGTACTGCATTTCTCTGATAGCTAAAGCTATTAAACTATTAACCAACTGAAAAACCCTAGATGCCATTTAAACAGATGTTGTACCTTTCATCAATAATGCCTACTGTGTTTTCAATCCACTGAAACTTAAGGTGTTTCCTGCAGCAGGTGATATGGAGCAATCACAGATGAAGCTTTTATAAACATATGCAAGAAAAAGATCGACATTTTGACATTAAATAGCTTAAATTCTGTGAGAGTGTCTGGTGTGTGTCCAGAAGGAAAACTTCTCCAAACATGGGTTAACAGCTTCAGGAAGAAAAGTAGGAAAACCATCTTCCTTCAAAATAATCATGTTGGCTGTGAGACCTTTTAAAAAGCAAAGTTATTGAGGCAAAGTTGTATGTAGCCGTTTGGGGTTTTTTGAGGGTTTTTGAGCTTTTATTGTAAAATGGTATAACGCCTATGTTGCTTTAGCAGTTTTGTTTCAGCTTTGGGAAATTGGTTTACATCTACAGCCTCATCTGAAGAAAACAATGTTTTATGATTTGAAGTTAGAAATAGGTTCTTGTATTCTTCTTGGGAGTGCACACACCTTATGGTCTAAGTTGATAATGTTAACAGCAGACAAAAATTTT
The DNA here is from genome assembly GCF_041296385.1 of Aphelocoma coerulescens. Lineage (NCBI taxonomy): Eukaryota > Metazoa > Chordata > Aves > Passeriformes > Corvidae > Aphelocoma > Aphelocoma coerulescens. The sequence goes on along the minus strand of NC_091015.1, from coordinate 38,003,603 downwards.
TTAAGTTGATTTTTGTGGGTTTGGATCCTAAAGTTTCTTTAGAAAGATTAGTACTTGTGAAGGAAAAGCTGTGTTTAAAGTTGACATTGAACTTAATCCTGTAAGGTGTTGAGCATTTGTAATACCTATTAAAATGAGGATTTTCAGGGTTAGACTGCCATTCATTATGTCAAATTTCACATTGCACTAAGGTTTTAATCAGGTATCATTTGTAAGTGGAATTTCTCATGACTGAATTTCTCTTGCACTGCAACCTGTCATCTTGCAGCCTGGTTGGGATATTCAGCCAGGAGCTGGAGTAATTTCACCTGTGCCTGGAGTCACTTTCATGCATCCAGACAGAAAACCTTCTCAGAAAAGTACCTTTAGCTTTGCATGGAAACCAAACCTATTCCAGTGCAGGAGTCCTTTACTGACCCAGGCATGTATACTGAGAACCAAAAAGCACATCTACTGTTTAGGTGTGTAATGACTTCCTCTGGCTTTTGCTGTCACAAGCAATGGTCCAGCCATTACAGGCATTTGTTCTTAACCACCACCTATCTACTTCTCATTACTGGCAGGAGAAACAGTCTTTGCTTGTGTTTAGCCTTTATATGAGGAAAACTGCTAAAATAATCACGTGCCACTGAAAGCAGAATCCTCCTTTTTGAAAGTCAAAAGAAGAAAGGCAGGAAGTCTTGCAACAGTCTTATCTGTTGTTTCCTTAAAAAAAAAGGAAAGATTAAATGAAGGCAGAAATCTCTATACCCCAAAACAGTAGCTAGAAATGAGCAGCTTCTGCTACACCCATCCCTTAATGTTTGTGAAACAAAGCTAGACCTTGTATTTTGTAAAGTATTGTAAGTATAAGCTACCCTTTCATTTAAAAACCAAAATTTTCTAAGGCAATACTTGTTAACAGGAGAAAAGAAGAGGGTGTGCAGGGACAGGGAAGTATTTTCATACTGTTTTCATTTTCTAATACAATGCCCCTGGAAAAAAAGGCAGAGGATGACATAATAAATTTGGAATTCCAAGGTCACAAACAGGAATTCAGACAACAAATGGGAGGGTTTAGGAATGTACATTGTAAAATAAATCTATCAAATTTAAAAAGAGAAAATTAGTATTGAAATGTGGTATTTTCAAGCAGATATTTTTATGGTAAATGCATCTCTTTCCCTAAAGGATTATTTGATATATTCTCTGATCTTTTTTTTATATTCAATGATGTGAATGCAAATATTAACAGTTTTATAATTGACTATTTTTTTGTCTCAAAAAACTACCACTGGTCCCTTAATCTTGATTTTTATCACTCCACAGGAATGCTTAATTCAGTTTTCAAGTTCCATATGACACAGTAGAATTTTCTGCATCCGTGTAGGTAGCAGCCAGGGACATATATGTAGCAGTGATAAAACTTTATAGAAAACTACATAACAGGAAGCTTTTGAGATGGAATTTTGAAAGTCTTTTCTGGAAGGGATATTAGTACCTTTTTTTTTCTCTCCCTTTGTACCTGGGGTTTTGGCATTAGGATGACCTAAAAAAGAGCTGGAACTGCTGCTTCTTTAATGAGATTTTTCAACCTTATTTTTTAAATTAGCTTGCCCAGACTAAAATCATAAAAATCTACTGTACTGTATAAACTATGTACTGTTATTAAAAAGTGGACTTTTGCTTTGTAGGCTACCGTACCTATTTGTTCCTGTTTCCTTAATATTGTTTTCTCCAGATGTTGGAAGTTAAAACACCCTTGTTATTTTTTCCAGTGTCACTCTTTGTTACTTTCCATAGGCAATGTTCACCAAAGCCAGGCAGTAGAGGAAATAACAGATGTGTTACCCTCAAATTATGGGCATAAACATAACCTTAATAAAATAGATATTAAGTGACAGCACTTTAAAAAAATCCAGGTCTCATTTACTCTAGCCTAGAAAGCAATAACTTAAGGGACCTCAGACATGCATCCATGGAGCTCAGATAGTTTGTAGCAGAGTGACAGTAGCTTGGATGATGACAATCCCAGCTTGCTGTCGATGGCGCATTCCAGGAGAGGCTGTCAGGGTGTGTTTGTGCTAGACACTTTTCTGCCTGTAACCCTATTGTTTGCTTGTAATTAATATTCCATTATAGACCTGCTAATTCTGCCAGAGAAACCCTCCCTCCTCCTTAATAATAATAGTAGTAACAACATGACTAATAATAAAAAAATCAGCCACATTCTGACTTTGACTGCAGACAAAATTGTCACCCTGGGTTTACTCTCCTTTTACCAGGCCTTTGGTTCCTGCTGTTCACAGAAAGCTGCAGATGGCTGCCTCAGCAGGAAGCCCTTCCCCCTTCCTTAATGGAACTCGTGGGAATGCGGGGATCCTGGAACCAAAGCCCTCCTTCCCTTCCAAACCTCCTCTCCAAACCCCTACTGAGTAAAAGGAAAAAAATCCCCACATCCCTGGAAACATTTTTGCCAGCCTGTTTTTCAGTAAAAACTTAAATTAACCACTTCACTCCTGATTATAATAAAGATTTGTTATTGAAACAGCTTCTCTTTAATGTACTGAATCATTTCCACCCGCTTATTGAAGTCGTCCATTTGGGTTGAATTATAGCGTCCCACTTCCATTATGTAATAATTTAAAATAAATGAAAACAGGTTTGAATTCTCCAACAATTAGCAAAGTTTTAGCACATTCCCCCTCCCCCCACTCCTTCCCAGACACCCCTCCAAAAAGTGAGATGAAAAACCTCAAAATTTTGGTGAAGTCACATCCTAAATTTTCTTCTCTTGTTAAAATCTTCTCCCAGATTTCCTCAAACACATCATATGGGTTAAGTTACGACTTCCCTTAATATTTATTTTCAAGTGAAAAATAAAAACAGCTTAAGCATTGTGATTTGATATTAGAAATGAAAGAGTTAAATTCCTGAACAAAGCACTCCATTTATAATTTTTTGTTAGGAGTTCCACACTGAGCATTAGAGTGAGGTGTGTCTTATAAAGAGGGTGTTTATATTGGATTTGATATAGTTAAGAGATTCAGCTTACATATAATAGTCTCCTCTAAGAAGAAGCATAAACCAGAATGAGTTCAGTGGGATTTGCTGAAGTATAAAACATAGTATAAAAGTCTAATCTTATAGACTAGTATCAAGCACCAAGGAATTCGGTGCACTGCAAAAAGGGAATGAAGAATATGGGGCCAAATCTCTAGCCTTTTTGTTCTGAAGGTCTTAAAGCCTCCAGCATGCCCTGCGCTTGCTCTTTTGACTAAATGTTACATGGGTGACTCAAGGCAGTCAAAAGGGATCCATAGTTCAAATGATTTGAGGTGTGTTTCTTATTTAAAAGAAAAATCACCCATCAAATATGGGATGCTTTCACTAATTCAAATGGGTAGATCAGGCCTGAAGAAAATGTGGAAGCATTACAATGCAGAAAGAGATATAATAGAAATTTAAATGAATTAATCTGCTATAAAGAAGGTTACTAGTGTCTATTGCAGAGCATTAATAGCCTTGAGTTCAGTATTTGGAAGTTTATAGTAACTGTGTTGTCTAAATAAACAACTGCTGGAATACAAGAAGGGTCTTTGGATTTGAATGGTGAGTAGACCAGCTTAAAAATGTCTGACAAGCCTGTTAATGAAGGCTGTCCTGTACAGCTCCACTAATTGAGAAGATGCTGGGCAAATGGGAAAGGGTGGAGGAAGAACTGTTCTGCATCTGACTTAGGCAGCTTGGCTTCAGTTCCACCTTCAGTGTGATGCTGAATGTTTTATTTTCCTGACGCCCATAGAAAAAGCAAAGCTTCTTGAACCGGAATGTTATAAATACTGCAGAAGTAAGGAAATAAAATGCACACAAAAAAGAATTCTTAAATAGTAAGGACCATATGATGTACCCTGAAGGCCAGCAGGGATTAAAGCAATGGTTTCATTAGCTTTGCAGTAAGAACAGTTCAGGGAGGACCGTAGAGTGGAAAAATAAATGTACATCTGCACTTAAATTCTAGCCTAAAAAGAGGAACATATGGTAACCTCTGGGTGCCAGCTTATCTTAATGAAGGTTGCAAAGCCTGTTACATTTGATATAAAGTCTGAATGAAGACATATAAATATTACACAGCTTCTTAGAACTGATGGTATCACACTCCAAGATTGTTACTTTTGAGTTCATTTGCTGCCAATAGGGCCGTGATTCAAAATACCGTCAAAGGTTCAAAGTTTCCAAAACTGCATCTGTGCATGTAATTGTTAAGGAATCTTTAGAAGCACATATTAGGAATGAGAGGGCTTAACAGGAGGCACCACTTCGGAAAGCAGTTGACACTGCATGTGTCAGCTTGGAAAAAACAAAACCAACATTCCTGCAAAGCTAGTGAGTTCTGTTTGGTGACATATATTAGGGCAATGCCAGTAGGAAAACAGGAATGAATAGAAACATCATTAAAAATAGAAGCACTGAAAGGGCAAACAGCAGATTATTTTTTTATTTGCCAAGTGAGAATGCTATTATCTACCCAATAATAAGAAATAAGCGGTGAGTGATGTCGTCATACTGTATTCTTGTCAAATGGTCAGCATTTGGGCTTCGTGGTTTTCAGAGACAGATTTATTGCCCAAGATGAGGGGAAAGTTCTAGAAAATCCACTCCATAAAAAATGTTTTTGTGCATGATCTCATTCATTATGACTTTTATTATACAGCAGAAGCAATCATAGTAGAGATACTTGAAAGGTGAAATGTGACCAAATATTCCTTAAATATAATAGATAAAACATGAATTGCATTTCAGGAAAGAAAAGTAGTTACCCTGGAAATACTTTAAATGTTTGCATGTGTAATGGTTCTCCAAGACCCAGCACACTAATGATAGGCCATTGCACTGAGCTGAAAAGGAAATCCATTCCTGTACACTGCCCCTATCCAAGTCCATTAAGAAATAATGGTTCTAAGATGAAAGTCTTGTTAGGATTTCAGTGAAAATGTTTGGCACACCAGGATGAAAAGTCAACAATCTGCTTTTAACGAAAGACACTGGAAAAACTTTGGTTAACATACCACTGAAAATATTAATTCTCCTTAATGGCAGGATGCAACACAGCTTTTTATAGTTTGTGATCCATGTCATAAATTTGGCCATGACAAAGGGATACTCCAGCTTTAGCTCACTGGCAGGAACGTTAGCTGTTTCCCAACATGAAAAGGTTAGTCCTTTGGATTCTCTCTAATCTGCCAAAGGGCCAAATTCTTTGCATGGAAATAAAATGACATAGGCCAAAGAGTGAGAGTAAAAAAGAATCATAGTCAGTGTGTAAACGGTAGCAGATTTAATTCAGGACATTTTTTTGCATCTACTGCCCTGCTAAGGGGTCTAAATAAGATACAAATGGAAGCATGTATTTTAAGATGAAATGTACAGGGATGGTGACAGTATAAATATAGATGTTCCAGCTACTTCCCAACTATTTCTGGTCAATAACCTAGTGGAAATATCTCAGTCTGTGTGCTTTTTCTCTGTGTAATTGTATATTATCGTGTAGTAAAAGGAGGAAGTGTTTCTTTTATCAGTTCTGATGAAATTTGGAATCCTTTCTGAATCAGAATCTCTCCTCTGAAACAATGCTTCATTTGTTCAGCTTATGAATTTATACTTGCCTGTTTAGTGAAGCTGATGTAAAAACTTGATAATTTATTACTTCAATAGCAAAGGCATCTACTAGCTAATACCACCTTTGGTCCTGGTACAACATGATCTATTTCCTTTACAATAAATAGGAGTGAACAATAGAAATTACACACCATAGAAAAAGTTCTTGTTCAGCCACCTTACAAATACAGCATTGTTCCATAAACAGTAAATTTCAAATAAAAAAAACCTGCAAGTTTGGCAAACTGTGATTGATTTATGCATAGACTAAATTTCATGTCTAATGGCTTTGTCTATAACAGAAGTAAGTCTTTATGCTGAATATTCACTTTAAAATCTCAAAAGACTTTACAGAAATATCCTATTCTGTGATCTAGTTTTTAGATCAGGGAGCTTAGACAATCAAAACAGTTGTTTGACAGATAAGTGGCTGGAATTAAACTGGGGATTCCCTGAATCCCAGCATAATGCTGTAGTAACTTCTCTTTCCTAGGGTTAAGTGTCTGCTGAAATGTCATTTCCTATATTCTTCCTAAATTCCCCTTTTGGTTCCTTGTCTTGTTGTGCACCCATAGAATTCTGTATACTCCAAATATTTCCAATCAGTGAACTAAATTATCAGCTTTGTTGGTGCCAATCTACCCTGCAATCTGCTGAAAAGTAAAATACATACTTCAGAAACTAAAACTAGAAAGTGACTTGGTAGTAGTCAGTAGATTCTGTCCACCACAGGTCTCCATCAGGAGCATTGTTTGAGATTCCTGTGAAAATGTGGTCGCCACTGGAAACCACAAGGACAATCCATGGAAAATGTTACACAATCCAGGAATTTGAATATCTGTGAGTAATTGTCATGATATCAAAGGATATAAATATTAGTTCCACTGACTAAACTATTCTTTAATTTTTTTCTGTTTCTGACATTGGGCTTGGAAGCACCATCTATGTCAAACATTTGTGAAGATACTGTCATCTCCATGCATTTAAACTGCTGGGAATAAAGCATGCTGTCATTTCATGTTTGGTCCTGCAGTCTAATCTTGATTCTACCCACTGTTTTTTGGAAAAGGCTAACACTGGCAGGCTTCTTTGTGATTCTGTCCTTAGGTTAAAAACACTCCCTTATTTCTCAAAGAAGCATTGGTTCTTAACAATAAGAAACCCCCTATAATGTACAGAAGTGTGATAAATAATATCTTAGGTCACTGATCTTATCTGCCACTGTGATACCTCTTCTCCATGTTTGAACCTAAGAAAAAAATTATTTGAAATTTTCTACTCACGTTCGTTTTCCCCCATTATTTTCCTTATGAAGTCGGAAATGTTGAAATCTTGAGTGTGGAGAAAAAAAAATTAAGATTTCCCTATTAAATAAAGGGAAAAGGGATAACTTTACTTGATTTCTATGAAATACTGTGTTTTGTACCTTTTTCTTTTCAAATCCTCCCTTTTGATTCCATGAAATTGATTTTGTAAAGCAACAATTTTGGTTTGAATGGTATTCTCTAAAAGTTTCCTTGTGCTTTAAAAAAAAGAAGTGGGGTGCAAAATGAAGATAAGGAAAGAGGGAGGAAAAACTTGAAAGATTGAGATGAAAGTAGGATCATTAAACTATTCAGTAGTCTTTTTAATAAACACAGTGGTGTTTATTAATGAAAATGCTATCCTGTGCTTTGAACAGAGTGGGGAATTTTCGTGTCTTATGACCTCTTTACTGGCTTTCAGCTAACATTTTCTGGAACCTATGCTGATGATGCTAGTAAGAGTGAGGGAAGTGCTCTAAGGAGTGCACATTTTATGCAGTAATGAATAAAAGACATTAAAAGGTAAGTAGGAGCCTAAGGAGATACCTCCTGTCATATGCTGTTATTTATATGTATCTTTCTATGTATCACCATTTCCAATCTTCCTGTGACTCCCTGTGGTTGCTTTCAAAAAGTTATAAATTATGAGTCCCTTTGGCACTTCAGTTGTGACCTTTGCTTTGCTTTGTCTTCGTAGACTATTAAAGAAACAAAGAACATTAGATTAAAAAAAAGGCAAACCCAAACTATAATAACTTGGGTATTTCCACTGTGAAATCTGTCACATTTTGCCAAGTAATTCACTTTATGTGGTACAGTATTTGATTTTGCACAGAGATTAAAAACTTGAATAATGCCTAACAGTAGTCTGGAAAAAGTATCCAATTAACAAAAAAGAACTGTACCAGTTTGGCCGACAAGGACTTAAATCTGGGTTATTTTATTAGTTGTTACTTTCTCATGTATGTTTTATTTTAACAAATCCCTTTAACAAAGATAGCTAAGTAAGCAAAAGCATTGTTGTTCTCTCAGGATACTATCAGACTTGTTGGTCTGTATCATTGGGCTGGAAAGAGAGGGACACTACTGAGACTTCAGGTACTCTTTGAAGAATCAAAACAGGTCCTGGAAATCTGCCGTTGTCTAAGGGGTTTGGGAATTTGCCTCAGTGGATGGGGCCTGTGTGGGATTTCCCTTGGCAGCTTCAACTCCCTGAGATTTCAGAGACTGGTAGCTTTTTAAAAGATTATTTAGTCATCTATTTATTTATTTATTGATAATTTTAATTTATTTTTTGTTTAAATAGCTAAATGGGCCACTGGGGTCAACAATCAGCAGGCATGCTTTGGACCTGCCTGGGCATTGTAAACTAGGATAGAGCTGGCCTAAGAATTGACAGACCATCACTGGTTTCACAATCAAATAATTTACACCCTACTTGTTGCTGCCAGTTCCAAGCTTCCCCTCCCCCTCCCCAAGACACTTGCCTCTGCCATGTGCTCTGAACTCCTTTGTTGCAAGCTGGGGCAAAACCAAATGTAACTCAGACTCTTTAGCAGTGTCTGATTGGCCGATCACCCCGGGTCTGCCCCCAGTCCTCCCCTTTCCCCTTCTCCAAATAAAAGAGACCAAGGGGAGGCCTGGCCTCTTTGGCTTGCATTCTTTCTGCGAGCATCTGTGTGCTTCTGTTTCTTTTGAAAGCTTCTAATTGCGGGAATTAGGCAAACCAAAAGCTATGTTTCTCCTTTGCTTCTGCTGGTGGCATTAAATTTGCAGCTACCATTTTGCCGCTTTCAGAGCTACTGAAATGCTGGATTGCCCGTGCTACCTCTCTAGGCTGCTCGAGGCTTTCTAAGGCATTAAACTACGAGCCTAGCCGGTAAAAAGCTGTAAGTATACTTCCTCACCTACTGTTTCAACACCCTTCAATAACTGTTGGATTATTGCCTCCTGTTCACAAACACAGACTGGGTGACTCAATTGAGCTTTGCCATGTCCAGTTTCTCTGGTCTAAAGGAAGAAAAGTAAGGCCTGCAACCTGCATGACTTCAGATCTGAGAGGTGAGATATGTGTCCAGAAGGTTTTCAGTTAATTGTACTGGGACTCTGGTAGAGCCTTTTAGAGCAAGCAGCTTGCATTACCAAAAAAATGGAGGAAAAAAAGTCACTGCTTTTCACAGCCAGGATCTGTGTTTCTGACTAGTACAGGAGGGGCTTAGTGTCCTGTTTCTTTTCTTGGCTCTCCGTAAACATCTGGCAGGGATGCCTATGTTTTCACTCTCTAAATTTCTTATTTCTTTACTTGGTCTGAATAAAATTGCATCGCAAAGTTTGCCTGATGACTTCTGCAATCAAGCAAGTCAGTCACTAATGACTACTACTCTGCAACAGCTACATATGGACACTGTTTTATAAAATGGCAGAATCACATTGGATTCAGCCCGTGCTAAAGGCATCCATGGAGGAGTTGCTACCAGCCCTACTGCACTTCACCTGTTTATGCAGACATGCTCTGACTAATCCGGAGAGAAAATTTCTGGTTTTAGCTCAATTATGTCATTGCTCAAAATATATCTTGCATTGTGTGGAACATAAAAGGTGTGTATAAAGAGATAGGGAGAAGACTAGGGTAAGGAATTCTTTGACCTTGCCCTGCTAGTGCTGACCATCATCAATCTCACCTGCTCCCTCACAGCAGTAGCACAATATGTTTTGATCCTCAGGAGCAAAGTTGCATAAAAGAGGAGCTGCACAAACAGAAAATCATAGGATCATAGAACAGTTTGGGTTGGAAGGGACCTTGAAGATAATTTAGTTCTAAATCCCTGCTGTGGGCAGAAACATCTTCCATAGACCAGGTTGCTTGAAGTCCCATACAGCCTGACCTTGAACAGTTCCAGGCATGGGGCACCCACAGTCCCTCTGGTCAACATATTCCAGTTCCTCACGACCCTCACAGTAAAGAATTACTTCCTAAAAGCTAACCTAAACCTAATTTCTTTCAGTATGAAGCCATTACCCATTGTCCTGTTGCTATATGCCCTTGTAAAAAGTCCCTGTCCAGCTCTCTTGTAGGCCTTGTCAGGTGCAGTAAGGCTGCTGAGTGCCCTGAAATGATATAGAATTGACTGGATCAAAAAAGCCACACACCACGTAAGGGTCCATGTTGGAGTGCCACAGGACACTACCTCTGGACCTGATGTCAGGGCCCTGAGGGCACTGCCAGGATTTACTGTCCTTGACCAGCCTCCCCCAGAGCTACCCTGCCCTGCCCATCCCTGCTGTCTTAGCACCCAGGCCCCAGCCACAGTCTGTCCCTGCTGTGTAAGAGAAGGGTGGCAATTTGGACAAATTAGCAGGGTAAAAAAAATAAAATGAAATATGCTATGTAAAGCATAAATTACATAAATCTTCCTGGCTTTAATGTGAAGGATTGAAGCCTCTGAGCATGGCATATGTCACGGATCATGGAAGTGCCACATCTACATCTATACCCAAGGTGAGGGGATGTAGGAGATACAGGTCCATCAGTTGGGACATTTAAAAGGACTGCACTTCCATTTGGCTTAATTTCCTCTCACTTCCTCTTCATTCATATGAACATACTTGCCTGTGACAAAGAAATTTTTCTTCAAGCTCAATGAGAACAAAAATTTTATTAGAAAGATTTACTTTCAACCTTAGGAACTCAATACCATATTCCCTGACTTTGTCTATGTTTAACCATCTTCACTAATTGCCATGTTTAAGAATTGAATTTTACTGTTAGTGTTGGAAAAACGAGTCCTGCAAAGTTCTTGCCAAAAAGGCTGAAAGGCTTCTTCTTATTTTGCAGAATTTCTCCCTGCGTGTGCCTGTAATCTGTGCTTGAGCTATTCCGATAAGCAGCTCTCCTTAAGCCTCGATTTGGAAGACTTGTTTTCCAGGCCCTGTATCATTTCTGTGACCCTCCTTTGAACTCCAGGATTTGATATCCTCCTCAAAGTACAGGCAGAAGTGTGGCCAAGTACTTGCCTTAGGAGTGTTGAGAATAACAGCAGTTGGATCACTCCCTTCTCGTTGCTTAACAGTCTCAGGTTTACAAATCCAAAGGAAGATGGGGTTTTTTTGGTCGTTGCATAGCACTGACGTTAAGCTTTTCAGAATATCTTTTGTGGTAACAAAAATTCCTAACAATCTCATTAAGGCACAGACTTCATACTTAGTATGTTAGCAATATGTTAGCAAGTCTGCAATTTTCCAGGTTTGCAGTCCCATGTTCACCTGGGGAATATTGGAGCTTCTGTTACTTTGCACAACCTCATTAACTATATTTTGCAATCTCTTCAAAATGAAATGAAAAGTTCCAGAATACCTATTCCAAATCTTCCAAAGGTGCACTATACTTATAGAAGAGTATGAAGTAAGAATTTCAGTCATTGCTCCAGGGTTGGAAGAAAAGGGAGTCCTTCACAGGCAGGGCTTCAGCAAAATGATAACACATCTGGTGATGTAAATCAGAAAGGTAACTTGATATGTTTGGAGTTTTCCCGCTTTTTCTTTTTCTGCATTAATTTCTTGCTTTCTTTTCTCCCACTCCAAGAAAAAAGGGCTGAAACCCAGTAGATGAAAGAAAAACATATAACTAAGAGCTAGAAAAATGATCAATATCACAACTCAATAGGGGTAGTTTAGATGAGCTGCCAGGTCAACCACTGTCATGCTTATGTACAAAGGGAGAAAGCAGAAATGGGACTTGAATCCAGCTTTGCCAAAACTCTGTGATATAAGCCTGAGGTAATGGCTGATGTATGTCTTGGATTCTCTGTGTGTAAGTGGCAGCTGATAAATTGTTTGTTAAATACCAGGAGAATCACTGACAGAACACACATTGAAATTTTCTTTACACTATTTTGCTACAGCACAACTGTATTTCTTTATTTTCCAGATATCCTTCCAATTTATTGCAGAAAGGAATATAATTGCAATCTGAACCTCAAGCAAGCCCTAAGCCCCACCAGCAGTTTTGTAGTTCTTTGCAGCAGGGCTGTCTTATGGCACCTGTTTTGCCTTTGCTTTGCCTTTTTTTTTTAATTCACCCATGTGTATAATATGGTCAGCATAGTGGGACTGAAAATCACATTTTCAATCAGTATGTAATACATAAGCAAAGAATAATTTTAAAGATTCATGTAGAAATGGGTTGGTCTGCAGCTTCAAGACCCCAAATGTCCAGGGATGGATAAAAATTCTCAGGAAGACTGCAGATTCACTGCAGTGTTTCATATTCAGCTTTGAGATCATGCAAATATCTGTACTGACAAGTCAATGTTTTGAGAAAGAGGTCTGAACCAGTACTTGCCACTGTGGTAGAATTTTCACCAAACTGTTATGCGAATCAGTTCCCTTCACTTGAACACATTGCTGCTTTAAAAGACAAACTATGCTGTATATAATATACATTTTGCACAATATGCTGCAGTTAGAGTTCCCAGATCTTCCAATATGGGGCAGCAGTTGCCAAATCCTGGCACAAGAGTCACTTATTTCCATCTGTGAAAATACAGTCCTCTTTCTCTATGTAGGAAGAGAGAAGTTACTAAAATAAGCCACTGGAAATTGGAGGAGATGGAGTTTGTTTTACTCTTTTTCTTTTTTTCTTTATTTTAACTTGCTGGCTGAGCAAAAGTAATGTGGTCCAGGAATGTTTCCATTTCTAACATTCTTTATTATGGTGAAACCTACACATTAATCTTTCATGTGATGTAGTTTCTGGTCAGAACTGTGAATCATCCTTTAATTGCTGGAGGTGTTTTTAACTTATCTGAGTTGTTTTTCTAGCTAATTCAGTGTTCAAGACCACATTTGAATTTCTTCCCAATTGAAACTGATGCTTTGCTCACTAGATGCCACTACGATATTTTAAAAGACTTCTGGAATGTATAATTTCTCCTCTCTCTTTGTGGAACTTTGCTCCACCCTTGGATCACATTTATCCCACACTTGGAGGTATAACAGATATATATGAGGCTTCTGTATCTGAAAATATTGTTCTTCAGTATAGCAGTTTAGCAAATTTGCTCATACTTACTGACAAAGAGAACCTAATAAAACAAACAAAAGGGATGATGATTTTGGCTGAATCTTTCATGGTTTTGACTAGATTCTCTCACTAAGCGAATAGACTGTTAGCTTCAAATTTCTCCTGTTTCCTCCCATCCTCTGACAGTCTTTTCACATATGCCCTTATCTTTTATTTGCTTTGTTTTCTATGCTCAGTTCTATGTCCCTACTTAGCTTCATTCTTAACTACTCAGTTCTTCCAAAACTTGAAATGCTGTGTGCCCCCACAGCATTTCTGAGCTCTCTTCTCTGCTTTGATTATGGCAAAGGGCTTGTCCTATGTTTAATATTCATACATTGCCTATCAGAATAAACTATAAATAATAATACTAATCCTGACAGAGTGCCTGCTTTTGAACAAAGCACTGTTTTGTCTTTTTTTTTCCTTTTTAGGTCTGCAAAACACATTGCCACATTTTCCACAGGCTCATCTTCTGCACCTATCAAACTTCAGCTGTTATACAACCAGTGTCCATTTGGTCAGCCAACACTAGAAATGTTTTCACTGAGACCTACACTGAACTCAGCATAATAGCAAACAGGTGGTCAAATTAGAAGAAAAACAAGTTTTTAAAAAAATACAGTGAGTGAAGCAAATAAATATTCAGGATCTTAAATGTTGATCAAAGAGGAATTAAAAATTAGCATATATGGATATGTACTCGACAAAAGAGCCATCAAAGCCGTCCATATCTTGTGGGAAGGGACACTGATGAGGTTGAGAGGAAAACTCAGCAGATAATTCAGATGAATATTGTTTGGTCATTTCTTGCTTTCAGTTTACTGATGGAAATTATGTGAACTTTGGTAAATGTGTGTAAATGTATTTAGTTGATAAAATAAAATACAAGCTGCAGTGTGCTGTTGGAATTTGGAAACTCATACTGTATAATAATGTTGCTTCTTGTTGAGTGGCCAAAGAATTGCGTGGGCTTACATTTATCTTCTACCTGGGTGGGAGTTGTTGCCGAATCAGAATGTGAGCATGAACAGTCTCACTTTTATAAAACACTTTTACAATACACATTTCTGTATTAAATTACATTGACTGAACAAGCTTTAAACTTTCCTTTTTTTCTTTGAGTGCTGAATGACAATAAAATAATTATTATAAAGGAAAACAAATATTGCACAAAATAGATAGTATTGTTATAAATATGCTGTATGAATAAATATCCCAGATAAGCACATTGCAGATGGACAATAAATGTGCCTGTAGCATATCCAAGATCAAGCAGCAAATCACTAACTAAAAAGAAAATGTCAACATTCAATAATTTCTAATGGCAACAAATAATAAAAATATATCTTTTTCACAGTAGAAATAATGGTAATTTTGGCATACATGTAAGGTTATTCAATACTTTTATAGATTTTTAGGAAATGAAAAATCATCCCAAGGGGAGAACCTGAAAAAAATCCTCATTTACTCTAGTGTGGCACCATATTAAGAAGTTGCCATAAAACTTCTTATGAACCTTCACAAGGCTTCACTGATGTTTGTTTACACAAGAAACATCATGAAAAGTGCTTAAACTCAGTGCTTTGGCTGCAGCCAAATGGACCTAACCTATGTTCAGGCTGCAAAACTTATTATTTGTAAAGAGCAGTGATAAATGCAGTTAACTATTTATTTAAATGCTAACATTAGAAGTGTTTAACAAAAGGAGTGGAATCAGGAAGCTCAGTTAAAGTTGCAGATCTGTTCTGAAGTCTCAGCATTGTTCCTTTTATTTTTCTCAGCAGCATGGGTTCAGGATGGAGTTGTTAGGTTTAAGTTAGAATTTCCTGGCTTTTCCTTTGGTTTGTGTTAAACCTCAGTATTTTTAAACATACTTTCACAAGGGATTCCACTGGTCAATTCTTCTCTCTTTTTCCTTTTCCCCCAAGGTTTTTTTATGCATATGCAATCATTTTACAGATGGCATACAACAATTTGAAACAAACTCTCTCCAAGCAATCCATTCCAAACTAAAATAACTAAATTTAAATGCTATTTTCTGTATTACTCTTCCAGTGATCTTTCTGTGTTCAAATCATATTGGATATTTTGAGGAAAAAAAGAAAAAAGAAAAATGAACTGATTTTTTTCATGCTGTCCCAGAGATCCAGCTCCAGGCTCATCACTTCTGCAGATAAGAAATGATATCTGGCTTCCTCTATCTTCTGCTATCTGCCTGCTACTGCTCTAGTATTGTATTCCTCATCTTCAGTGGCAGCATACAGCTGCTGCTTCACTTTCCTCTGAGATCCACTATTGTGAAAGGTACTAGCTGAAACTATACAAATTATATTATCACAGAAGTTTTGTGTCCTTTTTTCATTTCAACAGAAAATTTATTCTTATTTGAAAAAAAGTGAATATGAGGAGTCAATACCAAAACATTAATATTGAACTTGAGTCAAAGTTTTTTTCCTTTTTGTAAGAAGAGGATAACTAATTTGATTTTTTTTTTTCTTTATGGCTTGGATTTGTTTGTTTGATTTTCTATCTATTTAGTTTTTTTTTTCTCCAGCTTGCCAGGACAAGGTATAATGATGTGTTTGAGTTCTCTCACTTTCCTTTTGCCAGCCCAGATGAGCCTCCTGTTGGGCTCCTGTGGCTGAGCTACCTAAAAGCAGTCTTGCATTAGCTTATGAAATCAAAAGCTGAAGTATGGGAGGGTGACTCTGAAATGAGTCAGTTAAAAACTTCATATTTCTTGAATAATGTCTCTGGTTTCAGTCTGTTTCAGAAATCATGTCAAAATAATGGAATTTGGCTTTTATGCATACTGTCAATGCAAGAGAATACACTGTCATTATACATGTATTTCACAGGCCCCACTTTGAATTACGTGCATGAAGTATCCAACACGTGTTGCATCCTCCATGCTGGTGGAATACTCCTTGGCACTCCCTGGTGCTCTGAGGATGGTTGTCTTCCAAACATCACTGTTCAGGAGAGGGCATTTCTCTGTTTCTCATTCTGGTTCCAGCATTCGTTCTGTTTTTCCTGATCACCTTTTCAAATGGCTCTCCTAAACTGTAAGAATGAGAGAAACCAATGGTAGCTTTGTGGAAAATCCTGAATATTTTGGACACTATTGAAAAAATAAGATTTTAAAGTGCCTCCTTTCCTAGGGTGTGGGATATTCAATAATTTGCACTACACATTCAGACTTACTGTGGGAACATTACTTTCAGTGGTGAATTTAGGGATAAACTCCCTAATTCTGTGGTGCAGGTGTGTAGCCACCTCCTAGAAGTGGTTTTGGAAAAGTTAATTTTCTTTTCATAGACAATATTTTAAATGGTTTCTTGACTCATAGGTTATTCTATTATTCCTGTTTTATTAGTATATTAACCATGAACTCTAAAATCCTGCATTATTTAATGTGCCCATATTGTGTAACTTTTTCTCCAGAGAAATTTAATGGTATATATTTTTTAAAATTAGAAGTGAGCTCACCATTTTGTTCCAGCAGCAGTTTTCACTTGAGAAGTGTAAACATATTCTGTGGTTACAGTTTCTTCATAAAATAATATAAATATAAAGCATTCCTTTGGGGAGTCCATTTGTGGAATTATCTTGCTTTCTATTATTCTGGGGTGTGTGTGCACCATGGGGATCTGTGCTTTGCAAATAGAAATAACCCATCAGATAGATGGATAAGATTATCCCCAATTCCTGTTAAAGGGAGCTAAGAATGCAGATCCTTTGGATGTTTTCAGATATTTCAGCCAAATTGGGTATGTGGTCTAACTTTATTACTGTGGGAAAGCCACAGGCAACATTCTTAGTTGTGTAAACTGATCCAGTAAATTCTGCTTTTCTGATTTATGTTAACTGATAATCTGACCCAATGTTTAAAGGATATTAAACATATCAGACATACAATAAAAAATAATTGTTGATTGGCTGTTTCTTACAGGATGCAAACACAGAGAATGGGCATTTAGGATTTTTGTAGTCATTCAATGTTTTAAGTGAGGGTTGAATGCAATAGAGCTATTCTAATCTGTGCCGGCTCAGCATCTGACGAGGAGTTCTGAATGCTGCTAAGATCATTTGGCTGTTTCTGTTTACTGTAGTGTAATACAAGAGCAATGGGAGAGTTGGCAAACTTAAATGGCAACAAGATTACTACAAATAAAAAAATATATTTTCAGAACACATAATTAATTATTGAAGAGTATCCTGCACCCCAATATTTTAAGCCAAGGAGGTTAGGATTATAAAAGTACCTTGTCCAGGACAAAAATAAAAAGCAGACCTGAATTCTTCTGTTTCACTTCCTGAGCTGACCACAACACTCTGCATGCTAGGTACATGCTTTTTGTTAGGCATAGTGTCGCTTTGTTTTCATTATGGATGAGCACAATGGTGGTCAGAGGAAGAAGATTCTGTTTTTCTTTGAAATAGTTGACACTTTTCCCTGTCAGAGGAAATGATCTTGGCTCAAAGGACTCATCAGTCTGACCAGAATTAGCAATTTCCAAACTATTAAGTCAATGAAGGGATTTGCTGGATATCAATTCCTCAGCCTTTTAGGCAGTTTAAAAAGAACTCTGTTCTGGCATTTCTCCAAATTTTATATTGTGCCTGGAATTTCAGCCTCCAGCCTTTCACTCCAGTTCACTGGAGTTTACCCAGTGATCATTTGATGTTGATGTTTTGCTTTGACACGGTGCTAACATGATGTGCTGAGGATGGAGAAAATATCAAAGAGCACAAAAAACTCTTTTGCTGTTTAAAAATATTTGAAACTAAATCTAAACTTTGCTGATAGCTGAATCCTTTCTTTTTGTGATTTTTGGAACAGATAGGCTTTTTATCCAAACTATTTATCCTAATCAGCAGTTGGAGGAGAGGAATGTTAAATAAACTATTTTATTCTGATTCTTTCTCTGGATGTTTACCAGGCTGTTGACAAAGGCCAGAGAATGTTTAATGACTTGGTGGGGAGACTTGAAACAGAAGTGGGGATCACACTGGATGCTCCTTATTTGCTTTCTTTCACAGTGCAACAAAAGGGAAATGATGACAGACCACCTCTTGATACCCAGTTTGATTAAGAAAATTTATCATATTCCTTGTCATGAGTTCAAGTCTCCCACATTGAATAATATAAACATTCTCAAACAGAGCCAGAAATAGGCAGATAAGACTCAGATGTCTCTACTAGAGAATCGCATTCTGTCTGGAAACGTGAACATGACCTCAAAATAACTCTCATGTAGAACTAGGGAGTATTTAAAAGTACTTGAAAGCCTTCTCCCTGTTCAATCAACTCAGGACTCCCAGTTTGGTGAAAGGAAAAGTGGTCTCTTCCATTTCTGAAGTCCGTACATTCCTTGAGCTGACAGTAATCAGACACATAATCGGGAACTCATTATTTCCTGGAACTTTGAATTTATTTTCATTCTGTCAGTTCTCATATAGAAAATTATCCCCCAAATTAGAACAGCATTCTGGCAGTCACGTTAGAGAATGTTACAAAGGAGATAAAAGTGGCATAGAACAAAAATATATTTCAAGACTGTGTCATCAGATTTCTCTCGCAAAAGTAAGCAGATTATTTTTTGACATGAAGAGTTACATTTAAACAAAAAATGTACACATTTGTTATTTAAAGAATTTGCTCTGTTTGTCATTTTGCACACTTCTGAGCTTGCACTGCAGGACATAACCAGAAAAAGATTCCTTTAGTGGCTTATGCACGGAAATCATGCATTTTAGTAGCATATTCTGAATGCATTTACGATAAGCAATAAACACCTTTAAGAAAAAAGCTCAAAAGTTGTACTCATATTTGTATTTATATGGAATATTGAATTCTGCGTTTGTATGAATGTTCCAGGGAAGGAACGAAGAGGAAGTCTGACATCAGGGTAGTGTTGATTTTGTGTCATCCAAACTTGGTTGCAGGAACACTGTAGAATGAATCCACTGTCTCCAGTCATGACAATGCCCACAAGTAGACATTAAGTAAAATTTCTCCAGCTGAAGCCAAATGTTTTTAGACCTTTGATACACCCAAACTGTGTGTTGAATTTTGGACAACCAAGAAACAGAGAATGGATTAAATTCAGTGAACAATATGGAGAGGCAAATAGTTTTTCCAGTCCTAGAATCAAGGTTTAGTGTCCTAGCCCTTCATCTCTGGAGACTTGATTCTCATTCCAGGGTAGGTAATAAATAATGTGCTTGTTTGGTCAAGTGGTTATCTTCTGTTTGGCAACTTTTAGGATTCTTATTGTGTATTGTAGACTGCCTTTTCACAGGTTGATTATATTATGTTTAGAGTAAATTCCCAAGCAGAATTTTCAGCACATTTTGGTAGCAGAATAGTCTTTATAGGTGGGTGGTAGAAAAATAACCTTTATTTTTATACAATACATGTGGTAGACATGTGGCAGAAAACAAAAAATGACAGGGGACTTAAAACACCATCAGAGCAAATCAAAGGGATAAATTCAAATGAAGCAGATGGACTTATGATGTTAATGAGAGTTGATATGAATCCTTAGATAAAAAAGACACAATAATTTTGCTTAATAGATGTCTTCAATTCTATATGTAGGGTTTTTACAATAAAAGGTATATCTGATCCCTGAAAATTTCAGGTGCAAAAGAAAAAGTCATGCAGTGTTTCTTTAGATAAAAAAAGCTCTGAAGGATGGGTCAGAGCTGAAATCTAGGGCATATAATTTGCTCAGTAAAATGACTAAGAACGCATTCATACAGAAGTATGTAAGAGTATTTGAAAAGGTATTTCTACACATAATATTGAATTGTTTTGTTTGGAAACTTTTAAATCTGTAACTGTTCAGAACTTTGACCTAGGGGTGAGAGGTCAAACAATAAATATGGTTAAATGGTGGGCATTTCTGGTCTATGGATATTTCACTTCGAGATGCTTTTCTTGTAGGAGTACCTCTGTATGTGTATCCTTTCAGATGTAGTTCTTTTTTCATATTTCTAAATTCAGTATCTAAGCACCCTCAATGAAACCACAACCAGTAGCATGGGGTATTTTTTTTTTTCAGATCTCATAGGGAAAACTATGTTTAGATTTGTTTTTGTAGAACTTCTTTTGGTTTGCTGTTCTGTGTTTATAGATACAGTTATGGTTTTACAAGTCCATCTAAAAGAAATGTTCTTTGACCTTGGAGCAAAAGGTGGTGGGATTTCCAAAGTTTATTACTTGGTGAGTGGGCCCATTTCACAGTTTTGAAAGGTCTGTGAGAAAATCGTGTCTTTTGCCTAGATAAACACTTTTGTTACTGTAGAGTGCTGTGCTGTTCCAGACAGCTTTTAAATACAGTCTTCACTCCAAACTTGAAGCAGTTTTATAAATGCCCTGAGACATGGACGTCAGAACAGCAAGTCTGAGATTGGTGTAATGATTTGTGATAATGATTTTCCCCATGGTGACTTCATATTCTGTGCCTGAAATTTACCTTAAGCTGATGCTCTAACCAAGACAGGATTTTTATTGCATATTTAGATTTAGATTGAACAGTATCATCTTTGAGACACTGTTTTGACGTTTCAGAAAAAGAAGGAATTTTTGTCTTTCTTCTGAGTCTGTTCCAATAATATATGCTCCAGTTTTTTAGTCTAGGCTATTTATGTTCTTAACATGTTTCCAAACATCCATGATGTAGTCTATAGTGAAAAATCTTATTCCCGAAGAAATAGGTTGCTTTCTGGTAACATTTCATGAGTCAGCAGTGACCTCAGCATTTCTTTTTTTTCCTGGGTAGCACAGGAGATAAAGATTTGGAGTCTGGATTCTTATTTCTCATTTTACATTTATTGACAGCTCTTGGTGTTTTGAACAGTTATATAGGGAAAGGAGTGTGGTATCATGATGAGTTCAGCTGGAAGAATGTCCATCTCTCTTATTTGACATCATAAAAAGGGAAGGCCTATTTGGTATTATAGATTGTGTTGTTCCAAGGAATGGCTTAAGGTCGAGCCAATGTTTTTGCAAGAAGTGGAAACACAGGGGCATAATGGAAGTAACTTCCTGGTTGTCAAAGCAAATTCACTTTGGATTGAAGATCGATTTGAGGTCCTTATGTATAACTACAGAAACATAGGTACTTGTGACAAAAAGAATTTAGAAAGGTTGCATTTTTTAAAAAATCAGGTAAACTTTGGAAAAATAGAATCAGTGAGAGGTGTTGAACAGATTGTAACCTCACAGTAATTAGACCAGAACCTGTGAATAAACATGCAATTATTATCCACATTAGCCAGGACCAAACTGATCAACGGGGTTAGATAAAACCCATTGATTTATAGGTTGTGTGAAAAATTTGGAAACACTGTATGTGGATTGGGCATCTGTACTGCAAGTCAATTGCAAGTGGAATAGAAAACTAATAGGAAACTAAAATGTAGAAGACTTCTCCAGCTTAAGATTTATTCAGCTGTCCAATACACTGTGCCTGCAAGAGTAAACAAACATGCAAGCTTTTACAGTAGGTAGCAGTGCTCTATAAAACAGAAATGATGTGCCAAGTAATACATTTGAGGTTATTTCATGTAGTAATTTCACTGGAGGTATGAATATTTCTGACATGATAGTGGTCTGATGACAACGTGAAAAAGAGCATGCTCCCATATTCTGTTGACATGGAGTTTAAGGACATAAGGCAAACATTTAAATCAGAGATGGAAGTGTGTATGGGAACAATTTTCAGCTGTATAACTCCATGCAGATTTGGTAGTAGTGTTCCTTGTTATCCATCTGTGTGTAAAGCTAAAAGATCTGATACACAACTGCATCATCAACATAGCATGGCACAAGCAATTACATTTGGAACTTAAGACACTGCCATTTTTTCTTAAGTTTTGGGAGGGATTAATGAATCTAAGAAACATAAAAATGGAGTAAAGCAAAGTGATTTTGATCTATGACAGGAAGTATACGTCAATCACTGAAAACTTGTGTGGTGTTAATCATTAGAAAACTTTGGGGGTTGGAGGGCCTGCTGTGCACTTACACCACAGTTAAGAGGCTATGAATATGCATAACTGTCCTTTGCACCTTGGCATATCTTTTGCACTACTGTTTGTTTTTATTACTATTATTTCTAGTTGGGGACAGTAGGTTTAAAAGGGCATTACAGCAATATTGGCATAAACTATAAAACTTATCAGATGTTCACTGCTTATAAACACAATACATTCCCTCTCTCACTCTTTGATCTTATAACTAGCAAAAAAAAAAAAAAAAAAAAAGGGAAATGACACTTAGAACCTTTTGTTCAAGGCCTTTAATTTAGCTTTGTAAGACACTCAGATTGCATACTGCTGTGTCTACTTAGTAGATCAAGAAGCTGTGGGACAGCGATATTAAGTGACTTATCCAAGTTGCAACAGAGACTCAGTGGCAGAAATGGAAACAGAAGCCAAATGTCTTATTACTCAAATCTTAGGTCCAAGACATCAGATTCAAGACTAAAAATCAGACAAAACTCAGGAGCTTGGCTGCTTAAGAAATGAGTAAGTTTTGTTCAGAGATCCTTAGGCTTACAAGTAAGTTTGTTTGTAATTCAGGTGGCAAGATAATAAATGAGATATAAATCATAATGCAAGTCATACTTTTGTATGATTATTTTTATTGGAAAGTGCTAAAACCAAATCGGACTTTACAGGGAAGCATGTTGGTTTCAATGAATTTTTTTCTCAAGAGAGGCTTTGCAGGCTCATGATGGAATTTCTAGTTACAAAAACCCAATGCAAAAACACTGGATGTGATGATGGCTAAATGGTTGGGGTACTTACCCTCAGTTTAGGAAAAAAGGCTCAATCTGTGTAGCATTGATTCAGGATGGTGATTTGGGTCTGGTTCTTTTGCATCATCTAGGGACACTGGTTATTCTGGTGACTCTCTTGCTGTCTTCTGTCAAAACTCTAAGAGTTGTCTGCTTCATTCAAACACCACATGCAAAAATATTCAGGGTTGTTTTTTTTTTTTTTTTTTTTTTTTTTTTGTTACGAAACTGTCCTTTCTCACGCAGCTTCTAATATAGATACTTGAATAGTCTGGTAGTAACATGTTCAAAGTTCAAAGCCAGCAGTGATCTAAATCATCATTCTACAGCCTATACAAAATATCTGAACCATCAAGACCAGGTGTTTACAACACAAAAACCATTACAGTAAATGCAACACGTTTCCATTAGTTTTTGACAGTTTTACTAAAGCAGCCAAAGCCAGAATGGCGCTTGAGCCAGAATGCTCTGCTTGATTGTTGAGATTGTCTGTTCTCTTCAGGGCAGAGGTATGTTGCAGCAGAAGGCAGAGGCTAAGCTAAGCTGTGATGTGGAGAGAGGAAGGAGGAGTGGAGCTCTGCAAACCATATGACTGTGTGTGACCCAGGGTTCACTGTGTGCTAAGTGATGCTCACTGAAGGGGAAAAGGAAAGAGACGGCACTATATCCCTCCTGAGTTTCCACTGCAGTCTACCCCTAGGAAGAAGACTGCTTTGTGTCTTTAACAAAGACTTCCAACCTTAACTATTGTGGATTATCTTAATTTTTTTAAAATTAGATTATTTTTTAAAAAGAAATTAATTGGATGCTGCATCCACAAATCCAACTTTGTAGTTAACATATTGGGATGCTTGGACTGGGGCCAACTCTGTATTTTACTTTCTGATTTTTGGAGCATTATGTCATGGTGAAACCAGAGAAAGTGTGTAATAGATCCATCCCCTTGTTATCTGTGATCTTACTAGTTCCACAGCTTGCAAATCCTCCAAATTAGGTTCACATATCAGCACTTCAGTAGTCTTCAGCAGCATCAGCTTGACACAACATAACAAGCTTTCTGATACTGGAATGAATAGCCACCCTTCAGCAGCAGTGGTATAAGCTAGATTTCACTTTCTTTAATGGCTGAGTAACATTTGTTCAAGTATTACAGGAGCTTATTTCAAACCCTCCCTCTATTATTGTGTGTGTTTGTGTGTGTCTGTATGTGTCTGTGAGTTAAAATTTGTCAGTGAATGCTCTCTTTCGCTTCGCTGCAGAAAGCTTGGGCCAGCTGAAGTCTAATATCGAGTGCAGAAGTCTTACTGATCTGTACATAAAAGAACATTGCACGTGTTCCTATTCAAAAGTATAGAAAATTACCATTATGTTTTTATAGATAACATCGACTTGGTCTCCCTGTGCATGAGAACTGCAAGAAGTATACTTAATGGCATGATTGTGGACAGCACTTTGGGGAGGCACACTGAGCACAGGATGAACAATCCTCTTCCTGCAGCCCTTTGCCTCATTTACCGGACACCTTCTACGTCGTGCAGCGAGCCAGGCAAGGCGAGGGACTGAGGGACAATGGGCTCATTCAGTGCAGAACACTGATTCATTTCTGCATCACCTTTCACTCTGCACAGCGGATGAAGAGGGGTGGGGGGAGCAAGGGATGGGGGGAGTCTGTGGAAAAAATAGTGTGCAGTTTGTATAATTAAAGATAGTATAATAACATACAAGCACAAGAGAAC
Source organism: Aphelocoma coerulescens (assembly GCF_041296385.1). Taxonomy (NCBI): domain Eukaryota; kingdom Metazoa; phylum Chordata; class Aves; order Passeriformes; family Corvidae; genus Aphelocoma; species Aphelocoma coerulescens. Next base: position 37,979,050 of record NC_091015.1, on the reverse strand, counting down.
TCTAGCACAGTTGAAAAAAACATGCTTGATTTGAAGATTTCTTAATGGCTGCATGTGAAATGTCAAAAATACCAGAATGGGTGTTTTCTAGTAGTTTTTTGATTATATGTATACACGTTTGGAAGTGGCTGTTCTTTACATTCATATAGAGCTGACAGTAATTTTAACGTGTGAGATGATTAAACTTGAAAAGGATTTTCCATGTCAGTAATTGTGGCTTTATCAAAACAGAAATTTTAATAAGAAATGATTCTCTTTTTTTTCTCTTCCACTTTTCTGAAGATTTCACAGGAGATGGAAATATTTCAGCCCTGCCAGTCTTTAATTTCTGCTTCAGCATAAGCTTAGAAATGACATAAAATTTGTTGCTTTGGATTTTTCATGCTTTTCTTCCCTATAGAAAAGATGCTATGCATATGGACTATGTTTTCCATACTGCATGGCAGATAGTCCCTGGGGATGCACGCTAGCAGAGAGAATAGATCCTTTTATTTCAGTTTGGATTTGACAGATTAGATAAAATGCATTGATTCAAGGATATTAAAATAATTCAGCTAAAAAGCTGAAAAAGAAAAAGGAGAATTTTTAAACTTTTGTCTCGGTTAATTATAAAAAATAAGTATCAGAATATCAGACTTTCCCCTAGGGTGGAAATTTTTATCATCTATGCCATTTACAGATTAGGCAAAGTAGATGATTATATTGAAAATCCTGATTAAGACATAACATCTTATTTTCATCTTATTTTTTTTTTAGTGATTTATATTCTATTTCAGGCTCTGTGTGTGGTCTGGACAGGGCCTCAGTACAGCAGAAACTTCGAGACTTGTGCCAAGCTGTGCAATGTTATGGTGGTCTAAAGATATGGGTTGCTGCTATTTTCAATTTTAATAACAACTGTTTTCTTTTAACATTATAAAGCTGGCAGTTGTTAGTGCTTTTAATTGAACTATCCATGAAGTGTGAATGATAGGTGGAGCTGGCACAAAGGATGATCCAGAATGAATTAATTAATAACATTAATAACAGGGCTGGAGTTTATTTTGCCTGCAGAAAATCCCATCTCTGTGACCAGCCAATAGACTCAGCATTTATGTGTATGTGTCTCCTTCACCACCACAGGCCTTAGTATTTTGCATAGTCTGTTTCCCTTTAAATGCTGCTTCAGGCTTGAATTCACATGTCTTTCCTTAGCTCATACTATTTTTGTAGCAGAGCCAACAGACTGACAGCACTTTTAAAAAAGAATGAATGGGGTTAAAGTACCCAAGTAGTGATATGCTGTTTTGATGACTGTTCCCCATAGTTTTGACTGCTGAGGAGTCAGCTATTGGTAATTCATGGAGCAAAACCAATTGAAATTCAGATTGTAGTCTTCTCGTGAATTGTTGTAGTCTAACAGTGAAATACTTCCTTTAGAAGAGTCCCTCCTCATAATGTCACTGTCACAAAGATTACTCCAGTCTGTGTTATTCCAGGCTTACCCACTCTAGATGAATTATTTTATAGAGGTCGCACTTGTTTCAAACATACATGGATCGAGCCTGCACTGTGGTGTGCCTACTGGCACAGCAGCTGCAGCTTCCTGAGTCAACATGTGGGGGAAGAGACTTAGGAACCTTCTCCAGGACAGGCCAGTGAGCTCTCATTATCCAGCCATCTGGACCCCAGATTATTCCAGATGTGACATGTGCAGTAAAGGCTGCCACACAAATACGTGTTATGAATTCAGCTCATTTTATTTTGAGTTATAGAGTTTTGAATTCGCTCAGTTCCTTCATCTACAATAAACAAACACATGTGTATGTGTACACACACACATTACTGCCTTTATATGCTGTACCTATCTCCTCATCCACTCACACCCCAAAAAGCTTCACTGAACTTGCTCCTGTGGAAGTCCATTGTTCAGCTTCTACATGCTTCACGTCTGTGAGATTATTATCTCCACTCTTATCTCATCCTGGTCCTTCCAGCTTGCCTGACTTGCTTCAGTGATATTTACAATGTCCCAGGAGGATGATTTCTCTCTTTATCATGAGTGCCATGACTATGTGTGGAGGGAGAAACCTAGCAGTTCAAGAATGGGAAGCAATTATGCATCATACACCCTGTATCCTTTAAATTTTATATTAACGATTGCTGTGGAATGAGAAGCCAAGTCTTTGAACAAAGAAATATATAACAAGCTGGGACAAGTGTGGTGAGGCAAATGTTCATGTGGAACAAATATTTCTATAAACCAATTCAAGAGCACAGGAGAATTTTTAAGGGACTCATTTGCAGGACATAAATGCTGACCTTATGTAGTCTCTATGTATAGAAACCTTCCTGAAAGTAATATTACAAAGTACAGACTAGAGTTAAGGAATTAATTTATATAAAGAGTTGACCCCTGAAGTCTTATTTTACCTTAATCTCTGAGGCACAGGGATAAGGGATAGTTTGGGGTTAGCCACCATCTGACTTTGGACACTCAACTGAAGCACGCAGCCTGGAAGACTAACCCTAACCTTTCCAAAGTCCTGACAAGTACTCAGTGGAGGATACAGACACATCTTGGGACCATTTCTGAAAAACTGCCTGACAACTGCCTGTCCCTGTCTGCTCAGTGTAGAAATATTGGGGGGGCAGAGAGAATCCTGAGTCAGTAGACTAAGGTATGTGATGTGAAATGCTTCTGGGATCTCCCACTCTCTTCTGTCAGCTCCTTTTCTTCTTTCCTGGCAAATTAAAATATATGAAGATGGAGCAAAGAGTTTTGGGGTTTTTCCAGCTTGGAAATAACAGACATATATGGCATTGAATGTATTTTAGATGAACCCTCTCTAGTACAGTGCCTGCTGCACAATTGTCTGAAACTGTGAAGGAATGTATACCCTAACCCATGCATTACTCCAGAAAAGCCTGTTAGAGCGCCCTTTATGTTTAGATCACCATATGAAAACAATCTATTACACTAAGGAGGACACTAAGTTTATTTAATTATATTAATTATTTACAAGTTCATACATCATCAGACTCTTTATATCCTAAAATAACTGCAGTTGTTACTGGATCTCCATTTCCTGGCTCCTTGCTTTTTCTCTAAAATGAACACCTTTTGAGTTCTTGCAACAACAATTTGTTTTCCATGCAGGCTTTTTACTTGCCTTCAGCTCCCATTCTTTCCTAACCTGGCTGTCATACTTCCTTTTGACTGTAGCATAGTGCTTTGTCAGTTAACCACATTTCCTCAGCATTTAGTTGGCCCCCTTTCCAGTTAAGTTGAATAGGTACAGATTGCCATTCCAATAACTTCTCTTTACAGTCATTGCTTCTGGTGTCATGCTATAGTAAGGTCAGATGCTCTTTGAACTGGTATTTTCTCTTCACTTGATAGGTAACCTGGCCTTTTTCTCACACTAGAAAAATAATAAGGTCAGTTTGCAGAAATTCCTTCAAAACATTACTTGAGCATCCTGTCTGGTAGTAGAGATGAGCCTTTCTCTACACTTAGATAGTCATCCAAATCCTCTTTTGTCTCAGCCCTCTTGTGCATTGTTCTGGGAGTTTTCTTCCTGTGGATAACTAAGCAGATTCATGTGGATCATCTCCAGGTCAGTCCCTAGGTTTTGTTGCTTTACAGTTCCTAGCAAAGAAAGATTATAAAAAACAGGGTCATTGTTGTCTCCGTTCCCTCTTGTTCAATTTGGAGAATGTTCTGGCACACAGTAAGCCTCAGTGAATCCCAGTGATCTGGCACTGGGTCTGGACTTTGCTTGCTTCCTAACTTGGGCTTATAGGCCAGGAAAATGTTGTAATGTAGTTTCTTCTCTCCAGTTAGTCCTTGGAGATTCCCCCTCTTCAGATTCAACTGTAGACCTTCATATATTATTTTCTCTGCTATTTTTTAGCTCAGCAGATTTCTTATAACTTCCTGCCTAGTGGGTCCATCTCCTCCTCTTCACTCCTTATATGAGCATGAGGTCATGGTGAGGTTGTTTACTCATAAGTCTGCTTCCAAAAACCTTTGTCCTTTCAGTTTGTAACCTTTTAAACCCTTGCAGGACTTTAAACATTTTCAGCTCAGTTGATTCTTTTCTTCCGAGTTTTCAGTTTATGTGATAAATCTTTATTTTTCAGTGTGTGTACTTGAGTGCTGCAGGATTCTTATACAAACATAAAAGACAAGAAATATGTTGTACAAAAGGCAACTGGATAGGAATGAGAAACAGTAACTTCAGTTTTAGCCTAACAAAGAAAAGAAAGAAAAAGGGAAGATGTGATCAGGATAGGAACGCTCCAAAACCCAGGAACCAACCACCTGTTCTGGTGTTTCTCAGCTGGTATTGATTGCTTGCTTGCTTGCTTGCTTGCCTGATTCCCAAAGGACAGTGTTGTAAGATTGTCACAGTGAAGTTTGACACTTATGCTCTTTTCCCACATCTTTACATTTCCCTCTCCTGTGTTCAAGGAGATCTGGACACCTAGTGTGAAGTAGGGATAGTGACAGCAATTTAGAAAATTCTGGACATTGTTAACATCAATGGGAAAACGTTCCCTGATTTTAAAAACATCTAAAAGCTTTACCAATAGTTGGAAAGCTGGAAGATAACACAAAGAGAGGCTGAGTGTGATTATTTACCTCTGGGCATATAAAAAGTAAGCACATGTGGATGGCTGACCCCTCTGGTACTGGGAGAGAAGAGCCAGAACACAGCACCCTATTCTATCAAATTATGTTCCCAGATCAAAGGTAGCTAACAGCTGCTGGAAAGGGAAATAGGATAAGGAAACATGCAGACCTTTGGAATGATATGAATCAGTGTAATAAAAAAGATGTCTTGAGAGAAATCCTGAAGCAGCTGATCTTGGAAAACCTGGTAAGTGTACAGTTTGTGTTAATTTAAAACCTAATTAACTTTCAAGGTAATACAGATAGGCATTTGGAGGCTTGTCTTCTGTATGTATTCTAGGTGAGTTCAGCAAATTTTTGGAACTTAGGAGATAAGTACAGGATAAAGCTGATTTTGCTACTTGCAGAGCAGGCTCAACGCAAGTGAGTTAGGCAGATTTAAATGAAGAACGCATCTCCTCTCTGAAACAGAGAATATATCTGAGAGCCAAAATACAGAGTTTGATGGATCATATGTAAAAAGAGGTTTGGAACTGTTTTCCAATTGGTTTTTGGGTTTTTTTTCTATTTGAATTAAATCAGAATTGAAAAAATCTTTTCTCCCACTTGTCCAGAATTAGGTGGAGAACTTAATTTTGAGCAGCAAAAAACCCCCACAAAAACTCATCATCTCTACCCCTTAACCCTTATAAAGGTTTGGAGAATGACTCTGTAGGCTGATAATTATGTTGTTTTCAAAGCCAAAATATGTTTTAATGAAAATATTTATCAAATAGTTTCCTTCTTACTGAAAGTGATTTTCATTTTTAAAGCTTTTAAAGTGTTTCAGGAAATATTTTGAGCTTTATAGTTCCACCCTTCAACTGAAAAACCCATCCTAGAAAACCAGAATGTTTCCAACTAAGCATCAACAATTGCCAGTTCTCGTAGAAGCAAACATGCTGTTTTAGTAATGCCTTGTTAGCACTGCTGTGCTTTCATAAAGAAGGTCTTCACTGGAACTGTTCTTCTTTTCTCTCCAGCTATATACAGATACAGAGAAAGTTATTTCATTTAGTTGCAGTCTTTTCATGAACAGTGCAGTGGGATCTGTGCTGTAACCTCTCCCAGACAAAGTCTACTGTGCAGACTGCTAGAAAATATAACAATGTGTATATTATGTTGAAATGTGTGTGCATAGCACTCTTCCTCCACTGTATTAGATCAAGTCATAGTATTTAGTCTCTTTGAACACTTTGGATTGTGAAAAAAGAATGGAGATTTGTTTGTACATTGTCAGCACCTGACTTTATAGACCACACTGATTTCTAGAAGTTCAAATCAGAGCTTCAGTGTCTGGAAGTGATTCTCCAAAACACAGCCACCATTGGGCAACACCCTCCCATGTGGTACAAGGTAAAGAGAAAAAAATAATTGAGGGATGACAATGATCATTCTTAAGAGAAATGTGACATGTGGTACTGCAAATAAGATTTTAATAATGGGAGGATTTTGCCAAGAGACATCATAGAATCATAGAAAATGCTGTGTTGGAAGGGACCCATCAGGATCATCGAGTCCAACTCCTGGTGCTGTGCAGGACACCCCAAGAATCACACTATGTGCCTGGAAGTGTTGTCCAAACACTTCTTGTACTCAGACAGGTTTAACACTGTGACCACTTCCCTGGGGAGCCTGTTTCAGTGCTCAGTCACCCTCTAGGTGAAGAACCTTATTTCTGATATCCAACCTAAAGCCCTCCTGAATCAGTTTCATGCTGTTTCCTCGCAGCCTGTCACTGATCATGAGAGTGAAGACATCAGTACCTGCCCCTCCTCTTTCTCTTGTGAGGAAGCTGGAAGCTGCAGACTGCAATGAGGTGTCCCCTCAGTCTCCCTTTCACTAGGCTGAATAGACCAAGTGACCTCAGCCATTCCTCATACAGCTTCTCCTCCAATACCTTCACCATCCTCATGGCCCTCCTTTGGATGCTCTCTAGTGTCTTTCTTATGTTGTGGCACCCAAAGCTGCCCCCAGCACTCGAGGTGAGGCCGCCCCAGTGCAGAGCAGAGGGGACAATCCCCTCCCTTGCCCAGCTGGTGATGCTGTGCCTGATGCTCCCCAGGACAGGGTTTGCCCTCCTGGCTGCCAGGGCACTGCTAACTCATGTCCAACTTGCCGCTGAAAGGGGACCCACAGGTCCCTTTTCCTGGCACTTCTCTCCAGCCCTTCATTCCCCAGCCTTTACACAGAACAAGGGTTGCCTCATTCCAGGTGCAGAACCCATCATTTGCCCTTGTTAAAATTCATCCACTTGGTGATTGCCCATCTGTCTAATTTTTTGAGGTCTCTGTGCAGGGCCTGTCTGCTCTTGAGGGAGTTTGTTAGGGACTGAGTCCGGAGAGCTGGCCGGATAAACAATACATACAGCGATTCGATTAAGCATCATTCTCCCTTTATTGTTCAACTATGCCAACTCAGATCTACTTTTGCAAAGATTCACGCCCAGTCCCTCTAGACAGCTTCTAATCAGCGGGGGAGCCAGCCTGTGTAAAACTTTGCCAAGGACTCTCAGGGCTGCCTGCAGCCAGGTGCTTTCCAGGCCTGCCCACAGCCAGGGGCCAGTTCAGGGGCTTTCCCTCAGCAACCCTGGGTTGTCCAATCTTTCCAGGGGTATCATATGCCCTTGTTCCATAAGGAATCCCTCTACAGGAGTTGACAGCTCCTCCAAATTTAGTTCTGTCAGCAAATTTAGTATTCCTTCGAGGCCTGTGTCCAGTTTTTAATGAAGGTGTCAAAGAGAACTGGGGATGATGCCTTCTATTGAGATAAACACTCTTCTCAAAGGAATTTTTAGGGAGGGAGTACTATGAAGAATTTATTTGCCTTTTCTTTGATGACAGTGGCCAGCAGATGTGATTTCTGACACTAGAGTGAGAACTGTTGGGGAATTATATAGTAGTGAGTAAAAGCATGAATGATTTGTCATTGGAGGGCTTTCTAAAGTTCTAAAGGACTTGATTTACCTATTAATAGGAAAGTAGTAAGAAATATGGATGAGTGTAGCAGTAGTGATTTTTTACTTTTATTGCCATATCTAGTCAGTACACATGTCATTTGCTTTTTTATTGATTTATGAGAACTCAGACTACTCTTTGCTCTCATGAAGTATAAGAAGAACAAAATGAATATCCATGGATTGAGTTAGTTTACTGCCTTGGGGTGACTTTGTGATGTGTATCCCATATCGCTGCCCTATGCCCAGAAATTAATTCTTGTGCCTTTCTATGCCTTTAAACTGAGCCTGAGAGGGAGAAGGAAAACTGAGCAACTACTGACTGCCTCTTATTTATTGAATTTTTTAAGTGATATTATTGAAGACAGAACTACTCTGAAACTGCTTTTTCAATGTCAGGCAAGATTATCTGAGTCTACTATAGTCCCTGCATTTGCATTTATTTGTCCTGTAGATGTGAACTAGAAAATTCTTACAAAAGAATTGCTGTAAAAGAGATGACTTTAGACATACTGACCACACACACAATCAGTTAAAGCAGATGAGGTTCATCTCTTACAGAGCCTTAAAGATAAATCTTCACAAGATTCTTCTCTTAGGAATTCTTACATGATAAAAAAATCCCTAATGTTTTACTTAACTATTATCAAACTGTGGCCTAGATTATAAATAAAAAATATAAAATAGGACCTTCTGTTCCCATGTTTCCTACTTTAATCAACATGAATTTGAGCATATTCAGGGCTTTCCAGCATCAGATATGCTATAGGGCATTCATTCTTTTCCCAAAGGACTCTGAATAAATACTAATTAAAATTAAGCTAAAATGTTCAGCTTTTTAAATATGTGTCTTTTTTTTTCAAATCTACTTTTCTTCTGGGTAACAAATGTGAATACAGACTTGTTTCCTGCCTAACTTACTTTCCCATGCCTCTGTGTTTTCTTCTTTTTTGTCCTTTTTTGTATGAAGGAAAGAAATAGTTTTGAAGAAAGCTGAACCCTCCAAATCCACTGGGTATTGTTCTGTGTTAGAGATTGCTAAGCGTAGTATGCTAACAATGGGCAAATACTGTACTAATTTCTCTGGGATAACTTTTGGATTTGGGATTTATGCTCATTGAAGGAGAGACCCTTGCCATACAGCAGAACATTCAGAATACTTTCCTGAGCTCATTTGTCTATCCTACTGCGTAAGATGCCACTGGTCTTACAACTGGCAAGTTAATGTAGTAAGACCTGACATCTTACAAGATTACACAAATGCTAATTCTCTAAGGTCTTCTGTTATAACCCAAGTATCTGACCAATGTCTGATATTGCTATCCGGAATACAAGGAAGGAATTTTGCTGAATATGCTCAATTTTGGGTCACCCTTACATCTTTAAACTGACTGCTAACATGTCTGAAATGCACACTTCAGACTTCATGCTCTTTGTTGCGGGACATGTTAATTGAAATTAAACTTTCCAATGCAGTGAACTGGTGGTCAAACATGAAAATATGACTGGAGGATAAAGTTTGTGTCTGAGTATTTATATGACAGTGGTGCCCACAGAGCTTGTTAGCTCATGGGCTTGGGTCCTTAGTGAAGGGAGAAGTTTGAACTGGATGACAGAGAAGAATGATGAGATATCATGATTTGGACATCAGGAATAATCTTGGGCATGTGGAGGAACTTCTTCATGGAAAGGATTTTAAACATTGGAAATGTCTTCCCAGGGAGGTGGTGGAGTTACCATCTTTGGGGGTGTTCAAAAATCAACAGGATGTGGCACTTAGTGTCATGGTCTAGTTGACAAGATGGTGATCAGTCAAAGGCTGGACTTAATGGTCTTGGAGGTCTTTTCCAACATAAATGTTTCTGTGATTCTGTGATAGTGTAGTGCATGGTAGAGGTTAGGTCTGGTTTTAAAACTGGTCTCAAACTTCTGGCTAACTGACATTGTAAACACACCTTTGTGTAAGGCTTCATTGTCCTCTGCATGGCTATGGGGACGGGGGTAATGCGGAGTACAGAAAGCACTTAACAAGTTCCTCACAGCACACTTTTGTGTATCTCAGCATAACTCTTTCTTGCAGCCCAGGCCAGAGTTCTCACTTTGCAATTTCTTGGAAAGTACAGCGTGGAGTCAGATAGGGGTTATGGAATTTATAACCCTAAATGTTGTTATTAGTAACAATTTCCAGTTGCTGACAAAGGCAAAGCACCACACAGTTGCTCCATAAACAAATATTTATGTATTATACATGGCAAGTGTAAACAGCTTTTGCAGTGTTTCTTAAATAATTTCTCAATGCGATCAAGAAGTTAACCTACAAGTGTTTCTTCCTGAACAGGCTATTACAATCTGTTATTATCACATGCACTCATAGAATTAAAGTTTGTCTTGTAACATTGACTTATAATGTAAAGAATCAGTACTGCATTTGGATTTTAGTGCTTTAACAAATGTATATAAGGACATTCTTTCCCGTGCAATCTCCATTTCGGAAATTATTTCAATCTGTGTGGCCCGGAATACAGAGGTGCAACTTGGATTTTTTTAAAGCTGACAAAAAGATTTTCAGTGTTGCTTGTGACTTTCAAAAATGCTTCTCTTGTCAGCAAACAGAGGTTTGCCAGAGCCTTGTAACTAGACATATCCAGCCCTTTTTCATGACTTGCTTGCATCAGCTTGTGTGGGAGGAAAAAAATCAATTATGCCAAAACTGAGCAGTCAAACTTTATGAATTTAGCTCCAGAAATTCAGAAAGCTTCTTAAAATTAATGATCTTAAAAGGGATATAGTGACGAGACGGGTCTTTCTGCCTGCTCTGTGATGGTTCAACATTTTGAATCATGATTTTAAACTTTTCTCTGCAGCCAATACAAACCTGAATCTATTCTAAACAGGGAAATTACACTTAATTTCATGTGTCTTTGCAAGTTTCCAGAAGCTGGGCCTTGAGAAACACCACCACATAACAATAGACTTGCAGTAAAATTACAGTAACTGCTGGCATTGAAAGTGTGTGCTCTGTAGCAATAACATTACAGGTTTTGGGATGAGACCTGACAGTAACATTATTCTTTATCTAAAATTCAGCTCATCCTCTAGCCAAGACCCTTGATCTTCCAGTAACACCTGTGTGTAACCAGAACTGGGTGGAAAGCAGCAATCCCACTCCACAGAGTGTTTTGATATTTCTAAATTTAGTTTCTTTCACACAAAATGAAATTTAGACATTCTCTTTGAAACAAAGCTGTCTTCAGACTGCCTTACTTGAAGTCCATACTCAGAGGAAAAACTTTGGAAAATTGCATTGGCCTCATGGCATCCTTCAAGCTCTCAAAACATTTTTTAGTACAGGAGACAAAAAAACTAAACTTCACTGGAGTTTCCAAAGAATATGGTGTTCTGTCCAAATGGAAACTTTTACCAATATATCAGGTTTGTTTGGTTTCTTTTGGGAGGCAACACATAAGTGAAAAATATTTGTGGCCCAGGTTGGAAAAAAAGAGGTAGGCCCCACTCAGCTTTTTTTCTTGTTGTATGGATGAAGAACTATTCTTTCAAGAAACTGAATCTCTGATGTCCCAGGCTTTTGTAACAACCACCATCTGAGAGACAGTTGAATTCCTCCAGCCTAAATCTGCCACACACATACAAATTTGAGCAGCTTTGTTTTCATTCCAGTATGGAAGATTTCCATGTTTGGTTAAAAAAAAATAAAAATAAATGGAAGAAAATGAAGTTTTTCTGGAGTCAGTAGTAGTCTGAAAGCCTTGGGAAGCTCCAACCCCCTTGGAATTCTCCCTGCCCTGGACCCTATGGGACAGGAAGTGGGGCAGTGTGGATGCTCCAGCTACTCCTTCTGGCTCCTGATTCGCCATGGGGAACTTCTGCTGGACTGATGCAAACACATTGAACAGGAGCCTGCTCTACCTGGTATCTGACACACTATTTAGAGAAGGGAATTTTATCTCTGTAAGTATACTGATACAGATTTCTCTCAATTTCTCTCTCTGCATATATGCTTAAAGGTATTTATGCATGTAAACATTAAGAATTTATTTTTGAAAAATTCCAATAGAAATAAAAATTGCTTCTGAATTTTTGTGACTAACTTTCTTACTGACAAGTCTCCTGCCTAATTCAGCTCTGAGCCTTTGGGAGTGTAAAAAGTGCTAAACAGCTTGCCTGCATGGGTAACTTATTCAGGAAAGACCCCAAAATGTGTGTCTAATTACCCTACAATCTTCCAGCTGAAGTCTTCTCTTATTCTGTCTGCATGTAGGCAGTCACATGGTTCAAACAAAACATATTTCTCCTCTCCATTTTAGAAATAACAAAATGTTGACATTTGACACATCAGTTGTACAAGTAATAAGGAAGCTGAATGCGTGTGTTTTTGAAAAGCATCAGTTTTTCTTTTCCCTCTCTTTGGGAACCTCCCTGAAAATTTGACTTAGTTCCAATTTCTTCAACAATTGGCCAAGACATAATTCCCAAATTTCCCTTTCCATCTCTCCCCACTGAACAATATTCTACTTCCCTTGACATGCCTGCTAACTTTTCTGGGAATCTTTATACAGACCACAATAAGCTCAATATTTTCAAGATGAAAACCCACAGCAGCTTTTCTTTTGCCAGCCTCTAACCATCGGCTCCTTTCTTTTTTCTTTTCCTCTGTAATGCCAGTGTTAATGTCCGCCTTTCTTTTCCTCCATCTGTAGCTGGGCTGTTACATACATCCCACACATCCAGACCCTTGTGTATTATTTCCCTCTGCTCAGTCTTCAGCCTGCATCCCTTTCCCTTCATCCTCCATTGCCAGGATTATAGTTCATACAGTGCTTATCTCATGTCCTAACTACACTTTTCCAGTTTACCTCTCCCCACTATGCCATGGAACCATTGCATAGAGCTCCTGAGAAATCCTTCCTGTATTTTTTCCCAACCACTCAGCAGGAGAAATCTGATGATGTGAAATTCAAAATATTCTATATTTCTCCCACTCAGGTGTCTTCTCCTTTGCCATGTCTCAAAGCCTCTTCTGAGCAGTTGTACAGAGGTTTCCCATTATTTCATTCCCATTTTAAAGTATCCTACTTCACAAAATCTCCAATTATATCACTGTAAAGGATTAGTGATTTTTCTGCTTATCTTTTAGACCTGGCCCTGTTTAAACACTTCTGCTAATTTATTGCAGAGAGAAATTTTTTTATTATATTTTGACACAGCCAATGATGTGTATAGAGACATCTGTATATAAAGAACCCAAGTGTTTGGCTCTTAATTGCTAGACTGCAACCACCATTCATTCATCCAAAGATTCACTGTAGCAAAGTCTTTTATCAATATGAAACATTCATTCTCCCTTCTTTCTTTATGAATGCTCCAAAGGGAATCATAAAATCATCATAGAATGCTTTGGGTTGGAATGGATGTTAAAGATCATCTAGTTCTACTCCCCTGCCATGGGCAGGGACATCTTCCACTAGAGCAGGTTGCAAAAAGTTCCATCCAACCTGGCCTTGAACTCTTCCAGGGATGGGGCATTTGCAGCTTCTCTGGGCAGCCTGTGCCAGGGTCTCACCATCCCCACAGTAAAGAATTTTTTCTTAATATCTAAACCTACTCTCAGTTTGAAACCATTACCCCTCATTCTATTAGTGGAGTCTCTTGTAAAAAATCCCTCTCCAGCTCTCCTGTTGGCCTCTTTAGGTACTGGAATGCTGCTCTAAGTCTCCCCAGAGGCATCTCTTCTCCAGGCTGAACAGCATCAGCCCTCTCAGCCTGTCTTTATAGGAGTGAATTAGCTATATCAAACACACTTTAAAATCTGGAATTACATTGTCCCTTAGCTATTACAGCATCCAATAAAATGACATATGAGACTGTGTAATTTCATCTCCCCAAAGCATTAATGGTTTATGCTGCTTCATGGCCTTAATTTCTTGGTAGAACTTCTGAAATCTGCTTTCTGAGATTAGCAGTGCCCTCTTGCCTGATTTGAAACAAAAATAATTGGAAAGGCACATGTACCAGCTTCCAGTTTATAAGAGTTCATTATTTGAAATCCCCTGAGCTCCTCCAATTAGAAAACAACTTTTTGACTTAATATCCTTCAATTGTTAAAAACTTGCGTCACTGAGAGATCACAGTGAAACGTAAAGGTCCCAGCACATTGGCACTTGATTGTGAGGGGATGTGATTGTTCCACATTTAGACTGGAAAGGGTTAGGAACTCCGCTTCCCAATGTGCTTAATGAATGAAAGGAAAATTGGACCCTTGAGCCAGAGGCAATGACCTAACTGAGTGAAAAATGTTTGCAGGTTAACAAGGGCAACTGTTCCTTGCTATAATTCCCACTGGAGGTGAATGACAAAAAAGGCCAATAAACCTCAGACTCTGGATTATTTATTAACCTGTTTTCTTCCTAGAAGAAAAGACCTTACTGTAGATCTTAAAAGACAGAACTGAAAAAGTGTCCTTTCACAAAGACTAAATTAATGACCATGTGTGCTTCCTAAAAAGATTAAGATGTAATATTCAATATCATTGTGTTCTCTGTGATCAATCAGATTTTTAGAAAGGCAACTTTGCTGGGACTGAAACTCAAGGAGAGCAAAAATAAAACTGGGATTAAATGACACTAATGTAAGCCATATTAGAACAAAATGTAACTGGAAATGACATATAAGCATTGTTGACACTGAATCACAGCAACATATTTTATGTCTTGTCTTTACTTCTGCCTAACATGCTGACACAGCACATCCATAGCTTTCCTACAAGAACTCAGAAACTAGGGTGTGGTGGTATAGCCAAGTGTCCTGATGGAGAGTGGAGTCCTTCTACTTGGAAGTCACGCAGTTCACTTCTTACCCTGGAGAGCAGACTTGGTTTCCAATCTAAACCGTTTGTAATGAAGTAATGGAAAGATTGCTGTTGTCTACACTGAGATCAGGTCTGGAGCCTAACACGGAGGCGATGGAAAAAAATTGCAGGGTAAGTGCAGAACAATGCAGGAAAAGACTAGTAATAACCAGTAGAGCAGCTGTCAAACTACCTTTGCAAAAAATACTGTGATGCCTTTTCAGGAAACTGTGTAGACTAGTCAGGAGAGAATTGAAGGGTATGATCCAAAGTTGAGCTGTTTCAGTGGGCTTTGTATTGTATTAGTCCCTAACAGAATATACAAATAACATATTGCTTCCTGTATTTGAAGTGCCAAAAATGAGACAGTTGCAAGCATTCTGCAAACCATATGTCTGAATCAGTCTGGGACTGAAGCAGAAGGAAGGAATATGAATTTACATAATGCAACTCTCTCTGCAACATAGATATGATAACCACAATGCACAGATGTATTTTCAGTAACGGGAACTACATTTGACTTTCTGGTTAAAGCAACGCTGCATTTTTCAAAATGCTCTTTCCTTACCCTGTTGTGTACCCGCACATGAAAAGGTGAACACCATGTTTATGTACTGCTTTCTTTCTGAATGATAGAACAGCCTTCCTGCTCAGACCTCTTCTTGAAAATGTATGATTAAATTTGTATGGTCTTTGGATGTGCACTTATATTGACTTCACAATAGTTAAACAATTTACATGTGACTATTAATTCTTAGGTAAAGAAAAGATCCCAGAGAAGCAGAGCTTTGCTTTCTATCCCAAGGACTTTAAAATAGTGCAGATTTAGCAACACCCCAGGTCCTTTTTCAAGGGTCAGTTTTCCAGCCACTCTGCCCCCAGCCTGTAGCACTGCATGGAGTTGTGGTGACCCAAGTGCAGTACCTGGCCCTTGCTTTTCTTGAACCTCATAGAATTGGCCTCAGCCTATTGATCAAGCCCATCCAGATCCCCCTGCAGAACCTTCCCACCCTCAAACAGACCAAAATTCCTACCCAGCTGTGTGCCATCTTCAGACTAACAGAGTCACGTCATCCAGACTATTGATAAGGATATTAAACAATGCTGGCCCCGGCACTGAGCCTTGGGGAACACCACTAGTGATAGCTGCCAGCTGGATGTAACTCCATTTGCCACCTCTCTCTGGGACCAGAGTTTTCAACTCAGCAAAGTTTACCCATCTAAAACATGAGCAGCCAGTTTCTCCAGGAGAATGCTGTGGGAGATGGTGGCAAGGACTTTATTAAAATACAGATATACACATACACAACCCATCCCTCATCCACTAGGTCATGTGTCACAGAAGGAGATGAGGTTCATAGTGTAGGACCTGCCTTTCCTAAACCGATGTCTGCACAGCTGCCCACAGGAAGGTATTCTTGAGAGTGGCTGCCCAGAAGCAGATGGCAGTGCATCTCATGGAGATGCTCATTTCTCATGTTGCCATCAACATTATCTCTAGCACCACTGAATTAGAAGGTGTTACAGCTGTTTCTCACATCTTGAAGCTTGGTTCAGTTGTAGGGAAGTCTTCCCACCATGAAACTGTAGATAGCACAGAACCTGTCCTTCCTCTATTCTCTCTTTATGAGATCTTGTGCTCCTAAGCTGGGTACCTGAAATCTTAATCCTATGTCTTTGTCTAGACAGGCCAGACATATTTCTGATTTTAAGAGGTAATTAAATGAAAACATGCCCATCGTTGCTGGATATTGGCTGCAAAGTTTCATATCTTGTCTCTTTGTTGCATATTCTAGGGAACTGTGAAAGTCTGCATAGTGGACCTTTTTATTAATAAAAAGGAGGGAAAAAGAAATCAAAATAATTAAAATGAGAAAATAATGAATTAAAAAAAAATAAACTGGTGAGTGATATCTAGGTTAGTAGAGAAATGATTCTTTGAGAAAGTAGCCAAATTACTAGCAATGAAAAGGTAGAAAGAAAAACTTTTGGTAATATGAAAAATTTGTGAGTGAGTAGGAGGTCAGGACTACAGTGACTTGTAATTCAGCTCAGCTTGTATTAAACCTGGATATGAACTGCTGAACTAGGTTTTCCACAGCCTTTCTAGTTTGGGTTATTGGCTAAGAAATTATTAATCATGAAATATATCAATTGCTTTCTGAGTTATATGTGATGTTGATGACTCATGTATTGCTCAGAGATTTGAAAAGCTTGCTGCTCTCAGTTATCTTGGATAGTTCTTCATAAATATATACTTTTATTTGTAATTCATGTTCTTTTATATGTATTGTTTCAGGGTTTAAAAAGTATAATTTTCTTGTTTAGAGTCCTTTAAACATGTTTTTTTGTCTGTTAAATTCTAAATAGGATAAAATTAAATTTCAGTAAAAAGGTAAGGTTTTTGACACAAAAATATTGTTTAATTCTGCATGAACTCTGTTTTATTCTTTGTCTTATTTTTGGTAGGCAAGTACACTAGCACTCGACTATTGCTTTTGGCTGTCCTGGAGGAGAAAAAAATTGGGCAGATACTGGAGTTTTAGAACATAATCCATGTGTAGTAAATAAAGCTTTTGTGTTATTTCCAGCAAAAAATGAAATCTTGCTTTTTTTACTAGGTACCTTTCCCAGGCACATAGAACGTAAACTGAATAGGCCATGAAAGTTCAGTGGCACAGAACTCCATAAAGGTGTTATAATGACCCTAAAATCCTACTTATACACCAGTTGTTTCATACAATATTTGTAAACCACACAAATGTTACTATACACGCTTGCACTCACATCATCACGGGCTATGATCTTGTCTCATAAATTAAGTAAGGTTGGGTCTTGTCAGTTCTCGGATACAAGGCCTCCAAGGAAAACCCAGATGGTGCAGGCATTGATAGCAATTCAGTGGGAAGACCACCTACTGTGTTAGTACTCATTTTTCTTCTGGATTGAGAGCATTGTGTTTGGAAGGATGTTGCTGGGGTTTTCTTCTGAGGTTAAAAATTAAGAACCTGACCAAAATTAAGTATTTAAAGTGTCATCATAATAATCCTATAGCACCTTGCATGAGAGTACAGAAGTGGTTCAAATATTGCCAGCTGAAATCAGAAAAATATTAGAGTTAAGGGAAAATATATTTTTCCCTTTTTTTCAGTCTCTTCTCATTCAGCATCTATCCACCCCCTCTGTGAAATATTCACTGATAACTTACAAAACTAAAAGCAATTTTTATATTCATCAGCATTTCCTGTAAGCTTTTGTAAAACATTCAAAACTCAAAAAAGCATGACTGCAAAAGAAACTGGGAATTTCCTCAGCTGAGAATTTGTAATTTGGTCTTTATCTTATTATTTCCTTCTGTGGCATAGAACAAATAAAATGTTAAAACGTAATCTGTTTTGCATTATTTCATTGACAGATGTCATCATGTCCTGTGTGTCCATTACCCTCTCTGGGCTAGATCCCTGGCTGCACCACAGGTTCTTGGTGGAGCAGGAGGGGGAGCAGACAATAAACAGTGCTGCCTGAAAACCTTGGGGCAGGGGCAGTGTGGCAAGTGAAGCACTCTTTGCTTTGCATTGTCTCAGTAGTGTCTATACTCTCCTCATTGCTTCCCCAAATGCTGAGTTACTATTGCAATGCATCACAACAAATCTCATTTAAGAGAGATTTCATGTTCCCTCTAATATGCTTTATAAAAAATAAAATTATTCACCAAACTCAGACATTTATCATGAGAGTCTCAAACACAAAACTGGATGAGAAGCAGATATAGCAGAAATAAATTGTAATAATTCCAGACAGGCTATATAGATATAGCCTTCCTCACAGCTAAAATATGAATAATATAGTTGTGATCTTTGAATGCAGGTTGAGAAGATTATTATTGTTTAGCACCTAGAGTTTTAACATGGAAAGAGATTTTTCAAAGCCTAGAAGCTCTCACAGCATTAGAAGAAAAAAGTCTTCGTAAGTGACTATCGGGTAAGATATTCATGGCTATATGTAAGGATCATTTTTCACAGAGGATGTGAAAGGCACATTTGCCTTTTACTCTTGGAGCCCAGTTGCTGTCAGCGTGCCATGTCAGAGAGTGTCTAGTGGAGGAGAACTTCACATACAGCCTCAAATACCCAGCCCATAGTGCAGTCATTGAACTCAATGTCGATTCTTCATAAACACAAAACCGTTCTCAAGTCAAATAACATTTTAAGGGACAGTCACAAGGAAATTACATGTTCTGAAGACATCAGCAAGAAACCACAACCAAGTAGGGAATAACTGTAGACTGATAATGTGAAAGTCTCTATGCATCCTAAGGTTTCACATTGACTGGAGCAGATGAAAGAGGAGGAAAAAGAGAATAATTAGTGAATTTTGCTTATAGTTTCTAAGAGATAGAGCTTATGAAAATATATTTTGATCTTTTGCAGTTATGAAAACTTTGTTGCTTGGAACTTTACTTGTAGGATGGTATAATCCCTAAGTTACAAGAATTCATGTTGGTCAAAACTAACTCAGGCTCCTGGAAACTAAAATAGAAAACCTCATTTATTTTGCTAATGTTTCTATTTTAGTAACTGTTGTGACAGGGATGACAAGAATATTCTTAGTGTAAACACTACTAACAACACTAAACTTGAATAATTGAACTCTATTTTCCCTATATTCCCTCTGAAAATATATCAATGTAAATACAGATCCAGCCTTGACCCATGGTCTGCTTTTGGTGCAGACAAGAGAGTGGAGTGTGTTTAGGGATAATACTGTATTTCTGCTCACCAGGAAGAACAGTTGCCCCAGCCACTGGACTCAGGTGTAAGATGCTGTCTATCTTTCACTGTAACCTTGTAGGAAGCCAGAGGTACTTTAGGGAAGCAACTCAGGTGAAGGAACAGAGCATCATGACAAAGCAGCAAGATGAAGGAATGAAGCATTTAGGGAAAGAAAGCCTTGTGTTAGGGAAGGAAAAGGGGCTTTGATACTGCTGCAAGATTTTGCTTCCTCATCACCAGAATTCAATACTTTGATGTTTCTTGTCATCTTGTTTCTTATTTTGAACTAAATACAATATTAAAAACAAAATTTTTAAAATTTGAAATCAAGACAAGAAGACCTTTCACAGACTCTCAGAAACGTTGGTTTTTTGGTTTTATTTTTTAAGATTTGTGGGGCATGTTCAACATTTCCGAACTACAGAATTTATTATGGAACACGAAGAGATAACTTGAATTCTTTGGGCATTTCTAATTATAAAAAGCTTTTCTTACATGTTAATCTACTATTTTAGCAGGAGAAAATTTCAGCATGTAAGGTGGGCTCATTAAAGTGTAAATCGGGATTTTGTAGTGATGGGAGTCATTCTTGTTTATTGCAGAGGCTGGGAGTGCTGAATGAGCCTGGGACTGCAGAAGGTAGAAAGACCATCTTGCATGCCCAGCAAACCCATGGTGTCCTGATGATCTGGCTTCTCTTCCTGCCTCTGCTTCCTGGGAGTTGGCTCCAGGTAACTATTAAAACTCCAACAGTGTGCCATTGCTTTCTGGGTGTCTGATGGCAGAAGATGTGGAGGACCAAGCTGCAGAACTGCTCCACTCTCACAATTGCAGCTAAACTGAATGGAGAACTGTATAGAATACAATAAAACGTATAGAATATTTGCTGTGATAGATTTAAAAAAAATCATTCCTATGTTTGTGAAATTTGTCTGTCAGCTCTAGCTATGTCTGTATTTCTGTTTGTTCAGAGTAAGAATGTGGATGGCAATTTCCCCTAAATGTATACGGGTATTATCATACTTTGTAGCTGATGGAAGTACTATAAAAATTAATGTCGTGGTGAAATCTGGGAGAATCAATGTTATTTCTTTCTTCAGAGTAAGACAGAGCTGTGTACCACAATGTGACATCCTTTCACACCTTGAACTGGACAGATAAAATGGAATATTCACTACATGCTCACTAAGAACATCTCCATTGAAATACCTAGTGCATGTCAGTAACTTTTATTATTATATGTGTAACAAGACTGAATTAACATTGCCCAGGCAGCAATATTAAAAGTTGTGGATTTTGACTGTTTTGCTATGAAACCTCATTGTGCTTTCACTGTAGTATTTAAGTGCTTGTAAATAATATGCTGACTAGGATGTTTCAATTAAAAAAAATTGTCTTGATACCAAGCTGTATTTATATTTCTTAGAAGCTGAATCTAACTGAAATAAACTTTGTTTCTTCTACATTGCATCTTTTCCCATTTTCAATGCTGAGTTTTCTTTTATACTTCAGCTTTGTTGTTAAACCATGAGGGCATTTTAAAGACTTTAGAAGGCAGTGTCCAAATGAGGAGTTCTTATTCCATAATACTAGTAAATTGGGAGTAATCCATTTATAATCACACCTGCAGTCTGCTAAACTGCAATATACAGCTCTAAACAAAGCTCTTTTAGAACTTTGAATTTTGGTTCTAGGTTAGTTAAGGCTTACTACCTCTGGGAAGTTTTACAAACAAGACTGTCATTGCAGAGTTAGCAGAGTCATCAGGAGAGTCGTCAGCAGAGGGACTGACTTATTCAAAAAGCACATTGACAGAATAGGAGCTAGGATGGATTAAACACTCTGAAGGAACGGTTTAAATAAACAGACTTTCCATGGTGCTCTGTTTGGTGCCCTCTTCTTGGTGAGGTGCCCTCTCTGTTCTTACTAGACATAGGTCCATATGATAGCAAGACTATTCCAAGTTGATTGAAGACACTGAATGTTATCAAGTTCTGAGTGTTCAACGTGAATCCTTGTTAAAATTCCCTAAAATTCAGATAGCGATCAACACCTCTCTTTGGAAACTCTGTTTTCTTTGAGCTAGGCCTATAAAATTATCGGTCACCTCAGAACATATAGATCAGTGTCCTTCCCCACTAGAAAAAAAAAAAACCTCATCTAGGCAAAACTAATATTGCTTCTACAGCTTACCATGAATATTAGAGCTTGTCAGGATTTCAGTGCCTTCAGCTTCCTCCATCAGCAGTTCAGAAGAGTGGTTTAACAAATTCTGCCCTCCTTTGGAATATGGCCACAGCATAAACTGCTCAGAGGCAAGTGAGTCAGATCCGGCTGAGTGCTACCTCCAAGATAATCCCCTTTTCTCAAACCAGTGCTCCCTCCTGGCCTCTGTGGTTTCCTCTTTGCAAAAAGCACCCCTCCATATTGCAATGGTTAACTGCTTCTGAATTTGTATGCACTATGTAAGGTAGCAGATTCTCTGGCACACAGGTTATGCAATTTACAACCTTAAAAGGTAAATTATTGATAAATTTCTGGTGCTGCAAAAATAAGTAAGTGGAATTTTTACAAAGTATGATCTGGACATGATCTCTGCTTGAGTTTATTATACTGCCTGTTTCTCCCCCAAGTTTCCCATGCCTCTAGACAGACTCAGTTTAATATCCATCCCAGATATACTGCCATCTCCAAGTTTCTGGCAGTTGCTGTTATCTGTCATGCTGATGTGCTGCACAGGAAAATTGTTCTGCATTTTTTTGGTGGAGAAATAAAAAGTTATTGGCATAGGTAGTTTGGAAGCCAGAGCAGCTTTCTTACCCAGTGAGATATTATTGTGTTTCAGAAGCATCTGAAGGGAGTCAAACCTAGTCCACGCATATGTTCAATTTTACATGGTGTGCTGAGGCCAAAATTCAGGGCCAGCTGCTCCCGAGTCTCTGGCATGTGCTTTTCTTTAACCACATAGAGCGTTGCCTGTCTGTATCTGCTTGCACAGTTGTGGCTTCAGCTTCAGAGCCATATATATGTTTCTGAGCCTCTCAGTGTCTTTTTTTTAAAAAAAGAAAAGACGTCATTTGGAGTTAAGTCTAGAAAAGTGGTTTGCTGTCTTTTGGCTTATTAAACTGCAGTAGTACTAGAAAATATAATGTGACAACTACTGCCTGACTTTTGCATCTATACGGAATAGATTTTAATGTTGCTTTAAAACTTAGATAGTATAGGAAATAAAGCCTCAAACTTCATGTATTCTGGCTGCATGTAAACTGGTACTTTTTTGTCACACATGAGGACAGAGATTAAAAACAACTTTATAAAGTATTTATGAGGTTTTGATTTACCACAATTATTTTCCCTGGCTTTTAGAGTCTCTGAATAGTATCTTAATGCTAGATCATATTTTCTGACAGCAAAACACCAGATACACTGTAATGATTTGGCATTCAGCCTTTTGGAATGAAGGCCAAAACTGGTTAAATAAATCTTTTTCAACAGCAAGGAGCAATGATTGCATTGTAAACTCTGCATAAATCTGAGATATTACAGAAAGCAACTGTTTTGCAAAAAGTTGAATTGAAAAAAGCTATGGAAAAAATTTCCTTTACTGGAAAGATGTCAACATGGCATTTTGCTACCAGAGTCCTCTATACTGTTGCAAGTGAACTTTTAATAATGTGACAGAAAGTGTTTTTCTTGATTATTGTGCTTAAGGTTGTGTGAGAATTCCTGACCGGACTAGTATTTCATAAAAATATTAGCTTTATTAATAACACATAAAACACATTGGGATTTAGTAGTCAGTTCTACACATGGTTAAGAAAGAAAAGGCAGGTGGTTTGTGAAATAGCTTGAGCTCATGCTATGCAAGATTCCTATCAGGAGGGGCAAAGCTCTGAGGTACTTTGTATTCAACTGGAGCCAGTGGTGTGAACATTTACTGATGTGCATTTACTGCTAGCCGTGTGTATGACTGTAGGTCTTAGAAGTGATGCAAGACATCAGGGTTGCTGTGATAAACACTCTGCAAGGGTGTAGACAGACATCATCCTCACCCAGAAGAGCTTATAGCTTAAAATACAGATG
Organism: Aphelocoma coerulescens; assembly: GCF_041296385.1. Lineage (NCBI taxonomy): Eukaryota > Metazoa > Chordata > Aves > Passeriformes > Corvidae > Aphelocoma > Aphelocoma coerulescens. Next base: position 37,955,717 of record NC_091015.1, on the reverse strand, counting down.
TCTCAGACCTGATGGAAAGGGAAGCAGGCGTTTAAGAGAAGCAATTTATGCAAGCCACAAGCTGCCAGTGGCGGCAGTGAAAGGAGGAGTGTTCCCAGAGGCTGAGCCCCATGGTGCAAGCTGTGACTTTCAGTCCACAGGAGGGTAGGTTTGTTTATTTTCCCTTCGAACTTTCGCGCACGGAACGACTGCATGGGAACGCAGAGCCACACACTGATGTGACCGTGCAGCCGCGCGGGTCCCTCGGGCAGCTCCGTGCGTGTGTCAAGCCGGAGAAACGAGAGGGCCCCATGGTGCTCCTCAGGTCAGGGCCTGGGAGCGGAGGGGCGGGTGCCCTCTGTGACCCCCTGCTCTATCTCTTCTTGAGAAACTACCTCGGTTTGGCTTTAAAAAGGGCCGGGACCAGCTGAACAAATGTATGGCTATTTGGTGTAACGTTTCCATGCAGTTCAGGTTAATAGTTCACTTACAGTGCAAAGACTAAACCTGTGTTCTCCACATCGTGTAGACTCCACCTCAAAAGAAATAACAATAATGATAACCATAACAATAACGCTTCTTTAACTTTTACATTATTAAAAAACGTCTAGGGAAAGGTTGTCAGCAGAAATAGCGAGGGAAGGATGAACGAGGATGCAGAAGAGTGTACCGATGTGCAGTCCATGGCTCATAAAGCCCTGCGAGGGCAGGTTTTAGCTCCTTGGGCTTCGTGACGACCCTGTGTTTCACCGTATGAAGCTGCAGTTGGAGCGAGCGAAGCGGCGCCGTGCCGAGGGGCTGTGCCAGCCCGGGGCGCTGCTCCGGCCGGCGGGAGGCGGCAGAGCTGGGATCGGGCCCGGCCCGCCGGGACCCCGCGCTGCCCGGGACGAGGCACCATCCCCGGGAGCAGGCGGCAGCTGGAATCCCGCACAGGGTGCTGGTTAGGGAGGGCTGCGGTGTGTACATGCATGTAGCAGAGGAGCATTGGAATATATCCAGAGCCCAAATCCTTGAGTCTCAGCAGCTGAAAGATGTCAAATGCTCTCCTTAGGCTGAAAAGTGTTTGGCACGCTCCCGGAGTGTGTCAGTACAAGACTGGCACCGTGGTGCTCCAGGGACCACGAGGAAAACCTTAGGATTACAGCTGTAACTTGGCCACTTCCTCAGTTACGCCTTCAGCTTCAAACCTCTCAAGCCATCTGAAACGGAGCGATGTCCCAGCATGATGCACTTAGCACATCTGATTGCTTAATTATTATCTGCCTTTCCACACAGCTAGAATCACAGCTTCACCTGCTCATGTGGCACCCACATGTGCTGTCCTGAACATCAGTGTGTGAGCGGCTTGGGATCACTGACACTCTGGTATCTTCTCCTGCCTTCGCTAAACTCCTCATTCCAACTGCAGCTTCTGCGCACTCCCCTAGGTATGGAAGTGAAAATTCATTCACAAAATAACTATGCAGCTAGCAGAACCTTTGTTAACTGCTTTGAAAGTGAAAAGTGCCTTTTAAATAGAACAGTTAAAAAGAATCTCTGTGCAATAGCTAAACATTTGCCGAGGAAACTAAATGCAGTTTTTAAATTTTAGTGTTTCTTATAGGCTTCTCATCATTTAAAGCCACATGGACTTTAAATAAGCACTATCATGATGCCTAATAAATGAATATATGTCAAGTATTGCTCAGTAAGCACAACAACATGCGTATTCTTTCAGAACTGTGTCAGAAAATACATTTTTATTGTGAAAAAAATCTTTTTCGCAATATGATGTTTTAATGAAAGTTTTCACTTTCATTATGCAAAGAGTACATCCCCTGTCCTCATACTATGGAATTTTTAAAAAGTTATTAAGCGTTTAATTTCCAGTGTAAAAAATTTGATCTGAAAGAGGCCTCAAGACAGAGTTGGAGACAGGAAGATATAGGCATAAAAAAGTTTTGAGAAAAGCTGCCAGTAAAGTTATGTCCAGCAAAAGAATGCAAGTAAGAAGAAAAGGGAAGTGAGAAACAGACTTTTGGTAATCAGGTGCTTGCTGTGTGTACTAATTACATCAATTTGCTCCTGATCCAAAGCAAAGTGCACTGAACAATACAGTGATGGCATTTGGGTTCCTGTGATGGTCTATTTGCTTTGTTCTGGGACTTTATGAAGTATTTTTGCCACTGGGGCTGGTTTCCTCTGCCAGTCTTATCCTCTGGCAGGTTGGTACCATGGTGACACATGAACAGCAGCATTGCTTATGTCCTTGTAGCAAAGAACATAAGCAAAGTTCTTGGGATGCAGCCTCTGTGGTTGATGCTGTGGCTCTGGGTTTATGCTTTAATTCAGTCTCAAGGTGAGTGGGCCAGAGGGCAGATGAGTTTTTTTTCCAAGCAGCTGTTAACAGAGTTTCCAATGTGTGCTTAAGGTGCTACCTGAGCAGAGGCCAAGTGATTTAATGAAATGAGAGCTGTCTTGGGACTTTGCATCCTTTCCCATCTCTGCCACTGCTTTCCTGCTGAATCACGCTTTTAGCCTAATGTCTGTTGCTTATTCTGTAAAATGGACACAGTAAGTATTGCAGAAGACATCAGTAATGTATTTTTCTTTCTAGACAGAAAATGTGGTGTATAATAACTGGAAATTACTTTATCTGGGATGTTTTAGAAGAGAAGGCAGGTTTTATGTGGTCCCATAGTCTCCTCTCATCCTTGCAATACTATAGGGATGGTGTTAGTATAGTTTTTCTTATCATTTCTGCTTGGTTGTTTCAATCAATTCAGAACAAATGTGCATCTATGTCCTTTTGGGCAAGTTTAGAATGCTTGTTTCTTAACATTCTCTCAAAGAACTTGAAGATAATATATGAAGTGAAGTCCCTGTCATGGCAGAGGAATCTGGCAGTCAGGCAGCAATTGGTCAGAGAGCACCAAAATTAGAGGTAGGGAGTAGAAAAGAAATCTTAAGAGTCAGTCTTTGAGAGAGGTTTAGATATGCAGAGGAAGAAGGTGTTTAGAAAGCATTCCAAAACTTAAGGATGCAGGTTTACACAGATACTTATTTTAGAAAAATACATTTAAAACTAGTAGATTGTTCTCTATTTTCCTATCAATAGTGTATTCAACATTTTCAAGTGGTAGCATGTCAAGAACATCACAAGTGTCCACCCACTGTCTAATTGTGCTGACTAGTAATTTCTAATCTGATAATAAGCAGTGAATTGGTTAACAGTGTTGGTACTTAAGGGAGCATGTTTTGCTTCAAGGCTGACACCCTGGCAAGATGAATGGGGGAAGTTAACTTGCTTGATGCTATTGTTTTAGCTGGTGAGGATGAGGACTCAACAAGATGAAAGTATGTTGGTTTACATTGTCAAGGCTATCTTCACAACCAGAAGCTAGAAACTTCCTTTATTATGAGAAAACAAACACATAAATTCTGGGAAATAGAATAAAACACTCCATTAATCTTCATGAAAGAGTTAAATCATTCAGATTCATAGATTTGCTACCTGTGGTAATTTTTTTTCTTCTGCATTTGGAATAAGTATTTGTTGGGATCAGACAGCATCATTGCTTGCATCTACTGATGGTCTAAGAAATGACTAATAGATACAGCAGACACTTTTTCTTAGAAATATAGCTTTTTGGAAATTGTGCAGAAACAGAAAGAAAGTCTAATAGAATGCTACCCTGTTCCATTGAAGTCTGTTCAGAAAAATAAATGAGGTTCTATTTTTGGCTTCTTTTGCCTCATTGAAGAGTATAGGATAACTCATTTGATCTAGCTCTGCACCAGCTTCTCAACTGTGAAACAAGAATGAGTGAATTGTGCATATTTTCTAAAATGTTGAGAAAACACAGATGAAAAATTATTATGTAATCCCTAAGCACCAGATTGGGTAACCTTTATTCATATTGAAATAATGAGAACTATTTTTGGAGTAGCCTACTGTTCACCGTGAGTAAGGGTGAGAGAATCCAGGCTGGTTTTGTCTTGGCCCAGAGAATACTTCTGAACTGCTGTTTTCCTTTGGTTTTACAGTTCCATTTTCATAAAATTAAAGGGACCTGAAAATGAACGAAATTGCAGGTTAGTGAATGATACTGCGTGTTTGAAGGCATCCACACTCTGACAGTCTTTGACTAGATCTTCAATTACCAGTATCTCAGTTGTAATATCACTGCTGGGATTTTCACAAAAACAGCATATAATGTCAACTCTGTACTTAAACTGTAACCAACAAACCCTGGGGAGCTATCAAGTTATCAGTCTTTAGTATTGAAAGCATAACACCAGGTTTTAAGTATAGCTACTCAAAATGGGTCAAGTTACAGCTGGGTTGTGTTTTAGTGAACTAAAATTAATAAGGTGTTTCTAGCCAAGCAGAAAAATTCATGAGTGTAGATATTTGTAATCAAGTTCCTGATTCTATAAGTTAATTTTTATTTAACCCTGTGAAAATTAGGTGTACACACACATCCATACACACAAACCACCTGTGAACTGAAGTTCTCAGTACTTTGTTGCCTATAACCTCAAGCTGGAACAGAAACACTAGCACCTCAGCATTCAAAACTGGATCAGGTGCTAAGGTCTAAGATGTTTGGGGTTGAACTTTGAGTACTTAGAAGTAGATTATACATATTCTGATCTGAATTTAAATAAGTGGTAATTGATAGGAAATAAGACAAAATCTTTCCTTTCAAAACTGAAATATTTGTATATCAGATGTATCCATAAATGTTCTTCTCTGTAAAGGAAAAAATATTTAGAGATCATGATACAAGACCTAAATGTGAGCAAGTGTCTTAGTTTGAGACAAATTTGGAGGAATGTCCAAAATGAACGTACTCTGATATAAGACAGGTTACAGCTCCCCCTCGCCCACCAGGTTCAGGAAAAAAAATTTCCTTGGAGGAAAGTGAAAGGGAAAAAAACCTATTTATTTAACAAGCACAGTGCACACAGGCACGGGGGAAAAAACCAAAAGAATAATGCTAAATAATAAAACCTCTCTTTGTGGAGAGAGACTTGGGAAGATTTTAAAGTCCTTTCTCTGGATGTGGTCTCTCTCTCTCTTCTCTTTGGAGCTCAGTTTTTGGCGTAGGCCCCTCCAGGCCGGAGATGTAAGGTCTCCCAGGTATGTTCTGGTGTTGCCAAACAGTTCTAGAAGAGCAGAAGGAAAAAACCAAAGTCCCAGGAAAAAAAAGTTTACCTCTGTCTCTCTCCGGAAAAACAGAGCTGAAAGCTGGCTGAAAAGCAGCAAAGGGTGCTTCCTCCACTCTTGCTGCCACAGAAGCAATGCAGAGGAGATAGACTGATCTTGGAGCACAAACTGCTTTGAAAAGTTTGTCTGGCTTTTTTTTTTCTTTCTTTCTCTTGCAACCAGTTTTAAAGACACAGAAAGGCACAGGAATCATGTCTGGGCATAGAGTGGCAATAGGGGATGCACATCATAAAGTCACCCCAAGACAGCAAATCACTTCTGAAGCAGCAGTGGAGGAAACATCTTTGGTGGCCTGAGCAAAACAATTAATCATCATCCTATGTGCTCTTTAATTAAACATGTAAAGACCAATTTGCTTGTCAGATCAGCTACAAAACTGAGAATTTGAAGGCTCATAGCAGCCTTCATGTTTCACATTTGCATTAAGTATGTTTCTGTGATTCTGTAAAGATCATGTCTCTACTTTCTCTCCAGTTCCCCTGGTAAATCTCCAAGAGATGGTATCAGTATGGCCCCTAGTGATTAGTCTTTTTTGTCAAAGTACCTAAAATATAACTAGGCTGTTAATTCTGAATGAATCTAATCCCAGTTCACTATTGCTTTTAAAAGAATTAAATTCTGTTCTTCAGCCTATTTAGCAAGGTTGTCACCTATATGAACTCTTTGACACGTGCTTCAGTTAAAGACTCAGACAACAAACACTAAGCTTGCTTTTTGTGCCATTCACTGAAAATTCAAAAAATCCACAGATGCCTAGATGAATTAACATGCTGCTAATACAACCTTTAAAAAAACCAAAGATAGTATTAATCAATTTTTTTTTCCTAATTTGAGATTTTTCATAAAAAAGGAAAGGAAATAAAATATCCTTAGTACTATTGGCTTTATGTATGCGTATGCAATATTTAATTTCAAAATTAAGAAGTTCAGAATTTCTGAAGTGGAAGAGAGACACAATTGCCCTTTCCAATTGTACTTTCTAAAATGTAAATAGCAAAGAAACACTAGATACAGTTTTAGGATTGTTCTGCTCTTAGTCTTATGAGGGATCCCTTAAGTGGTTTTGTTTTTTAATCAGAGATACTTATAAGCTTTTCTTAGCATACTTTCCTGGACATCACATAATCTTGTGCATATGTACATAGTATCTGTCTATGTTAGAAAACTGTTATTTCAGTTTTCCTGATGGGAAATTGAGGCACAGAGAGACTAAGGGACTTTTCGCAGATCTTAGAGGACATGAGTTAGAGCAGGCTAAAAGTTTTAGAGTTTATGGTTTACTTCTAAAGCACTCCATAGCTTTCCTTTGGATAAATCAGTGCCAGCAATGAATTAAACTGCTAAATGTTTATTTGAAAATCAAACCAAACATTATCAATTTAATTTGGTGAGTAAAAGAAACCCCAACAACCCAGAGTATTTCTGGAATGAACTTTATTTTGATGTGTATTTGTGGAAAGGAAGAGCAAGATTGTTATTTTTTTCCCATCAGAAACATCTGTGTACTTTGCCAATATCTGCCTTGGCAGTACTTTACTAGTAATGTATATATTTTGCCTTTTAGAAAACCATTTTCCCAAGGCTGTGAAAAACTATGAGCAAAATTATGTGTCAGGAAACATTTAAACATGAAAATATGAAATATAATTCAGATTTGATAAATTCAGTGTGAAAAGACACACTACTTAGCAATTCTTAACAGACATCTTTAGCCTAAAAATATTCTATTGGTTGAGGGGGAAAAATGAAGGCAGAAATAAAAATTCACACAACTAAAAACAAGAGTAATAGCAGTGAATTTAAAACTGACTCTAGGGAAATATGGACAATTGATACAGGAAGCTGAAAATATCTTTGAAAAACTCTGTAGAGGGTGGAGGGAAATAAGAAACAATACATTAAGTATGTAAAGAAAAAGTGAGATCTTAGTCATGGTTTAAATCCTGTTCCCAGCAAGGATAGTAAAAACATGGTTCACAATGTGCAGAAGGCAGATGTGTTCATTCATATCTGTTTTGTCAGAAAAGACAGAAAGATCTATTTCAACCTTAAAGCTAATGAAAAGTATTTTATATCCCATCAGAAGCTAGAAATAATGCTGAACAATTTTTTTTTTTTTCAAATGGGCAGGATCATACAATAGATTTGATGCAAGCTAAGGTGTTTATTTCCGTGTACTAATATTTTTAAATCACAGAATGCTGGGGAATTTGCAGAAAACTTAATTAATGCCAAGATTTTAAATTAAAAATCTGTTAAAAATTATACAAAAGACTGACTAAAGTGGAGGTAGTAAAGAAATAAGTATAGATGAGGTATAGTCATGGAGGGAAAATATTTCTAGCATGGTCCTGTGAAGATCTATTCTTTCTCCAATGCCATGCAGTATCTTTAACAAAGTCTGGAAAATGTGAGATTATCAATAGAAAAACTTACAAGTGACAAAATAATTTGGTGAACAAGTAACAATGAGGAAAAAAAAATGAGCAAATGTGGAGTGATCATTATGATAAGTTCATTAAAACACAATACTTTTGTGTGGTCAAAACTAAGGTCAAAGGAAAAAGAATTTACATAGCAACTATTGTTGGGAAACTGGGTCCTCCAGAACAGAATTAAATAATAATTTGAAGGTAAGCTACAAGAATGAAACTATGATTAAAAGGCAAGATGTAATCCTTTCATGTCTAACCAATGGAATACGGATGGAGATGGTGATACTCCATCTGTGTATGTCATTAGTGAGAACATTCCTGGAATACTCTGTCCAGTTCTAGCATTTATGCTTTGTCAAGGACCTTTACAAACTGGAAGGGGCTCAGAAGAAGACTGCAAAAAAGCTGTGAGGTCTGGGAAATGTGCATCATCCTGAGACACTAAAGAAGCCCAGTTTACTCTGGGCTAGAAGGAGACTTAGTAAAGCCGTTCATGGAAATTATGGTCTTGACCAGTTCTATTACAAATAAAGTCTAATAAGGTATTTTCAATTAATTTTTAATTTTTTACTTATTGTTGTAACCTGACCATAATCCAATTAATGATACAGATGGAACAACTGGAAATTTAATTTTGACAATTCTGAGCTGGAAACAGAACACAAATATCAAGTGATAGTAACTAAAGTTTGGAATATTGGAAATATTGGAAATTCTTACATAGCAATGTGCTGAATTTTTCCATCTGTTGCAGTTCTTTAACTGAGATGTAACATATCTCTCAGAAAGACACCCAGTATAGAACAGATAGTATGGCTGATGCAGAAATTTCTGTGTCTTGGCCTATAGTTTGTATGACAGGTCAAGCTAGAAGACCAAAATGTATCTCATAGGTATAAAATCAGCCAGGAAAAAGTAACTAGGGTGTACATGGTGGTGAAAAAGAAAACACTCAAGTACTATAAATGCCAGTGTCACAATAAAAAATTGCAATTAAAACATTTAATTAAAACAATTAAAAGACCTTATTTCTGATACTAAGCCTGCCTTTAACTTCCTTACTCTGTAAAATTCAAGTAATTTTTGCTAAGTACAGTACTATCTAATTTGCTTTGTAATTTCTACTGATGAGTTTGAATTAAGTTTAAAGTAAGTAAATCAAACACAGCGACCACTGCAAAAATTACTGAATTTTATACATGGTTCTATGCACCAAGGAGGCACAGAGAGTTTTTCTTCAACTATTCTAAAAAGAGCTGGAGTGCAGATGAGTCTGACAGAAAAAAACTTATACAAATGTATCACATATGTGTTTATGGTCCTCTGTCCTTCTTAACACAGGTTCTCCACAGGCACTTCAGTCTATTCCATTGTTAAATGGGAAAATTAACAGCTACAATACAGCAAGGAAAAACTACAGGTATTAAGACTTTGAGGTTTGTTTTTCTTGTTTTGTTGGTTGGTGGGTTTTAGGTTTTGTTGGTTTGGTTTGGTTTTTCCCAAAGAGAAAGCATTTAGGTCTGTGATGCGAAAGTGCCTTATAGCAGCAATGGCACATGTATTCATTTAAGAAACATAAATCCTCTAGTGTCATCTAGCAATCTTTGGGAAGGCCCACAGATTCAAATATGCATTCTATTTTGTGCTCCATACATAGGGGCCAAAATGCAACTATGTTGGCTCAAATCTGTATATACTGTTATCTAATGCATTGTCTTCATCTCTACTGAAACAGGCAGGCTTCTCTCTAGTGACCAAAACCGTACACGGTTTATGCTCTGCTTCATTTTGAGAAAACGCCCCTGTTTATATTTCAAGCCCACTTATTAAAACACATATGTGCTTCTTGGACTGATTACAAAAATGACTGCTTGACAACCTTCGTTACAGACACTTTATGACTTCAATGATAACATAGCATTAAAATTGAAGGCTTCTTCAAGTAGGCAGCCATTTCACAATGCTTTACCTGAGAGCTTTTACCATTTATATTGCTTGGTCTTTTCTCTGTTTCCTCTTATGCTTCTTCTGCCAGTGTTTGGTATTTGTTAAACTTTCTCTTCTAGTTAGAATATTTTTTGAGCTTGGAAACTTTCCAGGTGGAAAAAAAGGCTTTCTGTGAGCTTTGATAAATGATTTTATTAAGAGTGAAAAATTTGCTAATCTTAGTTCTAAATACAAGGATTATGTGGTTTTGTTTATTTGTTTACTTGCTCTGTTTTTACATCCTTATCAATTATTCTGCACAGGTTTTGCTCATTTTTACACTGTTCTAGCCTCATACAGGAAATCTTTATGGATTTCATCTATATCATTAGAAAATACTGGGGGTGAGAACATCTGGAAGTAAACTGTATGACCCACTTTAGCATACTTTGCACTGTGAAAGCTTGTATATTATTTCAGTGGCCCCTGGCACTGCTGTTCTGGACAGTTTTGCTCAGCCTGCACCTCAAAAAGACTCACTTTTTCTATCCTTTGCTCCCCCAAAATAAACTCACAACGTTGAAGACTTTTGGGAGGATTGTGAGCACATTAATGTATAGATTACATTCGGTTAAAGATTACTTTTCCCAGTATAGCCTGCATTCTTCCATTTCACTCTGTTGCTCCCAGTGCAACCACGAAGAAATTGCTTCCTTGTCTCACCAGGAGAGTCATGATGGCAAGTATCTTGCTTGTTCCTGCTGTGTGGTGCATTAAAGGCATCTGTATTGAATCATTCTTTGGTGCAGCACTTTGCACAGAGCTTAGTGAATGAAGCAGTGAGCTAATGAATGAACATTCCTACTTAAAACAGACATATATATCTTTCAAGTTGTATTCCTTCATCTCAGTGGCATACCTCAGCCCATTGGTTCAGTCCAAAGTAAATCCATAACATGTCATAGCTGGACAGACCTCTGATGAGATGCTTTTCAACAAGTTAGCATACTGTTAAGCCATTATTTTCAAGGTCTCTAACACAGAAGTCCCTTGTTGAACAACTTTGCTTTATTTGGCCAACTGTGTGAAGGCACGTTTGAGTGGTATTTTAAATTCCCAGTTCATGAATATTATTCCAACACAAATGTAAATCTTTGTAAGCATTGAACTACTGCTGTGCATTCTAATAATATATGGAAGATAATATTGTGCCCATTCTTAATCACTTAATTAAAATAATTTCTGGAACAACTTTATATAGCAATATATAGTTGTTTGTTTGGTTTTTTTAATAAATCTGTGTTTTTAGAATAAGTCATGAGGAGGGATTTTTACTGACTTGTCAATAGTGGTGAGTCTTAAAGCAATAACTTTAGTAACAAGACACTATATTCATTCCCAGTTGGACAGTCTTGAAGAGGACAGTGATGCAGTGGTGTGAGCTGCTGGCGGGACATGTCTGGGGATCTCCTGGCTCTGCTCTGGAGAGGAAACCAAGGAGAGTGTTGGTTGGCTCCCTGAGCCTCCTGGCTGAATCTAACCTGTCATATTTTTAAAACACCCAAGCAACTGTGGATGTCTTTTAGAGGAAGTAATTGCTGTTAGCATTCTTTTCCTATTGCTTTCTGACCATCTCAACAGTTTCTTAAGGTGTTGCCTTAACAGGAATGTGAACTGTATGTAGGCCTGAAGAAAATTAACAGTGACTCAGAAAATGAAATTTATCTGGAAAAACCACATTCCTCAGGAATACAGTATCATGGAGACTTGATTATTTCTTCTTGTGGAAGGGGCCAAGGTGTTTTATGATACCATGCAGTTGTAGCTGAGATTGGCCTGTAGCCCAATCAACTAGTCATTCCTTTCTGGTGTATTTCTGTATTGGACTTGTGCTGAAATGCCCACAGGAGATTTGGGTAACTCTCTGCAAATGCTTTTGCAGGTAGTGAGTGTTAATATAATTTAAAAAATCTGTTGTTTTCCCACCCCTCTCCTTCTCTTCACCTCTCTTTGTGGAAAAGGTAAATCATTCAGGGGTTGCTTTCAGCATATACCAGTTTGTTGAATTTACAGGAAGGGCTGCAGTTCCTCTTTGCACATGATGCTTTCTAACAAGTCACAGACTTCTAAAATAAAAGTATAAAAAACATATATGAAACAAACAAACAAAAAATACTTTCCTCTCAAAATATCCACACAGGAAAATGCTATGTAGCTAAGCATGCTAATACAACTCTACCAGTAACTTGGGGACCAGATTATGCTCACTGAATTGTGGATATTCTTTTAAAAAACGAGGGCATAAGACTCCTTCTTTCTTCTACCAGCACAAGCTGAAGAACCTAGACATATTTAGCCGTCAGCTGCCGAAGGAAATGTCACTTACCAATGTTTAGGATGATAGATTGCATCCTTTAGATGTGCCATTCTCTCTCCTTCCTCTCTAAGGAGATCCATTCTCAATTTTTTACCCTTAAAACCTAAAAGAATCATAACAAAAGCTTCTCACTTAATTAATCACTTCCACTTCCTCCTTTTTGGGAGCATTTACATAGCATAAAATGTGGTGCTTGTGGCACTCTGCTATTTGCCCACATTTGAGCTTAGAATCAGCTATGCTGGTCAGAGAAGCAGAACTGCTTTTTAAAAGCTCTTTTATTTTTTAAATAAAACCCTGTCACAAATGCTCTTAGAAATACCTATGTAAAAAGAGTTTATCCCTTTCTCCCACATATAAAATTACTTCTAAAGTGTTGTAACAACTTTTGGATTGTCAGCATTCAAAGGTAAATGAGACCAGGAAAAATGAGAAATCTAAATCACCAACTTCTTATAATCTCACATCAAAAGGTCTGAAATATTCAAAATTATTCACAAATACATAAATGAATATTGGGAATCATGACCAAGATTGACAAGATAGCTGTGAAAACAGCCCAAACCCATCTTTACCAGCTCTGAGTCATGGAAATAAAACCTTTTAAGGCTTTTTTATAAAGACGTTGAAGTTCCTCTTGGGAAGCTGGTGCTTTTTCCAGTGTCCTGTACTGCTGGATGCAGTCCCTGCTCTGGTTTACAGCACCAGCCCTTACCCAAACCCCAGGGGTATTGCTTGCTATGTGCAGTGTCAGTATTTGGAAACTGTGTCTTTCAAGGCCTTCAGTCTTACAGCCCTGCTCTCTCCACTGCAATGGCAGCTGTACTTGGTGTGGACTAGACTCAGTACATATACACTTCTTCTTTACAGTTTACGAGTATCATCCAGAATAAGAAACATGCCTTTGAGCCATCTGAGCTGGGTCAGAGTAGCTCTGGGGGTACAGCATTATGGAAATGCGCTCACATTCCTTCTGGATTTAAAGCAGCCATACAAATGATATAGATCACAGAATATTCTGAGTTGGAAGGGACCCACAAGGATCATCAAGTCTAACTCTTCAGTGAATGGCCCATACAGGGATGGAATTTACAACCTCAGATTTATAGCACCACGCTCTAATGAATTGAGCTAATCCCTACTCTACTATATCAGTATTAACCTCTGATGTACCTGGACTAATTACTTAACTCTGCCTGAGATATATCCAGTACCATTTCTGCCCTGAGAGAAATAGTACTTTATCCTAGCAGAAATTCTGCAGGTCAGTAACACACCACTGCAAATGGACAGCAAGAGACAGAAGTTCAAGAAGAACTGAAGAAAAAACCACCAAATTAACCCATTTGGTATTTCAAAAAAACTCCAATAGTCTGGCTCAGGAACTCTTTCATTCACAGTGTTGTCTCATGTTTAATAGTCCCTGGTTATAGACATGAGCTTAGCTGGTAACCTTGGCAAACTTCTAGCATCCGACAGCTTCTGTTGCTTCATTTGTATGAAGAGCTACCACTCTCAGATCATTTGGAAGCTGGTACTTCCTTTATTTGATTCTCTCAGTTACTTCCTAAACTGGAGGAGAAAATGTCATTCCTTATTTACCATTATCACACTCATCATTCCATAGGCATTTATTATACTGCTTTGTTCTGGGACCTCCTTTTAGTTTTATAATTAGCCATTTAATTCTGTTTTGTCTCTTCAATTAATTACGATCTGAAGGCCTTGTTTCTTATCACAAGCTGTTTAGGTTTTCTTAAGAGGTTTAGTGAAAGATCCTTATATTTAAGGAATCCCCTCTGTCATTTCAGTTTATTTTACAGTTTATTTTAGCTTTTACTAATTTTCTACAGAACCAATGTATTGACCTGCACTTCCATAGGTGTCTTATTTCTAGGTATTTGGTATCAGTTTATCTGCCTTGTTGTTCATCACTACAAAAGAATTTTTAAGAGGAGGCACTGAAATGGGCTAATACATGTTTATGACCTATTAACATGAAGAAAAGGGAACTGAACACACTTCACCTGGCATGAACTGTAGCCCTGATTCTGTGTATGAGTGTGGGTCAACCTGCAGTTTCATGAATCATACCTCTTGTTTCTTTAGCTTTCTTTTACATACCCATGAATACATGCTATTTTGCATCAATGATATGTACATTGCTTTGCATTTTTAAAAAAGTATTTTGATTCAAATAGAATAAATTGTGTTTTTCAGGTGTGGGGGATTTTTTTGCTTTGTCTTGGAAAAATAAAATCTCTATTTGCATAGAGTACCTACTTTCCAGGAAACAGATTATGATATTTTATTTTGCTCTGAATATGCATTAGGTTTTGACTTTTTTTCCTGTAAGCTCAATATAATGTCTCAGTTCATACATCTGTGAGATCAAAAATGCACTGTTCCAAAGCACTGGGTAGGAAATGTATAAAAAAATGCAGGTGTCTGAGCAACAGTTTGACAAGCAGAGAGACAAAAGGAACACAAGAAAAGGAACAGTGTCAGAGAAGTGTGAAGACAAAGGGTCTGGAGGCAAGGTTCGTGCTCAGTGTCACAGGGGAAATGGAAACTCCACTGGTGTCAGCTTTCTCTCTATAATACATCTCTGTCTCAATTCATGCTAAATAGATTGGCATGTACTGCTGACAGCCTATTATTTTACAAGCCATGTGGTTTTTAAATGCATATATATAGATAATAGTGCACTTTAGTCCCTTAGCTAGATTATCAATAGGGCATAATGACAATCCACATATTTATAGATTTGGTTTATTGTAGTGTAACAGTGAGAGAAGTGTTTTCTTTTCTGGGGACTCTGGTGACTCCTCTAATGGAGTGGAGAGAACTGGTGTCTTAGCTGGCCTCTCCTTCAGCTACCAAGAGCTGTTTGGAGATTGAGTCACAGGAGCCTAGAGAATGGCTCAATCTTCTACAAAGCAGGCATCTGCAATAAGGCAGATGAGTTGTGCTTGGAAGTAGCTGCATCTTCCAAGTGTAAGTTTTCATTTTGTCTTTAGGCTACAAATGGTATAAGTTACACAGGTGAATCTCAGTTCAGGGCTGAATCTTTTTACCACTAATGCTGCTGTATTACTTAGCCAGCACAATAATATCCAGTTCTGCTTCTGGAAACAGAAATATTTCTGGGTAAAATTAATAAAATTTATTTGCAGTTTGTCTAGCTTCTGTAATACTGTTTTAGTTAGTTTTTAGACAGAGAAATTTGGCAAGCTTTGTATCTAGCCCCTGTAACAGCAGCTATCAGGAGAGGACAACAGCAAAACTGGTCCATCCAGCTTGTCATTCTCAGTGTCTTACTTTTAAACACCATTGTACACTGCTCCCCCAGCACACCAAGAATGGCACATCAGGAATATCCACGTATGAGGGCACGTGTGGATAACAGGTGTCATCTGAGGCTTGGTTCTGCTGGGTCGTATATTTCACTATATGAAGGAAGTACTACTAATAGCTTGTGCATGTGTGCATTTTCCACCATGAAGGGCACTTTGCCAATCTCTAGGCCTTGTTTAATACATTATCTTTCTGTCCCAAAATGTTTTTTTCCCCACTTTATTCTTTATACTGCTCCAGAAGTGCCTCCCAACCTACAGCCAGGCAAGCAGGCAGAGAGGCAGGTGGCAGCTGCAGACTGTTTCAGTGGTCCCTTTGGACAGAGTGATGCAGGAGCAGAGTTCCCACCGGGCTGAGGTACAGTGCAGCTGGGGTGACAGGACCTTGCCCTACCAGCATGAATGTCCTTGATTTTTAAATAAATTTCTATCAAACAAATATAAATCCTGGTCTGTGGAGCCTGGATACAGTTTCAGTGAGTTGTTTTGCTTAAACTCATTGATTAATGAGGGTTGTACTGAAATAAATGTGGTTTTAGCAAAACTCAAAATGTATCCAAAAAACTGTTTTCTGTTTGTTTAGTTTAAAATCAGCTTAATTAAATAAATTCACATTTACACCTGACAAAGGCAAGTGATAACTTCTATGTTTTATAAAAATAAAGTAAATTCATGTCTTAAAGTTATGACAATAATATTAAAAATACAATTTATGATTAAAGTTTACCAATGTGTCTATATCCAGATGTTGAGAAATGCTGAAAACTTTTTATGCCAAGGCCTTAAGGATACTTCGTTCCACGTCTGCTCTTTTTGACCATACTTTTTTCCAAGATGCAGTATAATCCCACATTTTAGCCAAAGACTCCAGTCTCATGCTATATAGGCTGTCAGTTGATTCTTTGTCTTCCTACTTTTCTGCAGCATGCCAACACTATTTTTTGCTCTCCAGCTTTCTTTTGGAGAGCAATTTAATTGCATTTGAATGCCTGATCCCTGGACTGCTCTGTGGAGCCAGGTAGCTGATGATCAGGAAGCCAGTCTTTGGAGTCCAAGATTGCAGCTGGAAGCTGCTGGAAGGGACTAAACAAATAGGAGTTGTTAAAAAATAGAGCAGAGGCTGATACACATGAGCTGTAAAAGACTCTCTTCGAATTCTCCCTCCTGTAGAAGGAAGTAAGTGCAACTCTTGCTTTCTGGAAAATCTCATGAGACCACAGATCTCCAGGGATTTTTTTTTTTTTCCTTTTTAATTAAAAATAAAATATAGTTGCTTGTGGCATCTGAGTGCTCCCCCATACAGGACAATATGTGGGGGTTCCTTTGCAGTTCTTCTTTTGCTCCTACTGAAATCAGCAGAAAATCATAGCTGATTTGGGTGGAAACAGAATCTACACAAAGTTCAACTGGTTTTTCAGCTGAAACTCACAAGGATTTTATCACTGGTCAAAGCCTCCTTCCTGTCTTATGCAGAATTTTCTATTAACCACAAAAGCTGTATTTTTCCACACTATCCTATGTTCACAGAAATATTAGAACTGCCATACCTAATCAAACCAGAGGTCCATCTAGGCCAGTATCCTTGGCTCCAGATGCCCCAGGGGAAGGTGCAGGAAAATTCATAATATCGTTTCCCAGGGGAGGTATCTTCCTAATCTTTGGCAGTTTTTGGCTAGCTATTGCCCTGACCGTGAGTGTTTATAATCATTATACACTTTTATCCTATCTAAGAGTTATCTATCATGTATGTTCTATTGTTTGAACTATTCCCTACAGGTTTAGGCATAAGGTCACAATAGGACAGAGGTCATGAGTCACAGTAGATCAAAAGCCATGGCGTGTCAAATGTTGTACTGTAATTCATACTCATGTATACAGCACATATATAAAGTGATAGTTCATGCTAAGGCATTGCCTCACATTGCTCTACAGCTATGGCTCCCCTAAGAGTGTTATAATATGCTATTGACTTTCTTGTGGATTCATCATGCTGTGAATTATTTCTGGCCAGTGGAATGCATGAAGTTACCTTTTGGGTATTACTTAAGCAGGCGTCTTGTGATTGTGCCAGAGATCTTTTTTGCAGGAGTCAAGGTGTGTATTGTTTCCCTAGATTTTTTATATTTTTTAAAGGAAAAAAAAAATAGGAAGGGGAAGAAGCTGAAGATTTACACTTTAGCTTAAAGATATACTGGGTATATGAAAACAGCTCTTTTTTTTCACTCCCATAAAAGAACTGATCCCATGGTCTCAGCAGGAATATGTACGTGAAGCCATATTCAATAAACCTTAGGTGTCACAATTTTTCTGGTTTTTTTAAACTGAAGAAAAGGCAACTGCCACCTATAGTTCTGTCCCCATCATTCAATCTTTTAAATTTCCTACATGTAGTTATTCATTTCCCCCCCCCCCCCACATTCTTTGTTCTGTTCCTCTTGGAATAAAAAAGAGATAAGAAATAAAACAAAAAACACTGTAAATGATCCTCTTCCTAAGGACGCTTTACTCCTTCTAACAGTTTGACTTTTCACCTTTTGGGTGCTTAGTGGAAAAGCCATTACTTGCTTGCTGAGGAAAAAGCATTTAATGAATCACAAAATCATTCAATTATTCTTAAAAACACTTCACATCACACATCTTTTTCCAAGTAAAGTGTGCATTTTTCACATTTAAATGGTGCATAACTGCCTCGTAGAATGTGTCCCTAGAGTTAGAGACATTTTAACAGAAAGGTTCCAGCAGTATACAGAGCAGTTTGATATATATAAGCATTAAAAACCTTGCATTAAAGATGCAGAATTTCCTCTTCTCTCTTCACTGTCTTTCAACAACATTTATGCAAAGTTGCCTTTCTGCTGTTGTGAATTTTCTAGCTTTGTGCTGAGCTTAGATCCACATGCTTTGCTTACTTCGGCTTGCTGCAGTACCACACAATAAAAATGAAGTAATAGTAAAGCTAATATGGGGCAGCAAAGCATTTAGAATGTTTGGGGAGGGGGTTGTAAATAAAATTATATTTTCTCTAGGAAGGGTAGTAAGATATTTTTTCCAAAAAGTATATTATTTACAATCTTTGAGTCTGATGCTGATCTCTCACCACTTTTCCTCTGCTTTTATAAGTGCTAGTGCTTTCTGCAGACTGCAGTAGCTGCCATTCCCTACACAACGTTTTCTTTTTAGTTTTTTTCCCTTTGAGGGTTTTTGGGTTTTTTAATGGACTTACATTGTTAAACTTTTTTTCTGTATTTTATGAAAATTTATTTTCTTTGCCCAACAGAATCAGGTGGCTGACTTGGTTTGCAAAACCAGCTTGAAGGTTGCACTTTTGCCAGGGCAAATGGGAGTCAGCCTGTTTATTTGAACGCGGGTATATGAGTCGTACCAGCTAAGGACCTGGCCTTGAATTTGTAAACTTTCCTGCCCTTTTATATCCCTGTACTTTAAGCAAGTAATTTTTTCCATAGCAATAATTTTTTCCTTTTCTTTTTTTCTTTTTAAATTTAATAGGAAAGAGTGGTATTTATACAACAGCTTTAGGCTAACTTAGATATCTAACTTAGGCAGAGTTTTAAGAACTGAACCTAGGTGTTTGTACTTCCCTGTGTCGCTGGCAGGGAGACAGAGGTGCCGGGGGCTGTAGGCGAGGGGGGAACTGCTGCAATTCAAAGGACCTAAATCAGATGCCTGAAGTAGACAGTGTGAATAACCCTCTGGATGACTGGAATTATTGGACCACATTAGAGAGAGAGGAAAAAAGTGAGGCTGGCATGTGGTGAGTGTCCTACATATGGTATGTTGTTTATATGTGTTTTTCCGTTAGCATTTCTCTTTCCTTTGTTGCTCCACCTCCTCCTGCAGTCTCTCCTAACAACAAAGTTAATTCAAAAACTTCTGCGGTCGAAGGAAAGTTTTCAGACCTACGCCGCTCTCAAAAGCATAAAAACCAGGCAAAATGAGTTAGCTCTCTTTCCCATTCTCTGCCTTGCTTAAACAGTGCACTGTGTGTAATTTTCTGTTTCCTTTTATTTCTTTGGAGCCGATAAGGTGTGGGTATGTGTTAAAATCACTTGTCATAAAATTTACCATAATTCACCTCCCAAGACTATGTTTTATACTCACTCAAATATCAATACTTTTTGCAATAACTGGAAAGAAGAGGTGTTAATAAGATAGACACACACTCTTCATACTGTATTCATTCCTTTGGTCCAGTCAAATCCTGCCCTTATCCAATGTAGCTTCAGGGGGAAGCTCCCTTGTGCTGCAAAAAGCAGGCTCCACCTGGTTCCGATTAAGTTTGCACTGGTTGGATCTGCCCAGTGATGGCGTAAGAAAATACGAAGCAGAGAAGCCTGCAATTGAAGCTGTAGATTCATGGCCCTTAAAACTAAAAGGCTATTATGGTCATCTATTCAGCCTGCCCCCCAGTGAAAAGGGCACCAGAACTTTTCAGAATTACTCTTTTCTGTGCGCGCGCGCGTGTGATTTTAACAGAAAAAAAACAAAAAAACATACATCTTGATTTAAGCCTTCCAGAGTGTGTCTCCAACTACATCTTCTTACCACTGGCTTCTGTTACACCTTTTTCACCAGACTGAAAACTCTAGTGTTATCAAATTTCTGTTTCTCACATAGTTATTTATAAGCTGTGATCAAGTAGCCTTTTAAATGTCTCTCTGATAACCTAAATAGATTGAGCTCCTTGCCTCTTTCATTACAAGGAATGTTTTCCACTCCTTTCATCATTCTTGTTGCTTTCCTCTGAACCTTTTCCAATTTTTCAACAACCTCTCTTGAATTGTGGACAGTGTTTCCAGAACAGGTTGCATCTGTGCCAGGGACAGAGGTAACACAACCATATTGTATGCTTATCTGGTGATGTGCTCTTCGGTTGTTTCAGATTCGGGTCTACTCTCTTGTACTCACAGCTCTTTGCACTGATTATCTGCTCTGCAGGCTTTTTCAGGCTGTCTTCAGTCTGTGGGCAGGGTCCTTACCCTGTAGCAGTGGCAGTCTTTGTTACTAGAGCAGTGTCTTATGTTTCTCTGGACCAAGATTTACCATTTGTTTGAATGTGGCCAGTTTCCCGAGCAATCTGAGTTCACAGTGACTTGGCTCACTCTCTATTTACTAATCTTCCAATAATTTCAAATGCAAACTTTCTAAATGTATTTTTTATAACTGATAGAAGAGTCACCAATAGAAAAAAAGATAGGGTCCTGCATTTGTGGATCATTGTTAAAATAACCACCTCTGGTTACTTTCCCCGCCTTGCTACCTGCTTGAGACTGAGATTTGATTCTATCTAATAAGTAAAATATTGATTTTAGTAATTTTTGATCAAAATATTATGATTAAAAACTAAAAAACTTTCCAATATTCTTCTACATATTTAATAGTACTAAAATTACCCTTATCCTACCAAATTTATACTCCTATTAAATGATATCGAGTTAACTTTGGCAAGATGATTTTCCAGAAAATTCTGTTCTCCCTGCTTCACTTAAAATGAACTAATGTTCCTAGAAACTGTTCCTTATTTTGCTTGAGATCAATGTGTGGTTGAAATGCTTACAGACATTTAGGTCATCACATTTATCCTTTTTAACTATTCACAAAAATTTTTGCATAGTTCTCTTGAACCTCCCTAGTTCTCCAAGACATAATAAAAATCCTCACTAACCATGCAGACTTCTCTGCCAAATGTATTAAAATACCTCCATGAAAATTATTCAGGTCTACTGATTTTAAAAATGTCTGGTTTTATTAGCTGCTATTTAACATTCTCCTGTGCAACTACTGAAACAGAGCTTCATCATACTCATCCGATATAAATACATCATTTGACTTTTTCCCAAAATACAGAAGAAAAGTACTTGAGAATGCTTTTTCTTTAAAATGTTCTAACAAAAAGTCCTAGTAATTTCCACTTAGAAATGGAGCAAGACAATTTTTAGAGTTTTTTGTTCATAGTAACATCTCAAAATCTCTTCATATTGTCCTTATCTCTATTTTCTCTTTGTAATATTTGGTTTTAAAAATGCTTTTTAATTCCCAGCTTCTAATTTACATTAATTGCTACATTTCCCCTGCACCTCCCTTTTGTTTTTTTGGGTTTTTTAGTAGCTGCCTTCACATTCAATGTCATTTTATTGTTTTCAACAAATGAGTAGAAGGTTTTTCCTTCATTGTGATTCCTTTTGACATGTCCTTTACAATGCGTTTAGCAGACTGAAATTGTCAGTCAAGTATTTCCTTTAATACTTTCTTCAAGTAACTGTTTCACACTCACTGTCAAATTTGTAAAAGCTGATTGTCTTAAATCAACAGATATAAATATTTAAGTAATTTTCTCATAACAAATATATTCAAGTTTTAGCTATGTGCACATAAGCAATTAATTTTTTTATTGTCTGATTCCTCTGTCACTCGACTGAGGTCTAGTAGAGAATTCCTCTGGATGCAGTTAGAGAAATTGACGTTTTTGATTTGTTTAATGTAGCTAGTATTTTGTTACGGACACTCTGAGGTTACCAGTTTATGTTAATACTATTCCATACCTCATAAGCATTTTTCCTTGTTAAGATATTTCATGACCAGTTGAAAGAAACACAGACTTTTAAAATTATTTAATTTTGACAGCAATGTCAAAATTTTAAAATGAGGCATATAAAGTGAGGTATAAAATGTCAGCCTGATTCAACTACAATTTGGATCATGGCTTCAAAATAAAGTGTGGTTTTAAAAATATTGGCACAGTTACTGAGAGGTGTGAAAGATTTAACACACAGAAGCCATTTGGGTTTTTTTGTTAGGAGTAAAGTGTTAACTTGGAGTCACAGTGTTCTCTCATAGCCTCTGTTTATTTACAGTAACATAGGCAGATTGCTCACTTCAATGCTTTTAGCAGAAATACAAAACATACTGAAAATGCAGCTACAATTATAACAAATTATAAAATTCTGGAAATCGGGTCTGAGGTTCCAGGCTCTTTGAAGTCAGTAGCGCTCAAACTGTTCGACTACCAGTAGTTTTCTTCATAAAACGCTGTTCCATATTATAATGATTTAACTTGCCACTAGCCTCATTCTAAAGTTCACTAACTGGACCATAACACCCAATTACCTCACCCTGACTTAATCCCATTCTTCAAGAGGGTGAAACCTATTAAAAATGGTATTAAATAAGAATGCTTTCAGGGAATGCATCTCCTAATTCTTTCTACGTGATTCTGCAGAAGCATTTTAAAAATAAATACTGCATTTCTATTTGTGTCCCGAGCACACTATTCTTAATGACAGACCTGAAGTGAATGGTTACAGTATACATTTCTAATTTTAGGTATAGCTGCCTCATAATTATCTGATTTAATTTCTTTGACCCTTTATCTTGCCTATTTAGATGCAAAGCTCTCCTGTTGTGCATGTCATCTGACACAAAAGGGCAAAGATCTCTGTAGAAATCCTAATAAAATATTATGGATAATTCAATAAGTCACCATCTAAACATTATTGGTGAGGTTTTACATATTTTATCAGCAAGAAAACAATATATTACCTGTTCTCAGCAATTTTTTGCCAGTACCTTATGAATGTACAATACTGACTTTTTAAGTCACAATATGTCAGTTCAGAAAGGAAACACCAAACATATTTGGAGAATAAAATCACTATTAAATGGATTAACAATAGATTTGGCTTCAATGCAATAAATCCAGAGAGACTCTGCAAACACAGGAACTAGCTACATTTTCTACACAGATTTATTTCCTACTATTTAATGTACATAAAACACATGAATTTAATTTGTTATTGGTATTCTTTACCAAGAGGAGAGTCAAGAAAAAATCCATACAACCATCCATGAGTGTAATGTTGAATATAAGAAAATAGCATACTGTACCAATCAGACAAGAATTCACACCAAAAGGGTTATTAGGGGATGTTCACATTGATTTGGGGGAGGCCAAGGTTGACTTGGCCTGGGGGCTAATACCCTACCACCAGTACGGAATAGTCCTTGAGGCTACGTATCTGGGAAACTGGACTTTCTCTGCTCATGCTCTTTCTGATCAGATTTGTCTTTTCCTGGCAGCTTTTGCCAGCAATCAGATTCACTGGAAACATAAAAGAGAAAATGATTGCTGGAGTTGTGCTGAACAAGCTCAGCGTTATCTTTCTTCTAGCTCTGTTTGCCCATATGCACAATGAAAGGAAGCTGGCGGAGCTCCTGGTCCAGGAAAAGAATTAGGGGCTTTATCATCAGACAATAAGCTGAGCAAATTGCAGACCACAAACTCCTTCTCTTCAGAGTACCCCTGAAGGACTCATGGCTGAACTCGGTGCCTTAGAGCTAAAAGGAGGAAGTACATGGATGTTGTAAAGATGAGTAGCCAGACAATGAGGGATGATTGTGCAATGTCTACTGTTGAGCACTGGGCAAAGAACACATCAAAAAGTCTAAAATTCTAGAGCCCTGAAGTCCTGGTAATTTTAATTAGTTTCAAAAGCTGCAAAAACCCATCATACTTTTTATTCCAAAATTTTTGGTTGTTCACATAATAATACTCCAAAGGAATTCACATGGATTATCAAAGGCATTTAATGAAGCTGTTAAATAAGAAGAGAACTATTTGTTTAATAGTGGTTCCATTCAATAAGAATCAATGAAAGAGGATTTTAAAACCAGGGAGTTATAATCCAAAAGGACTTGCATATCCGGTGAAATAAAATCTTTCTTCCCTTTGTTATCATACCATCCTTCCTCAGATTCTGGTTCAAGGTGTACAGGGGAGAGATTTTAACACTATATCCTGTAAAATTAAAAATCATGAAGCAGATCTTTGACAGAGTGACTGAACTCCTTTGAGGTTTTGAGATGATTTTGGAAACTTGGAAGGAGTCCAGATTTTTGCTAAATCTTTGTTTTCAATCCAAAATAATCTGGAAATAATACCTGTAACATGAATGATATTAATATATACCTGTAAAAAGTACATAAACTGCTGGAAATATATCTGCTTAGTCTTCTCAAATAACGATATGAACCTCATCTTAACATGATCACCTCACACAAATACTTTCAAATGCCAAACTGTTTGAGTGTTATTTAAAGGGGTTGGTTTTTTTCCCATTACGAGTTGATGTGCACACAGAAAGAGATCTGAAAAATATTGAGCAGAAATCTAATCCACCAAAAATCTTTATGGATAAACTGTTCCCCTAGTAATCCCTCAATCTATAAACACCTCAATAAGATATATAGAGAAAATAGTTTGAAATTCTTATAGACTCTGTTCCTCTGAAGATGCTGCAAAGCTGGTCTACTGACACTGGTTAACTAGTTACATAAGGAACCCGAGAGTCATAAGCACTGCTCAATTTGCTGAAATGAGAGGCTTTCTTCTTTTCCCTGCCTCTAGCCTGAGGATCAAATTTTCCATACAAATTGGCATGGTGTGGTAGATTTTCCCTCTGCTATTCCATATCCTTGATATTCTCTGCGTGGGGAACTGCCACTAATGCCAAAGGGATGCTTGGCTCGTTGTGCTCTCCCGATAGCTACTTCAGAAATGCTGTTAGATTAAATAGCGAGGGACAGCAGCGTTTTAGCCGTGATCCATCAGGCGGATCTGAGAGGAGCCGTTTGCCCTGAGAGAGGATAGGCTTTCGAGACATATGGTGCTATAATGGGGGGGTGGGGATTTTTCAATTCCAATCCACCCATTCCGGATGAGAGAGACTGAGCTAATACCCTCGTGTATGGTGCACTGCATCTAGCTACGGAAGTAGCGTTAGGGTGGAATTTATGGACTCTCTAAATTGTTTGCCAGGAAATGTTTACTAGCTATGCACAATAAACGACTGTGAAAGCGTATTCCTGTGTTTAATACGATACGGTTTTTTCCCTATATTTGGGTCGTACTATTATGATACCAATAAAGGAAACTTAAAAAAAAAAAAGCAGAAAAGGAAACAAACAAGGAATGTATGTTCAAATTTATGGAACTTCATTTGGGAATGTCTGATTGACTACAAATTGTACAGTGTAAACTTACTACGAGGACCCCTGGATACACGCCATGCCTTCCATATTAGAAATTAAATATATGAATTATTCTGAGATCAAAATAGTCTCATCATCAACTCAAGGTATGTTTTTAAAAAAGCCTCATTACCACAGCTGCAGGGGGTCATACATAATGAAATTAGCGTACATGTGTAAGAGAAGACTACCTACCAACTTACCAAAATGGATACATAGCTTCACAATTTAGAAATTAAACAGGCAGTTTTGGATCACAGGAATCTTGGAATTTTGCTCTGGGATGTGACTCTGTCTTCCATGTAGCTCACTGTTGTACCAGGGACTACTGTACGGTTTTATAGGGTGTGTTAGATTAGATACATTCCCAAACATTTTTCTCTGCTAGGAAGCAAAGACAGAACTTTCTCTGGTAATCTGTGCAAAAAGCACTTTCTGCTCCTTCATTTGATTTAATGTGAGGCTTCTATTTTAATATAATGCATCTAAGAACTCTCCTTGTTAATAAAAGACAGTGGGCACTAACCTAATTTGTTTTAATCGTACAGTAAGTGTTTGAGATTGGAGGTAAGCTTGTACTTTTGCATGACTGAACACCTTTCAGCATACACATATGTGCATTTATACATCCAGCATGCTGCTCATGATGGGATTTTCAAGTTTAGTACCTTTGTAACAATGCAGTTTCACGGTTTCTACTTGCATTTTCTGCAAACAAGAGTAACTACAATAGACAGACATACCTTCCCCCTTGCTTGCTATGAATATAACAGAGGAGATTAGGTGATAAAAATAAGAAGCAAAGAACATTTAAAATTAGACATATCGACTTCTATAGCAGATCATTTAACAGTTCTAGTGCAATAAAAAAATGAAAATTCATTAGTAAAATATTTTATTCACCAGGCTTGTTTCAAAATAAAATTTTCAGTAGTGTTGGTTGCTTATTATTTTTTTTTGTAATCACAAGGAATAGTATCTAAGTTTCCCGCACTTTTTAAAACTGCTATTGCAGTCTAACAATGAAGTTGAGCCTGTGAGGTCGTTGGGGAAAAGAAAAGACAGCACTTCCTCAAAGTCAAGTATGAAGACAGTTCTTGTTGTAAAACAGTTAAAGGGTGAATTGTTTCTTTAAAATGTTTTCAGAGTCTCTACCAAGCTGATCACAGTAGTAAAAGTATATGAAGAATACACTATTTCTAATACTACTAGGGGTAAAATGCAGTAATAATAAAGAGGCACTTCAAGTCATCTTAGTACAGCAAAATTTGCTTCTACAAATGGGAATGTGTAGATTTGGATGCACTAAGAACACATGATTCATACCGTGGGATATTAGTTTTGATTCAAACTCATTGTTTCAAGCAAAAGAGGTTTATGTAAGAGGTTTTTTTCTTTTCTATAATAAATATCTGTCTCAGCTTAAACCTATTGCCTACAATTAGTGAGACAAAAAAAGCAAAATGCTTCAAAGGCAGTTTACCTGGACAGTGTCTGTTTTACTAGTTTTAATCGGAGTTGCATTGGGTATCGAGAAGGAAAAGGCATGACTTACAGCATAGCACAGCCAAGAAGCTGACATGTCTCGTGCCTTTCTCTTCCATTAGAGACATGCTATGCCTCCAGATGCTGCAGTCTGGATTAAGGGGCATACACTGCTCTTGCACAAGTAAGAGTTGCATATGTTATGAGTTAATTTCGTTTTGTTGTGTTCTTTTGCACATGGCGTTTTTGAAACAGTTAAATGGAAAATATTTTTAGTTTACCATCTTGTATTGAAATACACTTGGATTATTAAATAAAATCTAAATCCCTAAGTGATCCGTTCTACAGCTTAAATGCACAAATGCTTAAAGTTCATGGACAAATTACCTATGAGGGAATTACAAATCCAGACTGTCCCCACATGCTGTACTTTGCATTTGTCTCTCAGTCAGCTGAAAAGTATGCCAAATAATACACCTCTTCTTACAGCTGACTTTCACTAAGCCCACAGTGCTAGATATTTTTCATTTGCAAAAAAAAAGACATATGAATAAATGGACTTCACCCCTTTATTGTGGGCATCTAATTTAAATGAAATATATGAAAGTGCATCAAAGAAGAAATGAAGGTGACTACTTAAAGTGTTTCAGTGCACCAGAGTCCAATATGTAAACTTAAATGATGTGAAAGTTCCTCAGATAGTCCCTTACTGGAATACTTTATTGAACCCAACCTGAGACCTACCCCATTGTATCAAAGGACATGCAAGTGGGATGCTTAATAAAGCGTGACAAGTACAAATATCTTGGAAAGGTTTATTTCAAGAAGAAGTATAATATATTCACAGCTCATCAGTAGAGATGCATTTTGTTTTGGGGAAATAAAATTAAAAACTAGTTTGTGCAAACATGGCTTTGGAAGGTGTCAGCCTCACAGTATGTCACTCGGAGGTTTCCTCATGACAGTTAAGAATTTACCTATGTTTTTTAGTGTTACAATAGTTTCCCGAATCTTTGAGACTTTATCTGCAAGTTAAGCACTTCTTGGCATATATTTTTTAGGGAAGTCTAACTTGCTTTTTTTTTTTTTTTAATTTTTCTCATTCTTTCACAAGACAAAATATTTGCATCTAGAAACACCCTCAGTTTAGTCTAAAATAATAATTCCAAAGAATTGTTACTTTGCATTTAACTTCTCCTATCAAGTATCTGTTGTTAGCATTATTTGATATTAGATGTTGGGGTGCATGGTGCTGCTATTCTTTAGCAATTTTTAGGTCTTTGTTTCCTGTACCTATTATTAATTAATGTTGCAATCCTGAAAATGTTTCTAGTCAAGCAAATCACCATGAGCACAAATAGGACTCTGTAAAAACACAGGATTACTCCCATGTGAAACTAGTGAAATGAATAGACCCCGAGCTATGCAGGGCAGTGAATATCTTTCTGTTCTGAATACTAGCTAGTTAGGGGTTTCTGCTCCAAGTCTAGAGTTCATCACACTATAAATCATAGCAAACACACCTGCAAGGTAAATAACATAATCCCAGCAGCTATTAAAACCGAGAGATTTTGTAATTATTTATTCTTGCTGCATAGATACATGCCTACGTGTCTTTTTCTCCCTCCAGAGAAAAGAAAATTAGGAGCTACTGCAAACACACACTGTGAGAGCAGTATTATACTCATTAACTTGTAAAAGAGATGACAAAAATTAGTGACTTATCACTCTCCCAATGATGGAGGAAGAGTTATGAAATATGCCCCCTGCTGCTGGTCCTGCAAGGACTTGGAAATGTCAGCCAGGAGACAGTAAATATTTCACATAGTGGCATGTTTTTGTCTCTATTTCAGTCTTTTTACTGTAAGCATACTGTGTACTTACCTGGTTGATGGGCGTAAGTCTTAGCATAAATATTTTGATGAACAAAGTTTTCAATCATCCATATTTTTTATTCTGGGTGAATGAGACTTGAAGTATAATCAGCAAAATGATAATTTTGCAGCACAGTTAGCTGCAAACATTGTTAAAAATATGGAATGATGAAAATGCCCTTCACCTTTCTTCCATGCACAACAGTATCTGTATTTTCAATGGGGACTCCAGTAAAATGTCTTTTAAATGCATACACAGATCAAAATCCACAATGTGAATTGTATCAAACAATAAAATGATTAAAGTGTAAAATACAAGCCTTTTTTTCCCTCTGTGATCAGTAATTTTATGAGGAAAATGGACTGAGTGTAGCGTGTAATTGTCAAGATCTGGAGACAACAAAATGGAAAACATATTTTCAGGCATTATTGATTTGCCTGCATATTCATTTTGAGTACATTTTTAAATACAAATGAAAGATATGTATTATTAAAGTGCTTTACAAAGCTGTCATAGCTGTTTTCTAGTTCAAGTATTCTAAAGTGGAGAAAATACTAGAAAGAATAAAAAAAAGTTAAATTGCAATACAACATGCAGCTTGGGAAACAAATAGTATTGTGCAAGATGGTTCAGTTTGAAAATAAATTACCTATTTAAAAGTTTTGAATATGACTTCTGGGATTTTTGAGTATCTAACGTGAAATGCAAGTTTCCCATAGCTCAAATTCTAAGAGCGTTCCTGAAACATCATAGCCCAGGTGAGAAGCCTCAAGTACATTCACAATTTTAATACTTCATCAGTTTATTTAAATTAAATAGGAAGCATAAGATATTTTACTAGTTGCAGTGGGCTGGCAATACAAATAACTTTTAATGATGCAATGCAAACTTGTAAATCATTTTCAATGAAGGCCTCATGGCTCAGCACAACTTTTCTGTAATATACTAAATTGCTGGCATAACTTTAAAATTTGTAATACTTGGAGATCGTGAAAATAAGACCAGAAGCCATATGTATGTGGAAGAAGTAGCTGAAAATACGGATTTAGGCTTAAAAGTTTTTACAGATCTGTAGAATTTAGATACTACAGTCTTTAAAGCAAAAATTGTGTCTGATAAGTGTTAAACCATGGTACATGTAAGCTCTATAGAGAGTGAAATGGAAGTACACCACAGAAATGCAATGTTAAAATTATGTGGTACACACGGTTGTAGCACAATTTCTCAGAAAAAAATGTTTTTATGACAAAGTATTGTAAAGATACTGGTATACCATAGGTTTATGAATGGTAAATGAGATTATAGACAATTTTAACTAGTCAGGGATTCAGTATTTTTGACTAGTCAGTGAACAATTACTCATTTTCTGTGCTAGGATTTTCAGTTAAGGCATTCAAGCATCTCTGAAATGATGCATAATCCCCAGGCTTTATTACCGCTTATATCTGTGGGTTTACATTGCAGCACAGGTACCAAGAGAAACGAATTATATTGCTTCAGTGGGAGTTAAACTGGCAAAAATTAAGGAAAAAAAAAAAGGCTGAAAATAAATATACATCTGTTGTGAATCTGGATTGACTCTAAGGTTAAATGATGCCTGCATTCACCAAATTGCCATGGAAAAATACGAACTGATCAAAATTACAGTAGAATAAAACTTTGTCCCCTTGCTTTGGTAGGCTCTTGAGTACAATAAAAACTTTGGCTAAAAGAAACTGAATTCATATTTGTAAGCTTTCCCTTTGACAGTAAAGAAAATATTCTTAAATAGTGTAAATTGCCATCCTTTTGCTGACTTCAGCAAAGTTATGGCAATTTGTATCACTCAAATGGTGGTCCCCAAGTATGACTTATCTATCTGATTTTATTGTAATACGTATATTGCAAATATGCAAACCACACACTAGAAAGAACAGGTAAGAATCCTACTTACATTCTGATAAATATTCAGGAAGGTGGTTCTTTCAGTCTCCAATGTAAAAAATCAGAAAGACTACAGAAGTCCTGAAGAGGAGGAATTGTACACTGGTTCGTTCAGGTCAATTTTACATGATCTCTTTCCCCATAAATGGTAAGTTAAAAAACCAAAAACGACCCACCAGCAAAACCAAGTAACACAAAGTGAATGCAAATAGTAGCCCATACATGAAAATATAAATGATGTTCCAAACTGTGTTGGCTCCAGATGTTTTTATGAGTTAAACAGTTTACTGTTTTCACATATTTAAAACATTCTGTTTTTTTCACTTGATGTTTATAACCTTTGGGCAAACTTGCTGGCATTGATTTAAGTTATGCTTTTGTACCACATGTAGGTTAAACACACATGCTGAAAAGATACAATGCGAACAAGAATTCAATCGTTAATATTGAGGGTTAATAACTGCTTATAATTTTTCCAGCAATTAGTCTCAGTTATTACTGAGAAGCTTTCCACTGAAGCTATAACTATAAAGTTATATTTTTTTACAAAGGATGCTATCGTATAGCCATAGGTATTTGGTAACTGCACAGAAACTTTCTGAATCATTTCAGAAAGTGTTTGAAGCTGTTTATTTGCCTTAACATTAGTTGCCTATATTTGCATTCTCCTTATGTAGTTTAAAATGAAAGCATAAAGCTCTGCAAAGAACTGCATTTCCAGTTCATGCATGCTTAAAGCTGATTTTTAAAGAAGTAATAAGAACACTCGCTGTAGGACTTGTGAACTTATTTGGGACCTCAGAAGCCCAGGGAAGCACATTCCTGATTAGTTATGAAGCTATTGACAAACACGGCGGTGTGCCATTATAGCTTTGCTATTGCATTCTTCTTTTTCTTCTTCTTCTTCTTCTTCACCTTTAGGAACCTCTCCTACCTCTTCCTAAAAAGTCCTATTTGGCTTGTCTCTTATTTCTCTTGTAAACCTTATCTTTCTCCCTCCCCCTCGCACCCTCGCACTTTCTTCATTGTGCTTCACTTATTTAATTTTTTTTTTTTTTGGTCATGTGCGAGAAATCCTGCATGGCCATCCTCTAGAACTAAGAAAAAGCATTTTTACACCGCCTTGGCTTCGGGACTTCCCGAGCCCTTCACAGCTGTGGCGGTGTGAGGGCTCCAGCGGCGGCGGCCCTTAAAGGTGGGGTCCTGGCATTCCTGCCCCTCCGGTCCTGGCCCCCCCGACGGCGACTCGCCCCCGTGGCCGAGGCGGGCGGGCGGACAGCAGCAGGTTGGAGAGCGGCGGAGGGCAGCGGCGCGGTGCGGGGCGGTGCGGGGCTGGGGGGCCGCCCCGCCGCTCCCCCGTTCCCACCTGGGGCCGCCCGCGTCCCCCGCCCGCCCCCGCAGCCCTTGGGCCGCCGCCGCCGGGGCCGCCGCGGGCTCGACGCTCCGCGCCTGTCGCTGCCTCGCAGATACTGCTTCATGGCAGCGCCTGTTTGTGAGGGACAGCAGCACCCCTGGGCCGGCAGTCCGGCGAGTTCCCAAACTCAAGAGGGGTTCAGCCATCGAGATTTCTTTGTATTCCTCTCTTCTAATATTAGAACACATATTGAAACCATAAACACAATGAAAAGCACAAAATATTTCATCAGTGTTGTAACTGTATATTTCCTTTATTCTGAAGAAATAACAAGTTTTGAACGGTGCACAGAGGCAGCAACTCCTGCTTTGGATGCTGCTCTCTTTGTAAAGACCGCGTTGTTACAGTTAAATCTAGAGACGGTTATTAAAAAGAGTTAGATGTCAGAAAAGGGGGGAAATCTTACCGTCGAAAGACTGCTGCAGGTTCCAGCTCAGTCTGAAACTGCAGGGAAAAGTGGAGCAGCTGCTGAACAAAAGTTTTAGATTTTTTTTTAAAGAAAGTCTGCAAAACTAATTTCCCACAAAATAGGACTCAATTTCCGTTTAAGAAACTAGCTCTTGCAAAAGTCATACAATTGCTGATTTTTTCCACTAGCAATTGAAATTCATTTTATCTTTCGCACATGGACCCAAGAATTTAGACTTGCAGGAGCGAAATGGTTTTCCTTCTCTACTTTTTTTTTTTTTTTTTTTTTTTTTTTAACTTTGACTTGGGAGGAGGAGGAGCAAGGTACATCGAGCAGGAAAAGCTGAAGAACAAAACCTTTCCGCAGTGGGCACCTCTTCGGTCATTGATCACTAAACGCGTTATCCTGATTTAAACCAGTTAAGAGCCGCCTTCATGGCTACTGTAATTTCACTACACGCATGTTTAAAAATAGTAAAAAAAAAAAAAATAATAATAATAAAAAAAAAAAGAAGACAGGCCCAGGCTGTCCAGGTTGTCTCCCCGACCCACTAAAGACATTTACAACGAAGCAAATGAAGATACGGGAAATAAACATAATGCGACTTCTTGTTTTGAAGGGGCAGGGGGCAAGAAGGGAAATTTCTCTTTCTGCAGCCAAAGCTGCTGGCACGGTGGGCGCCCGCAGGTTCGTTGCAGAACCAGCCGCCGATGCTGGGAAGCAGCGTGAGGCTCTTGAGGGCAGCCGGGGCAGCGCCGCGGCTCACCGCCAGTGCCGGGGCAGTGGGCGCGGGCGAACTGGGGGGATGACCCGCACCCGCACCGGGACCCTCGGTGCGGGGGAGCCCGGCGGGCGGCCCCGGCCTCTGCCCGCGCAGCCCCGCAAGCCGCCGCGGTCGCCTGCGC